>NC_052155.1:108973942-109337308 GCF_902713615.1 Scyliorhinus canicula | reverse complement strand
GTGGGCACCGATCGCAGGCCTGTCCCTTCCAGAGCACAGTCGCGGTGCTCCCTCCAAATCGAGCCCCTAGATGCCCCAAACGGGCATCTGGCCCCTTTCACGAATGCAGCGACCAGGTGTGGTTGCTGTCGTGGTGAAACGGGCGTGAAGGGCCGGCCCATCGGGCTCGGAGATTCGCCGTTCGCCGTGAAAACCGGCGAGCGGCGATTTTTCTGAGCTGGGGGGAAAGAGAATTGCTGGGGTCGCCAGGGGGGCATAAAAAATGTGGGGAGGCCTTCCCGCGATTCTCCCAGGCCGTGTGGGGAGCAGAGAATTCCGCCCCACAGGCTTCCAGAATTTACTTTAATTCTCCTTAGCAATCCAGCTATTAGGAGGCTCCGTTAACTCAGTTGGTTCGTGATTTGGAGTGGCAGCAACAATTCCCGTACCAACCGAGGTTATTGATGAAAGCCTCACCTTCTCAGCCTTGCCCCTCGCCTGAGCTGTGGTGCCTCTCAGGTTAAATCACCACCAGTCAGCTCACTCTCAAACGGGAGAGCAACCTATGGTCCTCTGGGACAGTGGCGACCTTTACACTTTTTATTCTGAGAAAAAAATTCTCATCATCTCAGTGTTAAATGGGAGATCCCTTATTTAAAAACTGGGTTCCCTAGTTCTAGACTCCCCAACAAGGGCAAACATCCTCTCAGCATCCATCCTGTCAATTACTGCCTCTGTAGTAATGTGTAGTTTAGGTCTTGTTACTTAAGGATACAAGTAAATTAGAAACAGTTCAGAGAAGGTTTGTTTGAGTGATTCCTGGAAAGAAAGGGTTATCTAATCAACAAAGGTTAAGCTGGTAGGGCCTATACCCATTGGAGTTTGTAAGAATTAGAAGTGACCTTATTGAAACATAATCTGAAATTTCTGGGAAGTTTAATATCTGAAGATTTCAGGTATGTCAAGGAAGTGAGAGTAAGGATAACAATGGGAAAAGTTGCATTTAACAAAAGAAGATGATTTTTGACTGGATGGCTGAATAGAGAACCAATCAAAGATGATGAAGAATTTGTAGTGGGTGTGTGGTGCTGAAACATTGATGCTGAAGAAATAGCTTTGAGATGTAGAGCTTGAACTGCATAGAGAAGGTAAAGAAGCTAGCTAAGAAAAAAAGTGGCATGGGTTGTTGAAAAAGTGCCAGAAGGACAGATGGAAGGAATTAAAACTAAGGGACAAAAAACACCTCTGAACCACCTGAAGAATGGGGAGATCTTATGGAGGATTAGGGAGGATAACCAACAGCTTAGTTGGTTACTGATAATGATCATCCGCTTAGAAGAACAGGTTAATCAAACCATATTCTCACAAATACTTGTCTATTATTATTTTAAAAAAATCAATTGAATATTTCTGCTTAAATCAGCCAATAACAAACTACATCGGGCGTAATTTTCTTGCAGCATTGTGCTCAAGCGAGAGCACAACACGGCTGGAAAATCTCGGGAGAGCCCTCCAGCAGGCCTCCTAACACCTCCGTGCCTAGCGGGGTTTACCCTAGTCCCGTGAGACGTTCAGAACACCGCCCTAAACAGGTGGGACAAAATGACGCTTGATGAAGTAGGTCTTAAACTTACATAAGACCTACCCGCGCGATATCCACCGGCCTCCCTTGATTCTCCAGCCTTCCCAGGGAGGCTGCAGCCAGGTGCCATCCAGCACTGGTCCACACAAATATGGACCAGGCGGAACGGCAACCGGGGGGGTCTCCTGGGACATCGGAGGCCCCTGGGTGGTCAAGATCAGAGCAGGGTGACCCCCTGGCATTCCCCCTGGAAGGTGGACACCTTGGAACTGCCAATAATGGCATTGCCCCGCCAGCAGGTGCACTGCCTGGGGGCCAGGGGGCCATGCCCATGAAATGAGTGGAGGGGATGTTTAAAGGGTGGGAGAGTGCAGGGCAGGTAAGTAGGGCTTCTAGGAGATTGGGGGGGATGTGGGGGGTGATGTGTGGGGGTCCTGGAGGGAGGGAGTTCTGTAAGGGGGCTTGGGGGGCCTGAAGAGGGGTCCCCAGGGACCGCATAGCGGGGTGTCCTCACTTGGCTGTGGGGTAGTGCCCATGTGTGTGTGTGCACGTGTGTGTGTATGTGGAGGGGGTGTTGTTGCCCATGGGTGGAGGGGACCCACATGCTCACTTAGATATCGGGCCACCCTTTCAAAATGGCTGTCCGATCTCGGAGTTCAGCTCCCCATTGCTAAATAAATTCTACGGGTGGGCTAACTCCCACGGCCCTAAAAATAACAGTGTCATTGAGCGGTGGGGAACTTGCCGATAGAGCCACCAGGAAACTCCCTGAAAAACCTGCCACAAATGAACTTCGAAATTTTTCCGGAGAATCGCGTCCATCAACTCTGTAATACAATTCGAAACTTAATGGGCTGCATTTATGAAATCACAGTAATATTTCTCATTGAAGCTAATGTGAACATATTTAAATCATAATATTCAAAGTCCTTAATACTGCATGTAGAAGAATCCAAGTTTGCATAAAATACCTTTAGTACAGGAAGCCCTTATAGATGTTGCAACTTTTATTGCAAACCGGCTTTCAGATCTATCTGCCACTATACCATAAATAAAATAGTGTTAACATTTTGAAACTGCAAGTCAAAATAGGGACAGTATAACTTTTTTTTCTTGATTAGTCCTGGCTGAGATAAGCAAAATGCATAAATAAATATAAAAATTTACATCTTACTCTTTCTTCGTTCTCGTTCCTTTAGAAAGGCCTCCAACCATTCCTGTTTGTCTTCTGATGTCTTTGCCATGCAGACAAACCATTTGTTTTTGGCAGTATTGTGTATTTTCCAACCATTGATCACAGTATGACCACTGCTGTGATAATCCGCTAGAAAAGAGTGCAATGCTAGTTATACACACCACAGAATTCTACTGTAAAACAACAACTTGCAGTTATATAGCTGCTCTCATGGAATAAAGCTTCTCACGATGTTTCAGAGGGCATTATTAAACACATTTAGATACTGACCACATAAGGTCAGATCACCAAACACTTGATCAAGAGATAGGTTTCAAGGATCTTAAAAGAAAGAGACTCAGAGGTTTAGGGAGGGGATTCTAGAGGTTAACTTAGGCAGCAGAAGGCATTGTTAAAACTATTTCTTCCAGAACAATATTTTTTTTTAAATACGAAGGACACTAAATTATCTGGACACTTGGAAAGTGATATGTTTTTTTTTTAAATAGTCAAATATTCACCTTTGAGTGGCAGCAAACATGCCTTTTCCAAGAAATCATCTGAGCAACATAGTACTTAAGCAGTGGAAGAACTATGTGCTTGTATACACTGCTGTTACTTTAACTGATGGGGGAAAAACTGTTTAAAGTTAAAGATCAAGTGATTTACTGGAAGTCACCTGACAGAGATGGGCTTGAAGTTTTGAACTTGTTCTTTTTTTAAACTCAGTTGAGAATTAACTGGGAAAGTGAAGAGCTGCCCAGCTCGCCTTGCCTGAAACCATGCAATTATCAGTATGCAGATAACAATTCTCAGTGGGACTTGTTTATATTTTTAAATCCGAAAGGCTGAATCAAGGAGAATTGATCTGGTTCTATTCTCCTCCACAGAGAAGTTCCATTGTTGAGGACCTCCAGATATCTGTTGGAACAACCTTGCTCTCTTCATTCAAGGGAACTTCAAATCATGGAGTGTCAAGTCCCTGCAAAATGTATCCTTATTATAATGATATTTTCTTCAACTGCCCATCTATGCCAAGACCCTATTTGTGTGTGTGTGTCTCTTGGGGCATTTAAAAGGGAAAAATAGTTACACTTGCAGATTACAAAGTGTGTTAATCAGTTCTTGTAACTTTTTTTAAAGTTTTGTTTATAACGAATCAATCATTCTGAGTTCATTGAAAGAATCCCGGTTAAAATCTCTTATATAAGGGGTCTAACAGTAGCAAAAGTAAATAATTGGCTGTTTTAGTAAGTGAATCACCATTACAATAATGTTATGACCTTTGGGATAGTAGGGCTACTAAACAAACTGCTCCCATCCCGGTTCTAACAGCGTGAACACTAGTGCTGGAGGAATTTAAATCAGGAATCCACAAGAGGGCAGGATTGGGTGAGAGCAGATACTAAAGGGCTATGGGGGAACATTACAGAGATAAGGAGGGAAAGAGCCATAAAGGGATTTGAAAATAAGGACAACAATTTCAAAATTGAGGCATTTCTTGATGGGGAGCCAAGCTAGGTCAGTGAACACTGGTTAGAAGCAAAGGAAAGGCACTGACCTCAAAGAAAACTGCCGACAAAGATTTATCGATCTTTATAGCTGGAATTCCCCCTTTCCCTAGGGAGTCTAAATTTAATTCTGAATGTATGGGAGGCCTTTATGTGCAGCAACGGTGATTTTAGCAAGCAATTAAATTCATGCATTCACAAACAGTAAACCAGGATTAAAAGCACTTAAAATCCTTCATGTTTAATCTAATTTTTCAGACAGCGAAAAAAATGTACCAATGTCATCCAGCCCGTGAGAAAAGCGACACAGGCTCAAATTCCAGAATCAAAGAACATGATTTTCTCTGGCGTCATTGAGATTTGCAAATTTAACCCCCCCCCCCCCCCCCCCCCCACCCCCCCATCTCTTGCCAGTGGAGTGCCGTGAATCACACCATAGAAGCATGGGAGGCTCATGTTACTACATTGGCATGTCATTGGCAAGCACTCATTCCAGACCCTTCCCCTCCCCTCGCATAATATTCAGTGGGCGCCGGAGTGACGTCATGCCAATATCATTTACAACAGGTCTATATAAAAGTGAACCTGGTGGCTCACCTCCAAGTGGGATGTCGGTGGTGAGTGCTCAGGCAGCCATGAATCTGCTGAGTTGTCACTGCTGAGGGTGCATTGGCGAGGGGGTCAAGATTAAGTTCAACTCACGGCCAGGACTGGGTGTCAGTCTCTCAATCTCAGTGGGAGGGGCTGCTCGCAGGCCTTACCTTCCATTCACTTGGGGGTACCTTGCTTTAAGGCAGTCTGGTGGCTGGCATGCAGGCACCCTGTGTTCTCCTTGCTGGGCTTATGCACAAATCACTGCTGAGGGAGTGCTCATTCTTAGGAGTTGGAAAATGAGTGGGAGGAGGGGAATACAGAGGATCAGCACTGGGGTCAACTGTGTGGTTTCTGGTTCTGGTCCCATGAGAGGCTAGACTGCATGAGCAGAGTGGGCGACTCAGGGATGGGTTGCATCCCAGCCTCATGAGGAATGAAGACCCTCTCAATTTGGGAAGCACAACTGAACAGTGAGTGGAACATCACACTCAGGCAACATTGTAACGATCAAGGGGTTGAACTGTATGGAATTTCAATTTGACTTGTACGGGAAGTTTGTGTGTCAGGAATTAGAGTAGGTCTGTTAAATGGGAGTATGAGGCAACCTCTAGGTTGTACTTATAATACTAATTGCCAACTTCACTGTAATTGACTGTTTCACATCTGCCACAAGAGGCAATCATTTGCGAGATATGCTCCTCACCCTTCACTGACAAGTCAATTGTGCCAATGAAGTCTGAAGAGCTAAAGTTCACTACCACTGATTTAAGTCCAAAAGCTTTGTCCCTCAGTTTGTTTAATTTAGTTTATTTGGTTCAATTAAATTAGTTGAACCCAGGCCTTCAACTGGTGTGGAGAGGCGAGGGGAAGGAGGTGGACCTCCTCTTGACCTGCTCGTGGATCTGGCAAAACTCACCATTAACAGGTCCAGGCAGCGGGCAATTGAGGGGGTCATCCAGCCTGACTGTCTGCCCCTCTTCCATGGCTTCATTCATGGCTGGGTGTCCCTGGAGAAGGAGATGCAGTGTCACACATACCATCAAGGCCTTCCGCAGGGACTGGGGTGTTCTATTATCGATCCCTTTAATCACATTTTAGTTTGATGTTCTTAAGTTCAGTTCAATCTTTTTTTTTTGTTTGGGCAGTGCCCCTATCAGGAGCGGCCACCCTATTTACAAAGAATAACAAAAAGTACAGCAGCAGGAAGAGGCCCTTCGGCCCTCCAAGCCTGTGCCGATCATGATGCGCTAACTAAAAGAAAACCTTCTTCTGCTTCACTCGAGTCTGTATCCCTCCATTTCCTTCATATTCAAAGAACATTTGCCCCTTAATCTGTTTCCTTTTGTTTCACTGGTTGCACCCTAAAAGTGTTTAGCCGGTGGGGAAAGGGGAAAGAAAGGAGGACGTCCTTGTGAACTTGTTCCTGGGCCCGACCAAACATGCCATAAACAGGTCCAGGCAGTGGGCATCCATCCTGACTGTCCCTTTACCGCAGCCAGATTCACGTTGCGGTGTCCCTGGGGAGGGAGCATGCTGTGTCCATGGACATCATCGAGGCCTTCCGTGTCAGGTGGGGTGCTTTATTGACCCTTTTAATCACATTTTAATTTGATGTGTTATGTTTCATTTGTAATTTGTTTTTGTTTAGGGCATCCCATTAAGGGGCTGCCCCTTTTAATTTTCCCTCAGTTAATATAATTTTGTTTAATTGTGTTATAAAAATAGTTGAGAGTCCCAAGGAGCTGCTGCTGCTGCAAGCGGGCTGAGGGCGGTTTTCTTTCCTGGGGTGCAAGACCTGGAAGTTTCTCCTAAACCTGAAGTTTCCAGACACAAAGGAGGAAAGCAATGAGCTCAGGAATCGTCTTTATTTGTGCTTCATATTTTCTTTTAGAGAACAGCGAAGAACAACTGCTAGAGAGAGAGAGAGACTGCTCTGGACTGCCTGCCGTAGGCTGATAGATTAACTGTTTCACCTGGATCACAGGAGCCAGAACTGCCCTTGTTACTGCTGTAGGAGCAGTCTCTCTTCTGGGAGGTACTGAGAGCCTAAGGCCTGCCGTATACTCTGTCAGGATCAAGTTGGCAAGTGTTCTGGATTCCAGGTGTGTCGATGGCAGATGAACCCCCTCCCGGAGGAGCTCAGGCCTTTCATCTGGAGCAGGACCAGTCTCCTCTACTAGGCAGTCCATCTTTGCCCGGCTGAGGAATCCTGGCCGGCAAATTGGCAGGAGTTGGTGGCCAAGGTCATAATTTCCCTGAAACGCTGGACAGGACTGCTTGGAATGCAGTTTTACAGGAGTGGAGTTCCGGTCATAAACCAGCATCCATGTTGTGGTACCGGCTGGTCACTTTAACTCTTCCCCCTGATTTTATCACAAACATCCAGAGAATGTTCATTTAGTTCCGCTGGAACAAAAGACTGCACAGGGTTGCTGTTGAGTTTCTGAGTCTTTTGCTTAAGGGTGGTCAGATGCTTCCAAGTGCCGACCTTCCACCTTCAGACCCTGCAGCGATACCTCTATGTCAAGTCACCTCCTAGATGGTGTGCCCTGGTGACGTATTTCTTCGGCCAGATGCACGGCCGGAACTATGACGTCCAACTCTTGTTCGTAGACCTGACAGGTCTCCTTGCAGGTGTTGCCCGTCATTTACCAGGACCTACTCAGGCCTTGCACATAGCTCTTTTCCGTCTGGAATAGCGGCTGTCGCCAGGGAGCCGCTGCTCACGAATCCGCACCTCCACCATTACCATTCCAGTGCCTGGCTTAGGAACAGGCAGTGGCTGTTGCGGTGACCAGGATCAGGGGTTGGTGGTGGAGTGGGCAGGACAACATCCTACTAGTTGGCACATCGTGTTACAGTATCTATCTGGCCTGTGGCCAATGCCATCTGTGACCTCTAAACGGTCATGCTCGGTCCCGATGGCACTTGTGGTCTTGAGGCAGCGCAGGTGAGCGGTTAACTCCTGTCTGAGTGTATCCCTGCTCAGATGGAATTTCACACTGGCCTCAAGCCCCCAAATCCCCCCTCGAGATTCGGGGCCCCTTGAGTCTGAGTCGCCTTGTGGAAATGCCCTCCGTGCCCTTTCGGATTGCACAGAGTGGTTTCCTGTCTGGGCTGCTGCTGCTCACTCTTCACTTCCTTGCCCGCTGTCCAGATATGCCTTGGTACTCCTTGTTGCCATTCGATAGCCTCCAGTGGAGGTTCCTCTCTGGATGAGCCAATCCCCTTAATATCGGGGACCTGGGGTGGAGGGTATTGAATGCTGCAGTCCATACACCGCAGGATGCATCGGTTCACGGACTTCCAAGGTGCCTGCACATTTTGTGGTCTTGTGGAGTCCGTGGTTGCGTTAGATTGCACTCCCTTTTCAGTTATTTAAAAAACCTTTTTTGCAGTTTATTTGCAATTCAGTCCCATGCTTCTGATCAATAGGTGCCCGGTGAGGAAGGGCAGGAAAGGAGGTGGACCTCCTCATGAACCTGCTCCTCTGTCTGCCCAAACTCGCCATCAACAGGTCCAGGCAGTGGTTAACCAAGGGGGTCATCCGACTCGGCGGAGGGGGGAGGGCGGGGAGAAGGCCTCGTGATAGGTGGGCAGCCTGCGAGGTGGCTGGGTGAGGGATCACCTTGGGGTGGGTGACGGGATGCACTGAGAGACTGGAGATGGCAAACTTAACCTAGCCGCGCAATGGTGGTCATTCATCTTCCTGCACTGCTGGCCCATCCTCTTCCGGAGTGCACAGGCACTCATTAATGCAGCAGTAACCTCCCAGACAGGGAGGGGCACACGCTGTGGTCCGCTTCCTGGAGTGTGGTGCAGGACATCATCCAGAAGTCTGGTTAGGGCGTCCTACAGAAACGGGTACTGGGCATCCCTGGCAGCTATCACCTCGAATGGATCTGGAATGAGTGCTGGAGAGACGTTTTAATGGAGGTCCCCAGTGATTAAGTTTCCCTGGGACACGCGAAAACAGCAGGAGGCACCAAGAGTGCAGGATGATTCTATGGGAAAAAATACTTTTCTTACAGAGGCCCAAAAGTCCATGAGAAAGGCCACTAGTTCACAACGTTCTCGCCAGAATTGACACTTTGCCATTTTTTGCTCATTAAACAAGGTGCAAGTTTTCCAAGTTTTTACATCGAGATTAACAGCATTAGAGTGTAAATTCCCATTATTTCATCACGTAGTCTGTGGAAATCTCTAAAGTGTCAGCATATGGAGAAGCATATACTTACGGCAACCTCTCTGAGCTACTCGGTACATATTTCAATGCCTGAAGTTGCTGGCAGTTTCTTTTTAAATATATTCTATTCCAAACACAATCATAATACAAATAATCAAAAAATAAATATCACCAAGTTTAAAATAGTTTGTCATCTTCCCCCTTTTCTTCTCCCCTAAATTACCCCAACACCCCTTCCCTCATCAGACCCCGCTGCCCCCATGCTCTCCCCCCCCCCCCCCCCCCCCCCCCCCACCCACTGGTGACAGACAGATCCTCAAATAGAGACACAAAGAGCCTCCATCTTACATACAAACCCTCTTCCGACCCTCTGAGAGCAAACTCGATCTTCTCCAGTTGGTGAAATTCCGCCAAACCCCCATCCACGCCGATACCTTCGGCAGCACAGTCAACTTCCAACCCAGTAAGATTCGCCGCCGGGCAATCAGAGTGGTGAAGGCCAAGACATCGCCCTTTCCTCTCTCGCAGCTCCAGCAACTCTGAAACACCGAAAATTGCCACCAAAGGGCATGGTGCCATCCTCACCCCCACAATCTCTGACAGGCTCTCAAAACCAATGCCCAGAATCCTCCCAATTCGAGCACACCGAAACATGTTAACATGTGAACTTCCGCACCTCTCGCATTTGTCCTCAACCCCAGGGAAGAACCTACTCATATGAGCCCAAGTCATATGCGCATCGTGCACCACCTTAAACTGTGTAAGGCCCATTCCGGCACAGGATGATGTCGAATTTACACCGTGCATAATTTCACTCCAGGCACCATCCACCTACCACCCCGCACTAGCTCTATCCCCAGCTCCTCCTCCTATTTCCGCCTTATCTTCTTTGTTTCCAACAACCACCCGTAAATATTCGCAATACTCCCTTCCCCAGCTCATCCTGAGTTAGCAATTTCTCCACGTTCATTGATATAATAACTTACTTGATGGAGTCAATACCACAGCCTCCTGATGTTCCTGACAACTGCAGCCCCTGAACAAAACTTATCTGATCCTCAGAGATCACGTTTGGCACACACCCCTCCAATCGCCTTGCCAACACCTTAGCCAGTAACCTTCACATCCATATCAGCAGAGAGATGGGCCTATAAGACCCACACTCTGTGGGGTACTCATCTTTTCTTCCGCGCCAGTGAGTTCATCTATACATCCCCAGGAGATGGGCACGTTTCCTCCAAAAAACATATATATCATTTTTTTATTATTATTAAGGGGCAATTAGCCAATCCACTACCCTGCACATCTTTGGGTTGTGGAAGGGTGAGATCCAGGCAGACACGGGGAGAATGAACAAGCTCCATATGGACAGTGACCCAGGGCCAAGATTGAACCCCCAGTCCTCGGTGCCAACGTTCCCTACTCCTTCGCCAGATCTGGGGCCTGACCCGTCCGTCCTTGGGTCTAACACGCAATTGAAATCGCCCCCCATTATCAACTGATGCAAATCCAAGTCCGGGATGGACACTATCACCTTCTGAACAAAGTCTGCATGTCCCAATTGGACTCATACATATTTAATAAAACAAGCGGCACCCTGCCCACTATCACAAAACTCCCTCCCGGGTCCCGCACCTCTTTGGCCACCACAAATACCACCCTCTTACTCAACAGGATCGCAACCTTCCTTGACTTGGAATCAAACCCAAAATGGAAATACCTGCCACACCCATCCCTTTCTTAGCCACATTTGGTCCTTCACCCGCAGCTATCCTCACCGGAGGTTTCTGCCCCCCCCCCACCTTATTAAGATACGCCATCCCATCTAACTCAAATCTCTCCCTGCCACCAAGTTCCCCTCTAGCCTGCGTTAAATAGCCGCCCTATCCCTGCTGGCAGTTTCAATAGTCTAATGGAAGTTGAATGTTGACAGTTTCAACATTATTACCACAACTAAATCTGGGCCATAGAAGTGAAAGTCTTGTTGGATGTTATTTCATAAGTCACAATCAGTGATTTTCTACATATTGTATATTTGTTTTGTTATTTTCTTTTTACTCGCATCATATTTTTACTTGATATTCTATTCTTCCGCATATGGTTGGAGCTTTTCTTATGAATTGTGTTTAAAAGTCTCCTCTTCTCTGGGTCTTTTATTACCATTCCTTGTAGTCACTGCAGAGACAGTCCATATTTTACCTTTGAATGTGTTTATCACATAATAGAGTGGAATTTAAGGCATCCCAGCAACCAGTTTGTAGGAGCAAGGAGGCATTTAATCAGATGGGAGTGGGCCAAGTAAGGACACCACAACCTTCCTACAGCTTTCCATTAAACCTGGGGCAGGAAGGCTCTTGGATAGCCTTCCCTGCTGGACATTGAGAGGCACTCAAATGGGCAATTGATATCTGGCTAATGGCCTCACCACACTGCCTCTGCTATTCAACTAGTGGCAGGGGGCTGTCATCTTGCAGGAAGCCCAAAAAGCAGACTAGTCCACTCCCAAGAGGGAATCCCTTATTCCAAGATACTCAATGTCTGATCAAAGCATCCGTCATTCAGATCTGGGGGGGCGGGTTGATGTGTGCATTGATGGTAGCTGACAATGTTTCTAGTCGTACGGCCTGCAATGCAGAACTGCCAACTGGGGATTGGGATTTCTAGCCTCGAGTCCATAACCTCAAATGGTGGTCACCTACTTATCCAAGAGACATTTAATACTGCCGGGCCTTCCTCAATGGAATCAACGCAGGGCCCTCGCAGCTCTCTTGCCAGTGGGCGAGACCCCCATTGCCAGATTAAATTCCACTCTTAATTATAAATAAATCACTGCACTTGTCCTGCCCAGTTAATATGATCAATGGGTTACATGTCAAATATGAGACAATACAGTGCGTTGTGTATAAAAGTTTTTGTTTGTGGGAATGATTAAATGCCTCCTTTCATCAATATCCTCTATTTCTATGTTGATCTCTATGAGACACAAACGCACCATTAAGCTGGCACAACAGCCAAAGATTTGTTTCCCCCTTTCCTCATCCTGGTGGAGTCTGAATCAAAAAGAATGATCTTGTGGGGGTAAAACCCTCCTACCTTGAAAATGTAATCCAGTGTGTAATTGAAAATACAGAAAAATGTGTCATTTGAAACATGGAAGTCTGGCAATATCTGGTCTGAGAGGATACAGGGAAAGATCCCACAAAAGGTTATTAGCAGCTGCAAAGAGCAGGATTATAAAATGCAGATTCTTTCTCACAAGCAGGCTTAGCAAACACACAGGTTTCACGTAATAAGCTAAAACAATGGCTCACACCTTCATTGAATGTAACTATCTTAGGAAGTTTCTGGAAAAGCATGGATGAGAGTTTCAATTGAATTAAGTGATGAATGTTAAAACCAGGCAGGTCTTTCAAGTCATAACCAAGTGAAATTTTAGCATACAGCTAAAAGCAAAGGTTTCACACCTTCATTGAAATTAACTCTCTTAGTAAACAGCTGGAAAGGATGGATGATGTTCAGTCGAATTTGGTGTCAATGCTAAATTCGACTAACATCAAGTCAATTAAAAGAAAATTGGAGACAACCTGTCTATGAGAGATATAATTTAAAGTCAAAATCAAAGGTAAAGTTATGAGCTGGGGCAATTGGAAAATTAAACTATTCAACTGACAGAATTAAAAGTAACCCTCTATTGAAACCAAAGCATATTTGAACATCACAAAGGAACAATGTAATTAGATCCGAGGGCTGAGGCCATGCCCAAAATGAATACTTAGTTATATTAGAATGTTTACATCACAGATATTTTTTAACATCAAGTGAAATAAGTTAATTTACAATAAGGCTCTAAAAACTTATAATTGGTAGAAGAGAATATAAACCCGTGGAGCAGAAGCAGACCAGCAACAGACAGGAGGGAGGAGAACTCAGAGAGAGGAAGAGAAGCATATTTCAGCTCTCACAGCTCGGTCCATGGGAAAGACAAGACAAGCAGCCGAGCTTAAACAGCTATACATCTAAGGAAGACTAGAATTTAAACAGGAGTCAGAGTCAGCTGAGAGATAGCTAGCAGAGGCAGTTCTTATAGCTCAGTACATGGATCGACAAGACACAGCAACAGAGCTAACCAGTGAATACATCCCAAGAAGACCAGACTTTAAAGAAGATTGATTGTCAAGGTGGGCCTGAAGGTCCCTTCAATCAAACAGCAGGATCCAGAAGCAAGATCTTTTTACCTTTCTGTAAAGAAAGGGTTTGCAGCTTTTAAACGAAAAAATATAATAATAAAATAACTTAACTTAACTTAACTTAACTTAACCTGAAAAAGTGGTTATTCCTAAAGTCTACATTACTTATTTAGCAATGCAGGACCCAGGACATCGATGCTACTAAGTGGTAAGTAGATAAAATCTTCGGTGAAGGTATGGGTTATACCGGGGGATAACTTGAAAATATAGTTTGACCTGAATAGCACCCACCGAAGCCTGCATCGGAGTCAGGGAGTGAGAATCCCTGTTCACCATTTAGAATATCGGCCCTTTTTGGTATAGGGGGAATTCTAAGAATAGTGGTGAGTTTTTAAAAACAAGTGTTATATTCTCAATCTGAAGACATTCAGTAATGTAACAAAAAAAACAATTCTTCTACTGCCTTGGTAATAATGCCACAAGATACAGTAAAGTTATTCTGGTAAATTATACCAGCAACTTGATGAGAGAAAGGGCTGATGATCTCTGCCAAGAATCAGTAATGATACATTTTTCCAATCAGGCAGATCAAGGTGGCAGGAAATTCTTAGAGAAAACAGGTAAGGCAAGGACTTCATTTAATTATCTATGAAAATGAATGTAGAAAAAACATGTAACCTCCCATAATTTATCCTGCATATGTGGTCTATTTGTCCCACCCAATTAAAATGTTGTTTGGTATATGTCAGGACATCAGCGTTTAAAGAAGAACTAACATTGACTTACTTTGGATTTCGAAATCTGCAAGGAGAAAATGTTAAATATTTTCTGGATGTTTATGGAAATGAAGTGTTGCCAAAATTAGCCAAAAGTTTTGATATTCTCAGCTTCTGCAATTTAATGTTAGCCATGGTTAACCAATGGTATCACCTTGATATTTATATTATTTGGAGAAAGAAAGGACTTTTTTTTGCAGTTGTCATCTCCAATCACTTATGGGGAACAAAGGTGCCACAGGATTGACACTGACATGAGAGGCAATTTATTGTTCAAATTCTTTAATATGTATGCTACTGCGAATATCACTAATTAAATATTGACAGTGGTCTGCCATGATTTCCATAAAGCCCTGCTTCATGGTTGTCTGCATGATCTCCAAACAAATAGAATGTTAGATTACAACTTCAGCCTTTTATTGATCAAAACAAAATCATGAACTGTGTTGTTTGCTGGTTATTTGTGATTAACAGAGATGCTAAATCATGATCAATACACGAGGCCATATAAACTGTTGAATAAGCAATTCATCATGATCGAATTAATATTTGAAATTAATATATTTACCATGTGAAGACGTAAATTATTTCATTCGACTGTTGGTATTCCCACATGGGTCATATTCTTTACATTTGGGAGCATTTTGAATCCATCACATCAATAAGAACTTGTTAACATCCGTTTGATCAATTCAACAAAGAAATACCTGTTCCATCATCCACATTTTCCACTTCCATGACCTCTGTGTTTATTCTGCCACGAAAATGGTATCGGTGTCCATCTGCCACTTTCTTAGGGTGTGAGGTGTTCTTTAATCGCCTTAAATTTAAGTGACAGCATCATTTATTCATTTAGATCAAAAATCCGGGATCCCATTAATAAACAAAGTACTACAGGTGCTGGAGAGAGAAACACAGTTGACATATGACCCTTCTATAACTCAGTCCTGTAGAAGAGTCAAATGGACTTGAGACATTGGGTGGAATTTGGGTTCTAACTGAAAACCAGTGTGTTTCACCCCACAAAAACAGTCAGGTTTTCTCACCTGAATTTCTGACACTGTCAAAGAAAATTGGGGGCGGGGGGGGGTTTGCTTGATTTGCGGCATCACTCTAGCAGGACGGGACCTGATAGAGCCGGGCGCCTCCCGCTCCCGCACGGACATCCACAACCCCCCATGGACACCGGAATCCCCGGGTGACAAGATGCACAACCCCAGCCTTCACACACAGAAGGGAAATCCCCTGCCCCACACTACGCAAGCATCAGGGTGACCCCCCCTACAGTCTCCACGCCCACCCTCCATTCACAGTCTCTAGCTCCCCCTGGCACCCTCACATTCTAATGCAGGCGCAACCATCCCCATCAACCATTGGGATTCCCCCCATATGTAAGGGGAACCCCCCTCAATGGGGCTAACGAGAGCCTGCCTCTGGTAGTGTCAGGGAGGTCTGCCATGTCATTCACCACCCAAAGTCAATACTCACCTTTGCGCCCCTGCATTGTCATCATGGCTTTTGTTTTCAAAAACCAGTTGCGATTCCCGGAGCATGACATCATGGGGATCGAAACAATGACGTAAAGTGTTTCAATGATATGTAAATACAGTTAAATTCATGGAAATCAGGTTCAAGCCCTTTTCTGGGCGCGAACCTGATCACGTCACCAGTGAGGGGCAGGGAAGATCTCAAATTGAGATTTCATTGGCGCAAATCCCATAATGGCCCTCTCGCAAGATTTAGTAGCCATGATGGGATTTGTGCCCGTGGCAAACAGGTCTGCTAAATCTCACCTGTTAACTAAGTTTCTCTCTCCACAGGTGCTGCCAGACCAGCTGAGTATATCCAACATTTTCTGATTTTTTAACTGGGCTACCTTTCTCTTTCCCCATTGAATGCACTCCAATAGTCAGTATGGCTTTGCAAGGGGAAAGTTATGTCTCACCCATTTTTTTTTTAAAATTTAGATTACCCAATTATTTTTTCCAATTAAGGGGCAATTTAGCGTGGCCAATCCACCTACTCTGCACATTTTTAGGTTGTGGGGGCGAAACCCACGCAGACACGGGGAGAATGTGCAAACTCCACACGGACAGTGACCCAGAGCCGGGATCGAACCTGGGACCTCAGTGCCGTGAGGCAGTTGTGCTAATCACTAGGCCACCGTGCCGCCCTATGTCTCACCCATTTGATTGAGTTTTTTGAAGGGGAAACCAAGAAGGTAGATGAGAGCAGTGCAGTTGACATTGTCTACATGGACTTTAGCAAGGCCTTTTACAGGGTACCGCATAGTAGGTTGTTGCATAAGGTTAAATCTCATGGAATCCAGGGTGAGGTATCCAATTGGATGCAAAATTGGCTTGGCAACCAAAGCCAAAGGGTGGTTGTGGAGGGTGGTTTTTCAAACTGGAGGCCTGTGACCACAGATCGGTGAAGGGTCCACTGTTATTTGTTCTATACACTAATTATTGGGATGAGAATGTAGACGGCATGGTTAGTAAGTTTGCAGATGACACCAAGATTGGTAGTATAGTGGATAGCGAACGTTATTTTAGATTGTAACAGGATCTTGACCAATTGGGCCAGTGGGCAGATGAATAGCAGATGGAGTTTAATTTGGATAAATGTGAGGTGATGCATTTTGGTAGATCAAATCAAGGCAGGACCTACTCAGTTAATGGTAGGGAGTTGGGGAGCGTTACAGAACAAAGAGATCTAGGGGGTACAGGCTCATAGCTTCTTGAAGGTGGAAATGCAGGTGGACAGGGTGGTGAAGAAGGCATTCAGCATGCTAGGGTTCATTGGTCAGAATATTGAATACAAGAGTTGGGACGACTTGTTGAAGTTGTACAAGACATTAGTAAGACCACACATGGAATACTGTGTTCAGTTCTGGTCACCCTATTATAGGAAGGATATTGTTAAACTAGAAAGAGTGCAGAAGAGATTTACGAGGATGCTACCAAGACTTGATGGTCTGAGCTATAAGGAGAGGCTGGGACATTTTCCCCTGGAGTGTAGGGGTGATCTTATAGAGGTCTATAAAATAATGAGGGGCATAGATAAGATAGATAGTCAACATACTTTTCCAAAGTTAGAGGAGTCTAGAACTAAATGGCATAGGTTGAAGGTGAGAGGGAAGAGATACAAAAGAGGCCAGAGGGAAAATTTCTTCACAGAGGGTGGTGAGCATCTGGAACGAGCTGCCAGAGGCAGTGGCAGAGGCGGGTACAATATTTTCCTTTAAAAAACAGTTGAGACAGTTACATGTGCAAGGTGGGTATAGAGGGATATGGGCCAAATGCAGACAAGTGGGACTAACTTAGTGATAAAAACTGGGCGGCATGGTGAAGCTGGGCCGAAGGGCCTGTTTCCATGCTGTAAACATCTATGATTCTATGACTGTAGGTTTTGTAAAACTTTATATACGTTTGGAATAAAATGCATTAAAAAAAAACATTTCACCATGGCTGCGTGGGCCTCACCCCCACAACCCAAAGATGTGCAGGGTAGGTGGATTGGCCACGCTAATTTAACCCTTAATTGGAAAAATTAAAAAACAAATTCCCAGGCATAGGCTTTGGGGACTGGATGGTCGGCAGCCACCTCCTGTATCTGCCCTGGATTGAAATCATAGTTTTAGTCATTGGGGCTCATTTTAAGTCCAATTTCCATGTTTGTTAAGTTTTATATCATTCTCTTCAGGTGGGATTTGCAAGTGCATACCTGCGCTACAAAGTCATTTACTGGTTTTGAGTTTATTTGAGCTGGTACAAATAATGTTTATTTAACATTATCTATCACCCATTAACTAATTGTTCACACATAATTGAAGAAGTCACCAGCTGACTGAAATATATCTAATTTTCCATATTTGGTGAACCCATCCTGAACATTTGTATTCCGCAGAAAAGAAATGTAAAACTCAGGATTTTTTAAAAGTTCAATTTTATTAAAAACTGATTAGTTTGAGTTTCCCCATCTCTGACATTTTAATCATTTTCCCCCGGTGCAAATTAGCTTGCCATTTACTTACTGCAGATTTGCTCCAGTCAGACATTCATCCTACTGAAAGCATTGGAGACAGTATTTGTAAATACTCGGTTAAATTGTTGATCCTCTCAATAGCCACTGTGAAACCACAAAGGGAAATTGGAGAAAACATCTTCCTGTTTCCTATATATCTTAATGTTTGTTTCTGTATCAAAGAGGTTTGTGGCGGTTGGACATGGATGCTTACCTTCCAGGTCCTGTGTGGTAAGTTCAGCCTCAGCAAAAACAAGCTTTCAACATTCCAGTGTGGGAATTTCACATATTAACCATCCTGTGTCCAAATGGAATTACAAAGTCATTTCTGCATTGGACAATTTTGTGGTATGCCCCTGATGACTGAGACAAGGTGAGTTTGCATTTTTCAGATTTGCTTAGGATTTGTCATAACCATCAGTCAATTTCCATTCTATTAGCCTGTGTTAGATTCAGATCAAGTTTCATGGTGAAATAACGGCGCACTAACCTGCTGTAAATACTATCTTCCATCCACAGCATCATAATCTTCAAAAACATTAGTTCACATTAATACTGTTCTGATATATAAATTCTTATTAAGTAACAAATTATGATGCTGTACTCATGATGGCTCAGATTGAAATAAAAGCTCCATAATCTCATTTGGCAATATGTTTAGAGTAGAGTTATAGGGCGGAATTCTCCGCAGGGGGCCGAATTCGTGAAGGCCGTCGTGAACTCAGCCGAGGTTCACGACGGCCTCGGAGCCCGCTCCCCGCACCTAATTCACCCCCACCCGGGGGGCTAGGAGAGGGCCTCCGTCTTTCTTGGCACCGACCTCGTCACGCCGAGAATGTGAAGTCATCCGCGCATGCGCGGGTTGCCGGTTCCAACCCGCGCATGCGCGGATGACATCATTGCGCGGACGGCACGAACCTGCGCATGCGCGGTAGCCGTCTTTCTCCTCAGCCGCCCGGCAAGACGTGGCGGTTTGATCTTGCCGGGCGGCGGAGGGGAAAGAGTGCGTCCGTTTTGGACGCTGGCCCGACGATCGGTGGGCACCGATCGCGGGCCTGTCCCCTCCCGAGCACAGTCGTGGTGCTCCCGTCCCAATCAGACCTCTAGATGCCCCAAACGGGCATCTGGCACCCGTTTCACGAATGCAGCGACCAGGTGTGTTTGCTGGCGTCGTGAAACGGGCGTGAAGGGCCGCCACTTGGCCCATTGGGCTCGGAGAATCACCGTTCGCCGTAAAAAACAGCGAGCAGCGATTTTTCCGAGCGGGGGGGAGGGAGAATCGCGGGGGGCGCCAGGGGGTCGTAAAAAATGTCAGGGGGCCCTCCCGCGATTCTCCCAGGCCGCGTGGGGAGTGGAGAATCGCGCCCATAGGTGTTTACAGCATGGAAACAGGCCCTTTGTCCCAGCTTGTCCATGCCACCCAGTTTCTAACACTAAGCTAATCCCACTTGGCTTTATCAAAATTAAACTCCATCTGCCATTCATCAGCCCACTGGCCTAATTGGTCAGCCATGGTGGGATTTAAACTCAGAGAAATATCCTGCGTCTCTGATTACTAGTCCAGTGACAATACCACTACACCAATGCCTCCCCAGCAATTCCACTGATAGTCTTGGTGACGTGCGGAGCTTCCAATTTCTAGTGTTAAAATGACACCAAGACATTCACGGACTATGACTTCCTCATGGTAAGTTTGGGCCTGTTTGGCTGGAATAGGTGACCCTTTGCCATAAAATGGCAGTTTGGAAACTCATCAAGAAAGTAGTGCGACCACCATTTTAATAATCTATCCATCTCATGCGGGTTTGATTAAAATCAGGGCTTTATGTGTCAAATGATCAACATTGTACCTAGCCACATAACCTCAGAGTTAATAGATCCTACAGTTAACAGTCTCTCAATGTTCACAGTGTATTATTATGGCTCAGATCTAAACAAATAAATTAGGGGAAAACACAATAATTAAATGTACAGAAGAAGTCTGATCATGACAGATCATACTTTTGACCAATTTTAATCTTGAACATTACCATGTACTAAACATACTGCTTGGAGATAATTGCCGGGTAACAGAATTTGGCTATTTTCCTGTGCATTTTCAAATTCAAACCATGTGTTTTATTTGGACTCTCATTTTTACAGGTATACAACTGGAAACATAACTCCTAAAAGAAAGACTAGAAAGACTTTCCACAACCTCAGGAAGTCCAAGGCATTTTATAGCCAAAGAAGACATTTTTGAAGTGTAGTCAATATATTGTAATGTCGCAACAAAGCCACATGGCCGACAAGAAGCAATGTGATTTGATCAGATCATCTGTTTTAGATTTTGTTTGAGGGATAATTATTTGTCAGGACCCCTGCTCTTCTTCAAATAGTGTAATGTGATCCTTTATGTCCACCTAAGAGAGCAGACAGGTCTCCATTTAATGCCTCATCCAAAATATGGTACTGTCTTCATTGCAGCACTCCCCATGACTGCACTATCACAGTACTGCACCAAGTTATCAGCATAGATTTTATGATCAAGTCTCTGGAGTGTAAGCTAAATTTACAGCTGCCTGACTCAGAGGTGAGTGACACTGAACAATGGCTGACGCCTATAGAAGATGATTAAGAACAAAGTCTGGAATCGAAACAAGCTACAATCAAAGACACTTGAATCAAGGACACACACACACAAACACACATAGGCCTCTAGAAAGAGATGGCAAAGTAATAATAACACAATGGGAAAAATATGAGTAACTTTCATGATTTGTTCACAACTTTGATTGTAATAAATTGTACATACTGAGTTAGAGAAAATTAAATCAGTTGTGTAATTGGCTGGCATTGAAACCTTGATTCTTTGCTGATACATATTTCAAAAAAATAATGGTTCTTATTTGAGCTGTTGATCAATGTATTATTTTTATTTTCCCGTTACAGACAGATTTAATGTGAGGCCAAACGGTGTCAATATGTGAGGCATAATGAGCAAAACTTCAATCTAAACAGGTAGACTATGCATTTCAGGAAATCTGTCTGTCGAACTTTGAAAAGCCGACCTTCACAAAAGATTTCCAAGCAATGAAAATGATGCTTTCATTGTAAACAGTATTAGAAAAGCTCCGGCTCCTTTGATCACAGGGAATCAATCTAACAAAGCTGTTCACAATTTTAAGGCATTTTGATAAAGGAAACAGAGGAGTTACTGATCAGAGAGTTCCTAATTCATGGGTATAAGTCCGACACATTTGTCAAATGAAAATAAAGGCAAAGAATTTAAGATTTTTTTAAACACACATTGTCAGAACATGAAGTGCCCCATCAAAAACTATATATTTCGGACCCATTAGGGTGAATGGGGGAGATTATGCGGATCTTAGGGGAATTTGGCCGGTTCTCAGGGTACAAATTGAATATGAGTAAAAGTGAGGTTTGTGTGATCCAAGCGAGGGGGCAGGAGAGGAGACTGGAGGAGTTGCCGTTTAAGGTGGTGGGAGGTAGTTTTCGGTACCTGGGTATTCAGGTGGCAAGGAGATGGGAGCAGTTACACAAATTAAATCTGGACCGACTAGTGGAACAAATGAAGGAGGACTTCCGGAGGTGGGACATGCTCCCTTTGTCACTGGCGGGGAGGGTACAGACCGTAAAGGTGACGGTTCTCTGAAGATTTTTGTTTGTTTTTCAGTGTCTCCCTATTTTTATTCCAAAGGCCTTTTTTAAGCAGGTGAACAGGGTGATATCTGGGTTTGTGTGGGCGGGTAAAAACCCACGAGTGAAGAAAGTGTTGCTGGAGCGGAGCCGAGGGGAGAGTCGGCTGGCACTGCCGAACTTTAGGAACTACTACTGGACGGCTAATATAGCCATGATTAGGAAGTGGATAATTGGGGAGGGGCCGGTGTGGGAGCGGGTGGAGGCGGTATCATGTAAGGGCACAAGTTTGGAGGCATTGGTAACGGCATTTCTGCCGTTCTTGCTGGCCCAGTGCTCCACAGGCCCAGTGGTAGTGACGGCATGAGAGTCTGGGGGGCAGTGGTGGAAGCATATGAGAGTAGAGGGAGTGTCAGTGTGGCCTCCAATCTGTGGTAACCACCGGTTTGTGCCGAGGTGATGGATGGGGGGTTTCAGAGGTGGCAGAGAGCAAGGATTGAGAGGCTGCAGGATCTGTTTATTTATGGGCGTTTTCTCGGTCTGGAGGATCTAGAAGTGAAGTTTGAATTGCCGGGAGGGAATGGGTTCCGATATCTCCAGGTAGGGGGTTGTGTATGAAGACAGGTTTTTATCTTTCCGCTCCTTCCGTCACAGGGGATACAGGACAAGGTAGTTTCTAGAACGGGGGTGGGGAAGAACATAGAACGATACAGCGCAGTACAGGCCCTTCGGCCCTCAATGTTGCACCGACATGGAAAAAAACTAAAGGCCATCTAACCTACACTATGCCCTTATCATCCATATGCTTATCCAATAAACTTTTAAATGCCCTCAATGTTGGCGAGTTCACTACTGTTGCAGGTAGGGCATTCCACGGCCTCACCACTCTTTGCGTAAAAAACCCACCTCTGACCTCTGTCCTATATCTATTACCCCTCAATTTAAGGCTATGTCCCCTCGTGCTAGCCACCCCCATCCGCGGGAGAAGGCTCTCGCTGTCCACCCTATCTAACCCTCTGATCATTTTGTATGCCTCTATTAGGTCACCTCTTAACCTTCTTCTCTCTAACGAAAACAACCTCAAGTCCATCAGCCTTTCCTCATAAGATTTTCCCTCCATACCAGGCAACATCCTGGTAAATCTCCTCTGCACCCGTTCCAAAGCTTCCACGTCCTTCCTATAATGAGGCGACCAGAACTGTACGCAATACTCCAAATGCGGCCGTACTAGAGTTTTGTACAACTGCAACATGACCTCATGGCTCCGGAACTCAATCCCTCTACCAATAAAGGCCATCACACCATAGGCCTTCTTCACAACCCTATCAACCTGGGTGGCAACTTTCAGGGATCTATGTACATGGACACCGAGATCCCTCTGCTCATCCACACTACCAAGAATTTTACCATTAGCCAAATATTCCGCATTCCTGTTATTCTTTCCAAAGTGAATCACCTCACACTTCTCCACATTAAACTCCATTTGCCACCTCTCAGCCCAGCTCTGCAGCTTATCTATGTCCCTCTGTAACCTGCAACATCCTTCCGCACTGTCTACAAGTCCACCGACTTTAGTGTCGTCTGCAAATTTACTTACCCATCCTTCTGCTCCCTCCTCTAGGTCATTTATAAAAATGACAAACAGCAATTGCCCCAGAACAGATCCTTGTGGTACGCCACTCGTAACTGAACTCCATTCTGAACATTTCCCATCAACCACCACTCTCTGTCTTCTTTCAACTAGCCAATTTCTGATCCACATCTCTAAATCACCCTCAATCCCCAGCCTCCGTATTTTCTGCAATAGCCGACCGTGGGGAACCTTATCAAACGCTTTACTGAAATCCATATACACCACATCAACTGCTTTACCCTCGTCCACCTGTTCAGTCACCTTCTCAAAGAACTCGATAAGGTTTGTGAGGCATGACCTACCCTTCACAAAACCATGCTGACTATCCCTAATCATATTATTCCTATCTAGATGATTATAAATTGTATCTTTTATAATCCTCTCCAAGACTTTACCCACCACAGATGTTAGGCTCACCGGCCTATAGTTACCGGGGTTATCTCTACTCCCCTTCTTGAACAAAGGGACCACATTTGCTATCCTCCAGTCCTCTGGCACTATTCCTGTAGCCAATGATGACCTAAAAATCAAAGCCAAAGGCTCAGCAATCTCTTCCCTGGCTTCCCAGAGAATCCTAGGATAAATCCCATCAGGCCCCGGGGACTTATCTATTTTCACCTTGTCCAGAATTGCCAACACTTCTTCCCTACTCACCTCAATGCCATCTATTCTAATAGCCTGGGTCTCAGCATTCTCCTCCACAATATTATCTTTTTCCTGAGTGAATACTGACAAAAAGTATTCATTTAGTATCTCGCTTATCTCCTCAGCCTCCACACACAACTTCCCACCACTGTCCTTGACTGGCCCTACTCTTACCCTAGTCATTCTTTTATTCCTGACATACCTATAGAAAGCTTTTGGGTTTTCCTTGATCCTACCTGCCAAAGACTTCTCATGTCCCCTCCTTGCTCGTCTTAGCTCTCTCTTTAGATCCTTCCTCGCTTCCCTGTAACTATCAAGCGCCCCAACTGAAACGGAAGGTTTCAAAAATTTACAAAGAACTTATAGAGTGGGGAAAAACCCAGATAGGGGAGACAAAACGTAAATGGGAAGATGAGAGATGAGTTAGGAAAGGAATTAGAGGCGGGTCTGTGGGAGGATGCCCTGAGCAGAGTCAACACGTCCTTATCATGTGCTAGGCTCAGCCTGATACAATTCAAGGTGGTTCACCAGGCACACATGACGGTGGCCCGGATGAGCAGGTTTTTTTGGGGTAAAGGACGAGTGGGCGATGTGCAGGAGGGCCTGCAAATCATGTCCATATGTTTTGGGCATGGTCGAAGCTCAGGGGGATTTGCAGATGTCATGTCCAAGGTGTTAAAGGTGAGGGTGGCTCCGAGTCCAGAGGTGGCGACTTTTGGTGTGTCGGAAGACCTGGGACTTCAGGGATCGAGAGAGGCTGATATTTTGGCCTTTGCCTCCTTGGTAGCCCGGAGACGGATCTTATTAGCGTGGAGGGACTCAAAGCCCCCGAAAACAGGAGTATGGGTTAGTGATATGGCTGGGTTTCTCAGGCTGGAGAAAATCAAATTCGTCCTGAGAGGCACGTCATTAGGGTTCGTTCAGAGGTGGAAGCCATTTATCGACTTCTTCAGAGAAAATTGAACCGTCGGCAGATTCAATAAAGGGGGGGTTTAGGGAGCAATGGGGTAGGGGAGAGGGAGTTAGACTATGTCGGCCTATCTTAGGCGAGAACTGTGGGAGATGGAAGGGTGTGTTACACGTTGAACTATGTTTATATCTGTACTTGTGTCTTTTGTTATTATAAAACTATAAATGTTCAGGGGGTAGCAGATGAGTGTGAGATGTGTGAGCGGGATCCAGCGAATCACGCGTCCATGTTTTGGGGTTGTGAAAAATTGGGAAGATTCTGGGCGGGAGTGTTCCCAGTCTTAGCCAAGATAGTGGAGGAGGAGGTGGACCCGGACCCTTTGGTGGCGATATTTGGGGTTTCAGAGAAGCCAGAGCTCATGGAGAGGAAGGCCGATGTCTTGGCCTTCACCTCTCTGAATTTTGCTGGAGTGGCGGTCAGCATCGCCACCGGTGTTAGCAGCTTGGTTGGGTGACCTGTACGATTTCCTGTGATTAGAGAAGATAAAGTATGAGTTAAGGGCCTCTTCAGGGGGGGTTGAGGAAAGGTGGGGGTTGTTTGTTACTGTGTTTGAGGGACTATTCATCGTGGGGAGGGGGGGATTAAAAAGGGGAAAACTCTGTACAGACTGTATAGATGATCGTTGGGAAGCATGTTTCCCGGGGTGTTTGTTCGCTGTAACCTGTTTTGATACATGTTTGTAAAAAAATACATTTAAAAAATAAAACCATAAATGCCTTAATAAAATGTTTTTTTTTAAAAACACTGGTGAAAGGAAAATCCATGATAGTTTTTAAAGTTCACATATATTTGACGTTGACGAGCAGGGCAGACATTGTCCAGCTCCCTCCCCCTTGACATAATGAAGTGGCACCCTCAGCCGAAAAAAGAATTTCAAACCCTTTCTGTAAAACCAAGAAAAAGAGGAATGCTCCCCCGACTCCATAGTCACTGTCATACCATTCATCCTCACACACAACCTGACCCCCATTCCCTACTCCGGCCCCTGCTCTTGGAACTTAGTTTGAGGCATTTTCAGCAAGGCACTTCCACGACAGTGAACCATTGCAGTTGGTAACCCAATCAACGACTAGCAAACCTTACTCAAACAGAACAGCCATTCTTAAAGATGTACCCCATGTGAAGCATAATGCACTTCAAAGCATTTCCAAATCATAAACACAGAAGCTACAACACCCACCTATTCCTCTTTTTGCAGTATACCAGTAAGTTATCAAAGAGGAAAAAAACTCGTTCCTGGATGTTTCCAGCAGAAATCTTTAGCAAAACCCCTTGCATCAGCATTTCAGTGCATGAATCAGTTATGTTGGAACCCTAAAATAAACACAGAAAATTGAATTATTAATAATGATTTTTCAGCAGCACGTAAAGTCTATTAAAAAGTGTCCTTCATCCATAATGGTTTAATTTTAAAAGCAAATAAATCACCTCCATATTTACCAATTAGGTTTTAAATAAACTTAAGTGGGTAAATTTGCAGAGATTCTCTTTCTGCTTTGCCATAACTTTAGCACAAAAAAGCAAGGAAAATCTAAGGAAAATAACAGCCACTATTTAAGCCACAGACCTGTGGAGAATCCCCACAGAAATTCACCCCAATATGACAATTAATATTTGATCACACTATTTAGATCACTTTTTCAAATAGCAAACTATGAAATCGCAGAAAACTTGCTCGGTTTCATCTTTTCTTTCTTATTTACATAGGATAGCAGAAAATTGGATTTTGTGGATTTCTGTATTATTTATAATTCACCGTGACACACCAATCCACTTTAACAAGCACATTTCTTGAACAGAACTGTTGGGAAGGATGAAATAAATGTGTTTCTTTCTCCTTATGCATTCAACAATACTGATACTGTAAGTACCAGTTCTGGAGAGTGGAGGAGGTGGTTTTCGCTCCCTCTCTCCTCTTCTATGCCCAAGTCGGTGAGACCTTCCAGTGGTTGGCTTGCCAAGCGGCTTTCTACTGATGGAGGGCGGGGTGTGACATGTGCGCTGACTCAGAAACTGGTGGTATTGTATTCTTTTGTCTTTTTGTCTTGATTTTGTCTTCGGTGTGCAGCTGGAGTCCTCATTATATTCCTGCTGTTTCGTGTTTTATTTGGGTGGAAGATGCTCTGACTTTGGTTATAATGAGCTGGATCTGGACTAACTGTGCCCCTCTTGGGAGAGGTGGAATGTTTTTCTCTCTCTCCTCTGCCATGCTCTCTGTTGGAGTGGCCTTTTGCGATGGGCTGGGCTGGTGCGCCTTTCCGCTGATTTATAATTTTAATAATTTTAACCATCAGGTGTCTGTCAATAAACTAAAAATATTTGCAGTTTGTGTTTGCTGCTTGCTCCTGCTGGTTTGTGCAGATGCCTGGAGGTTGCTGTTGTTGTTTCCTTCCTTTTCTGTAGTCAGAAAGAAGGACAATTGTTTCTAAGAGAATTGGGTCCTGGAACACCGGGCTCAGGGGGTCGTATGAGTTCAGAAGACAATCTGGTTTGAAGCAAGAAGTCGCTGCAGGACCTGGTGCGCGATATTGATCCAAGTGGGCCACCTGATGACGCCGTTGAAGAAATACTTTTGCAGATTGCTGCCTTTGTTGCTGGTGTGGAAGGCGCTGTATGCAACTGGCACGTCACCATGGGTTCCACATGCTGGAAGTCAAGGATACTCAACTGCACCTTGAGGGCCAGTGGAATATGTGGATGCCAGGATTTGGTTCAGGTGAGATTGGGAGGGCCTGCACAGCTGCGGCTCCTGGACGGAGAATGGCACTGATACGTGGAACAAGTAATGCATTGATGCACAGATCATTTCTAAGACAAATTCTAGACATGATAACATATTCTCAAACTTATCCTCTGTTTTTGTTGAGAAACCAGCGAGGAGTGGAATCATGTGTTTGGTTTATTTTGTGAAAATGAGCTGATATAGCTTTGTGTTGGTACCAATATGGAACGGTGACATTTCCTGATTGTTTAATGGTTAGTGTGATATGTGGAATGTTAATTAGTTTGATTTTCAACTCTTTATTACTGTTGATTTGTACATTTAATAAACAAAATATTCTCAAGTGAAGTGCCTCCTCGAGGGCACACATGCTATGTTTGGAGAATGATTAGTGCATAGCATCTCACGAAAGCTTTGAACAGTTTGCCTGAACTCTAGAAGCGTAGGCACCATAGAGGCAGCTACCAAAAATCAAACACTAAAGAACTTGTCTCCAGCACTGTGAATCCTCTCGTGACCAAAGGGTAAGTGTGTGGATCAGGAGGGGGCACTGGAGCACGGCCTCCCTCATGTTCCCGACAGAGCACTGGGGTCTAGGGGCCCCTGATCAGCTCGTGGTGGAGTGTGCAGAGTAAGTTTTTCCAGCACAGCTGGCTCGCTGGACACACTTAGAGAAGTCGTGAGGGTCATGGTAAGGGTTGAGGTGCGGGGTGAGGAACTTGTGGGATTTGAGAGTCCCGGGATGCAAACCCTAACTGATTGTCAATCTCTCTCCTTCTCCATTTCCTTCCAGATTAAAAATGTTAGTTAGTGTGAATCCCGCAGAGGTGGCCTTGATGCTGCTGGTGGCAGCCGAGACAGGCAGAAGCTGGAGAAGATGGCAGCAGCGACGATGCCTATATACCCAGAAGACCAGGCTGTCTTGGCGGCTTACAGGACCACCCCAGGATGACAGGTTGACTCTTGGGGGACAAGGGATACCCGCTGAGGTTATGGTTGATGACACCAGTGCAGAGGACTGAGACCGAGCAGATATCCAAAATAATGACGCCCATGCAGCTACCCATGCTGTCACTGAAGGGTGCATCGGAATACTCAAAATGCGATTCCGATGCCTGGACCTATCTGGTGGTGCCCTGCAGTACACACCCCAGATGGTCTCCCATTTTGTGGTGGTCTGCCGTGCCCTCCACAACCTGGCACTGCAGCGGGCGATGTGCTGGATGAGGAGGATGAGGAATATGCGGCCTCTTCTCAGGATGGGTTTTGTGAGGGCCACGAAGAATCCAGCACGAGTTGAAGGATAGAAAGAAATAACATTTAATTACAATAACATATATATACAACAGCAGCAGCAACTTCCCTTGCTGCTCACTCCTCTCTTGCTGGTTCCAAACTGGCCAGCTTTATTTATGCAGGGAATCTGCTAATGATTTCTCCGCCCCCCTCATTGGGGAAGCTCATACTCCCAAAGGATTGTGGGATTGCCATTAGTCCCCAGCCAGTGGTAAGCAGGCAGGTTATAACATCCCTCCCCCCCCCCACAAAGTCCAAGGAATCCACCGAAGACCCTAGTGAAGGAGGGCGTTGGACTCGTTTTGCCGCAGGCCGGACACCATTTGCACAAGGCACTGGATTGGGTGGTGTGTAACGAGACGGAGAACGGTGCTTCCGTAATGAACGGCGTAACGGTTGTACATCCACAGCCCGTGGTCCGGAGGACTCCCCCTCTGAGGCGTCCCGAGTCTCCATCTCGGCGTCTCTGTCTCTATCTCCACGCGGTTCTGCAAAGACCTGCGCAGGCTTTGAGTGCGGCACCAGAGGTAGATTGTGAGGAATACTTTCCACTGTGCCTGGTCTTCGTGGCTGTAGAAATTAACTCCGGGGGCGAAGAATCTTTGGAAGAGATGGTCTTCTGGACCGAACGTGGTCTACATGCTTGCGCTGGAGTCGACCCTGGGCTTGCACCTGGTAAGAGATAGGGCCCGTTCGGCGAAAGATAACGCCAGGGACCCACTGGGCACCACCAGCAAAATTTCGAACGAACACTGGGTCACCGGACGCAAACTGCCAAATTGGCCGATGCCGAGGAAAACCATGTCCCTGCCATTCTTGAGTGCGGCGTACTTTTGCGCCAATGTCTGGGAAAACCATGCTAAGGTGGGTGCGAAGTCCCCGGCCCATTAGGAGTTCCGCGGGAGCAATCCCAGTCATCGCATGGGGGGTGGTCCTGTACGAAAACAAGAAACGAGCCAGTCTCGTGTCCATAGATCCGGAAGACTGCTTCTTTATGTCTTTATTTACTGAATGTCTGCACTGTGCGCTCCGCCAACCCACTGGAAGCCGGGTGGTATGGAGCGGTGAAGATATGGCGTATGCCGTTCACTTACATGAACCTTGCAAACTCCTCACTTGTGAACGGAGTGCCGTTGTCCGTGACCAGCACCTCGGGGAGGCCATGTGTACTGAAAGACAAACGCATCTTCTCGATTGTTACGCAGGACGTTGTGCCTACCATCTTATGCACTTCTAACCATTTTGACTGGGCATTGATTAATAGAAGGAACATGGATCCTTGAAAAGGGCCGGCGAAATCCGCATGCAAGCGCGCCCAAGGCTGCCCTGGCCATTCCCAGTGGCCAGCGGAAGCTTCTGATGCTCCGAGCAAATGGAGCAGTTTTGGGCCATCTTTTCAATGTCGGTGTCGAGGCCTGGCCACCAGACATAACTCCGGGCCAACATTTTCATTTTGGTCACACCCGGATGCCCATTGTGCAAGTCCCTTAGTATCAGCTCCTGTCCTTTTTCCGGGACAATCACACACGTCCCCCACAAGAGGATACCATCTACCACGCTAAATTCTGACAGTTTGGAAGAAAGTGCCCGCAACTCGCCTGGGAGCTGTCTATGCTGCCCACCATATAGGACTATGTGCCGAACCTTTGACAGGACTGGCTCCATCTGGGTCCACCCACGGATCTGTGATGCCGTGACAGGCAAGGAGTCCATAAAATTTAGGGTTGCAACCACGTCACCGGTCGTGGGGTTCGACATGGAGCCGGTCGATAAAGGCAATCGGCTCAGTGCGTCGGTATTCCCTATCTGGGTTCCTGGTTTGTGCTCCAGAGAATACTCGTAGGCAGCAAGCAACAAAGCCCAGCGCTGGATCCGTGCGGAAGGAATGGACGGTATTGGCTTATCCACTCGGAAAAATCCCAGCAGAGGCTTATGATCAGTCACGATAGTGAAGTGGCAGCCCTACACATACTGGTGGAAGCGTTTCATCGCAAAGACCACCGCCAGGCCCTCCTTCTCGATCTGTGCATACTTCTTTTTTGCTGCAGTCAATGTGCGGTAGCCGAAAGCTATCGGCCGCTCAGCCCCGTTCTCCATCTTGTGGGATAGGACGACCACAATACCATACGGGGATGCATCACATGTGATGAGCAAAGTATTTCCAGGATCATAGTGGGTTAGTAACCCAGACGACGACAATTGTTGTTTTACCCACCGGAAAGCCGTTTCTTGCAGCTGACCCCAAACCCAGGTGTGATTCTTCTTTAGCAGTAGGTACAACGGGGCCAGCATAGTTGCCAGATTGGGGAGGAAATTCCTGTAATAGTTTACGAGGCCGAGAAAAGAACGAAGATGCGAAGTGTCAGTCGGGGCGGGGGCCTGTTGAATTGTGCGCACCTTCTCTGCGACGGGGTGCAAACCTTCGCGGTCCACCATTCTATGAACCCAGTTAACATTTTATAAACACACAGTAAACATCTTATCAACCACCAACACACATAACCCCAGATACAATACTCTATAGACAACCCTTAATACTTTTTCCTTGCAACATTCATAAGTTAAACCCTTTTTCAACAAAGACAGCAGGTTTAAATTCTATACAGAAACAGGTATTACTTTGCAATCATCAAGTGAGCTGAAGACATTCTTTAGATTGCAGAGAGAGAGATCAATACACACATCTGCTTGCTTTGAATACAGCTCTCCAACTCTGAAAACAAAACCAAACACAGAGCCTCAAAGCAGCTTTTTAAAACGAAAGTAAAAAGACAGACAGCCCAGCACCACCCACATCACTGACATCATGGCAGCTATTTGATAAACACCCATTTATTAACTGTGCATCCACTTGACACATGTTGCCATCACTGCTCCTGAAACAAGTAGAAGAGTTATATTTTTGACTTCACATTGGTCTTACTTACCTGAAGAATTCATGTAACATTTTAACTAGTTCACGCCAATGTACCATGGATGTACAACCACAATCTAGTAGTGTGCAACTGAACAAATCTATAATCTATCCACCAAACAAGGTGGATGAGGGTAAAGCGGTTGATGTGGTGTATATGGATTTCAGTAAGGCGTTTGATAAGGTTCCCCACGGCAGGCTATAGCAGAAAATACGGAAGTATGGGATTGAAGGTAATTTAGCGGTTTGGATCAGTAATTGGCTAGCTGAAAGAAAACAGAGGGTGGTGGTTGATGGCAAATGTTCATCCTGGAGTTCAGTTACTAGTGGTGTATCGCAAGGATCTGTTTTGGGGCCACTGCTGTTTGTCATTTTTATAAATGACCTGGAAGAGGGTGGAGAAGGATGGGTTAGTAAATTTGCAGATGACACGAAGGTCGGTGGAGTTGTGGATAGTGCTGAAGGATGTTATAGGTTACAGAGGGACATAGATAAGCTGCAGAGCTGGGCTGAGAGGTGGCAGATGGAGTTTAATGCAGAAAAGTGTGAGGTGGTTCACTTTGGAAGGAGTAACAGGAATAGAGAGTACTGGGCTAATGGCAAGATTCTTGGTAGTGTAGATGAACAGAGGGATCTCGGCATCAGGGTACATAAATCCCTGAAAGTTGCCACCCAGGTTAATAGGGCTGTTAAGAAGGCATATGGTGTGCTAGCCTTTATCAGTAGGGGGATTGAGTTTCGGAGCCACAAGGTCATGCTGCAGCTGTACATAACTCTGGTGCGGCCGCTCCTGGAGTACTGCGTGCAGTTCTGGTCACCACATTATAGGAAGGATGTGGAAGCTTTGGAAAGGGTTCAGAGGAGATTTACTAGGATGTTGCCTGGTATGGAGGGAAGGCTCAGGGACTTGAAGTTGTTTTCGTTAGAGAGAAGAAGGCTGAGAGGTGACTTAATAGAGACATATAAGATAGTCAGAGGGTTAGATAGGGTGGACAGTGAGAGTCTTTTTCCTCGGATGGTGATGACCAACACGAGGGGATATAGCTTTAAATTGAGGGGTGGTAGATATAGGACAGATATCAGAGGCAGTTTCTTTACTCAGAGAATGGTAGGGGTGTGGAACGCCCTGCCTGCAACAGTAGTAGACTCGCCAACTTTAAGGGCATTTAAGTGGTCACTGGACAGACATATGGATGAAAATGGAATAGTGTAGGTCAGATAGGCTTCAGATGGTTTCACGGGTCGGCGCAACATCGAGGGCCGAAGGGCCCGTACTGCGCTGTAATGTTCTATGTTCTAATAGAATACTTATTACAGGGCTGAAATTTTGATTACCAATACGATTCCTTCCAATTGGTCAGTATCATCCTTCTCGCCTTTCACCTTCCATACCTTCCATGTTATATGTTGTCTCAAAAACACCATGGGCAGAATTCTCCAACTCCCCGGGGGGTCGGAGAATAGCCCGGGGCCGGCATCAATCCCGCTCCCGTTGTGGCCCGAATTCTCCGCCACCCGGGAATTGGCGGGGGCGGGAATCGCGCCGCGCCGGTCAGCGGGCCCCCCGCGGCAATTCTCCGGCTCGCAATGGGCCGAAGTCCTGCCGCTGACAGGCCGTTCCCGCCGGGGCACTCTTTTTCTTCCGCCTCGCCATGGCCTTCACCATGGCGGGGGTGGAAGAGACCCGCTCCCCTGCGCATGTGCCGGATTGACGTCAGCAGCCACTGACGCACCGGCGCATGCGCAGACTTCCGCCGGCCGGCGAAGGCCTTTCGGCCCCAGCTGGCTGGGCTTCAAAGGCCGTTCGCGCCGGCCGGCGGAGTGGGAGCCACTCCGGCGCGGGCCTAGCCCCTAAAGGTGCGGAGAATTCCGCACCTTTGGGGAGACCCAGCGCCGGAGTGGTTCACGCCACTCCGTCCCGCCGGGACCCCCCGCCCCGCCGGGTAGGGGAGAAACCCGGCCCATGTTCCACTTTTAGACAATTCAATGCATAATTGATGCATCTGAAACAGCTGTTGATCATCCCTTGGTTATTCCTGGGGTTCTTCATCGTTCCATGTTTGGCAAACGCCCACCACTTGTTTTAGCTTCCAAAAGGGTCTCGGTCCTCAAACATCTTGTTTGTAATTTTTCTTTCGTACATACTTTTGAACCCTATATTCGAACGTCACTGAAATGCTGCTAACGTTGTATCCTCCATCTTTGCTGTTACTGCTGAAGAACCTATTTGCATCATAAAAGCAGCCAGAAATGAATACTTCCACAAAAACATTCAAAGCTTCGGACATTTGATCCATAAGTATCTCTTTCTCTTTTAATCTAACTTGGGTTCAATCCAAGAGCCTATCCATGCTCGATATGCTAACACGGTTCAATAATTTAAAGGCAAGTACTGATTTAGGTATTTCCAAGTGGAATCACTGCAATCTCGTACATAGTTAATCAGTTAAACTCCATGATTCTTTGGAAGATTCATCCATTTTTTCAAATGAATCAGAGTCCGCCCAAGTCTCATAGACATTCAGAAAGTCAACTTCCATAAAAATTTTATCCGTGAATTTTAAGCGTGTCTAAACCTTAGTCATTGTTCAGTTGAGTGTCTCGTTCTGAGAACACTTTGCGACGGACCAGTGCCAGAGCAATCCCTCGCTTTCTTTTCAGTAGAGATGCAACCCATATCCATGCCTTGACTTCATTTTTCTATTGATAATAAGGTTCGGTGTCACAGGGCAGTGGTGGAATATCATATCATGCCACCTTATACTTAGTTTAAGTCATCGTTCTTCAGAGTCCCCAATTACAGTCTCCTCTCAAAACAAAAAGTAACTCCAATTCTAATCTTCCATCTGAAAGTAAATTTCAGTCTCGAATCTTCACTTTCATCCTCCACTGCCAATGTTAGGGAGACACCCAAACTTGGCTGTGAAGAAGACACTCAGACTCGGAAAGTAGAGACTGTTGATTGCAAAGGTTACTTCTCACTTTGACACAATCCCCCTCAGTGCTGACTGACTCTTCTCTTTCTACACATCTGAGTATAACTAACTAATCAGTACCCAAAATTTGTTCACCTTATTATCTTAGCTACTCAGTATTTAATATCCAGCATCAAAACCTATTAACACTAACACATCTTGCCAACCTTCCCTGTGGATGCGATCCTCCCACTCACCGTGCTCATATTCGCTGATGATCTTCCCTCTCACTGGGAATGGACTATGTCAAATGCATTTTCCTTATTTACACACCTGGTCACCTCTTTGAAAAATTCAATCAAGTTGGTCAGACATGACTTCCCCTTAAAACCATGCTGACTGTTCTTGATTAATCCCTGCCTCTCCAAATACAGATTAATTCTGTTTCACAGAATTGCTTCCAAAAGTTTCCCCACCACTGAGGTTAGACTGACTGGCCTGTAGTTTCCTGGCTCATCTCTTCCTCCCTTCTTAAATAGTGGTTCCACACTAGCTATCCTCCAGTCATCTGGCACCTCTCCTGTGGCCAGAGAGGAATTGAAAATGATTGCCAGTGGCCCTGCTATTTCCCCTCTTGCTTCACTCAGCAGCATACATGTCACCTGGCCCTGGAGATTTGTCTACTTTTAAGCCTGCCGGACCACTTAATATGTTACTCCTTACACCATGACCTTTTATTTTCTGCAATAACCTTTGATGTGGCACCTTATCACAGGCCTTCTGCAAATCTAAGTACAGTACCATCCACTAGTTCCCCTTTATCTGCAAACAAACTTCTTTAAAAAAACCTCCAATAAATTGGTTAAACATGATTTCTCTCTCACAAAACCATGTTGATTCTGCTTGATTATCTTGAATTTATAGAAGTGTGCTAGTATCATTTTTTTAATAACAGCTTCTTACATTTCCCCTATGGTAGATATTAACCTCACTGGCCTGTAGTTTCCCACGTTATCTCCCTCCCTTTTGAATAATGGAGTAGCATTTCCTATTTTTCAATCTAATGGAAACTTCCCCGAATCTAGGGAATTTTTGAAACGTAAAACCAACACATCAACTTGGTCACTGGCCATTTCTTTTCAGTCCCAAGGTAAACATTCATTGGACCTGGGCACTTCTCAGGCCGCAGCTCCAACAATTTATTCAGTAGCACTTCCTTTGTGATTGCAGTTTTCTCACGTTCCTTCCTCCTTTCCTTTTTCTGGAACTACAAATATTCTTTGATCCTTTGCTAAGTCTAAAAATAACCAACCTGTTTCCTCATAAAACCAAGCAATAAGTTAAACATTTCCTCCTGGAAGAAATTTTCAAGCTTTTCCCTTTTATGTTTCAGCTTTACCCACAACCAGATGTTTGTGTTTTTCTAAAGACTGAAACCACGACAGAAAATTTGGGACACCATCTGAGTTACTAAAAAGATCTGGCAGCAGCCCTAAATAATTTGCTCTGTTTATTCAGACTTGAAAAATTTGATCCACTTCCTGTACAGTGTACTTCTAACAGTTATGAACTCAGAAAATGAAGGGCAGCCCCAAATCAGTTTTTCCGCAATTTTAGTTACTTCACTGCAACAGGTCCCTAGCTGTATCAACATTTAGAACTTCAAAATAATTTGATACTTTTTAAGAGAGGAGATAAAAAGTTAAGTTTATTTTAAAGCAACACAAATCACATTTATCGACTAATCAAGTCTTGGCACAATGGTTGTATAGCATATGTGGGCTATTTCTATACGCCAGGAGGCTGATTTTGCATAACAGCACAGAGGGAGAATGATGTTAACTGGCGATCTTTATAAATGCAGAATCACACTCATTTTTGTTTATTTCACCAGGTCATGTTGCCATGGCAGAGTACCTGTGCTGGCCATAAAACATGTCAACCATCAGCGCCAAGTTCTTTACAGCTGCATGTTCACATACTCACATTCCATGGAGGTTGCCTTGGCCACTTGGTCCAAATGCATCTTTTTATTAATATTTCACTGTGGAACAAGACAGCAGATGAGATTTTACACTCACCTGCCGGTGGGCTTGAAGACGAAGTAGGAGGGCAGGTAAAATCAAGCAGCTGGCCTCCCTGTTGCCTACCCTGTCCCTGATATGCCTGGAAATTTAGTGGGTGGGGTGGCATTAGGTCGTTTACCTGCCCTTGGGCCTATTGAGACCAATTAAGGGCCTCATCTCATCACTGCCGATATTTTACCTACAGCTGAAGGGGCCCATGCCATGCAGAAAACCTGGCAGCTTTAGCTGCATAACATAGTGTCAGACAGTGAAGATAACCTTCCTTTGGGGGCATCCTGGGCCCTTTGGAGGCAACCCCCTTTAAACCCTTTCCCCGGCCTCTTGAACCCAGTCCACAATGTCCACCCTTCCCACCACCATCCCCTACTCACCATGACCTTAGACCAACTTGTCAGTCGGGTTCCTCAGCTCCGGAGACTTTTGGTGCTGCTGCTAGGACTACAGAGCTGCCACACAATCAGATTGGCCAGTAGCTCTCCAACACAGCAGTTCTACCATTCAATTGGGCAGCACGGTAGCACAAGTGGATAGCACTGTGGTTTCACAGCACCAGGGTCCCAGGTTCGATTCCCTGCTGGGTCATTGTCTGTGCGGAGTCTGCACGTTCTCCCCGTGTCTGCGTGGGTTTCCTCCGGGTGCTCCGGTTTCCTCCCACAGTCCAAAGATGTGCAGGTTAGATGGATTGGCCATGCTAAATTGCCCTTAGTGTCCAAAAAGGTTAGGTGGGGTTATTGGATTAAGGGGATAGGGTGGAAGTGAGGGCTTAAGTGGGTCGGTGCAGACTCGATGGGCCAAATGGCCTCCTTCTGCACTGTATGTTCTATTGTATCTATGTATCAATTAGATCATGGCTCGTCATCTACATCATCACTACTTTCCCATACCCTCCTATCCCTTAATGTCATTAGAATCTAGAAATATATCAATTTTTGTTGTGAATATGCTCAATGACGGAACTTTCAAAGCTCTCTAGGGTAGACAATCCAAAGATTTGCCACTGTCCAACTGAAGAAATTCCTCCTCATCTCAGTCTTAAATGGCCTGCCCCTATTTTGAGACTGTGTCCCCTGGTTCTAGACTAACTAGCCAGGGCAAAACATTTTATCTTCATCTGGCCTGTAAGAACTTTGTGAGTTTCAATGAGATCACCTTTCATTCTTCGAAATGCTCAAGACCAAAGGCCCAGTTTCCTCAATCTTGCCTCATAAAACAATCCCACCGTCCCAGGGATTAGTCTGGTGAACCCCCTATGCGCTCCCCCTTGCTTTAGACAAGGAGACCAAAACAGTATACAATACTTCAGTTACAGTCTCACCAAGACTCTATAAATTGCAGCAAGGCATCCTTAATGCTTTATTCAAAGCCCCTTGTGATGAAGGCCAACATATAATTTGCTTTCCTAATTGCTTGCTGGAGCAGCCAGGGTCCTTTGGACACCCATACTTCTCAATTGCTCAACATTTATGGAACACCCTGCCTGTTTTTTCCACTCTTATTCACGTCATATTCCATCTGCCATGTTCTTGCCCTTACCTGTCCAAGTTTTCTTGAAGCCTCCTTACATCCTCCTCACAACTCTCAATTTTCACCTAGTTTTGTATCATTAGCAAATTTGGAAATATTTCATTTGGTCCCCACATCCAAATCATTGATACAATTTGTGAACAAGTGGAGCCTCAGCACTCATTCTTGGAGTAACCTACTAGTAACAGCCTGCCATCCTGAGAATGAATTGTTTATTCTTACTCTTTCTTTTCTGTCTGTTCACAAATTCTCAATTTGTCTCAGTATATTTTCCCAATTCCATGTGTTCTAATTTTGTTTACTGGAAGGGAAATGAGGAAAAACTTTTTCACTCAGAGGATGATAAGGGTCTGGAACTCACTGCCTGAAAAAAATGCTCAACTCATTTGAAAGGTGTCTGGATATGTACCTCCAGTGTCATAACCAACAGGACTACAGAGCAAATGCAGGAATGTGAGGTTAGGCTTGGTGGCTCATTTTTAAGCCAGCGCAGACATAATCGGCCATAGCCACTTCCTGTGCCATCAACTTTCTCTGGTTTTATTCTAACCTCCTATGTAGGAAATTAACATCCAACAGAGGGTGGTACTGAGAAGCATTCTGGGAAAATCAATGCAGTCACCACAACTTGGAAGGGGATTGAGGAGAAAAACCCTTGAACTCAACAGGAGGAACAACAACCAACAGAGGGTGTTACTGAGAAGCATTCTGGGAAAAATCACCGCAACTTGAAAGGAGAGTCAGGAGGACCCACTGCCAAAGAATGGAACAACCCCAAACATTACATTGCTGTAGTGTTTCCATCCCTCCAGAGAGACGGTACTTTAGGAAAGCACAAGCTCTGCAAGGGTGTGGATTTAAGGAGGTAGCTGATTGTAAGTATGTCCTCGTGAATATTTTCAATCATTTAATATATAGCAGAGAGTTGGTCATGACAGTTGATGGGGCTTGGAGTTTCATCTGCAGAATGTAGTCAATCATTGATGCTGACAGCATCCCAGATAATTATATCTGCAGGAAGTGTATCCAGCTGCACTTGCTGACTGAACAAAGGGATCAGTTTGAGCAGCAGCTGGAGATACTAAGTAGCAACCAAATGGCAGAAAGCATCATAGATAGAAGTTATAGAGACATGGTCAAACCTAAGGTACAGCAAGATAGATGGGTGACTGCGAGACGGGGCAGACAATCAGTGCAGGAGTCCTCTGTGGCTGTCCCCCTCTCGAACAGGTATGCCCTTTTGGATACTGATATGGGGAATGGTCAGCTAACAGCAGCAGCAGTGGGCAGAGCGGTGGCACCATGGCTGTCTTGCTGTACAGAGGAGGGGGACAAAGCATAATAGAGCAATACTAATTGGGGATTTGATAGTCAGGGGCACAGATAGGTGCTTTTGTGGGCACAAAAGAAACTCCAGGATGGTGTGTTGCTTCCCTGGTGCCAGGGTCATGGATGTCTCTGAGCGGGTACAGGGCATCCTGAAATGGGAGGACAAACAGACAGATATCCACAATGGTACAAATGACATAGGCAGGAAGAGAAGCAAAGTCCTGCAAAGACGTTACAGGGAGTTGGGTAGAAAGCTAAAAAGCAGGTCTTCCAGGATAGGAATTTCATGAACCCTGCCCATGACACGTGCTTCTGAGGCTAGGAACAGAGAGGTATTACAGTTGAACACATGGCTAAAGAGATGGTAGGGGCCAGGGCTTCAGATATGTGGGTCACTGGGGTATCTTCCGGTTAAGGTGTGACCTGTACAAGAAGGATGGGTTGCACCTAAACTGGAGGGACACCAATATCCTGGCCAGGAAGTTTGCTAATGTTATTAGGAAGGGTTTAAATTAGTATGGCAGGGGTGGGAACCGGAGCAGCAGGCTAGCAAGTGCAGAGACTGGCGAAGAGCTTGAGACTGAGACAAATATAGCTAAGAGGGAGAGCAGGCAGGAGAAGATCGCTGAACTCTGTGATGAGGGAGGACACCTGCAGTGAGGCATTATGGGTAGAACTCACAAATAAGAAGGGTACAGTCACAACATTGGGGTTGCATTATAGGCCTTCTAATAGCCAGCAGGATACAGAGGAACAGATATGTAGTCACATTCCGGAAAAATGTCAAAATAGCAGGGTTGTTGTGGTGGGTGATTTTGATTTCACCCATATTAACTGGAACTCCAATAGTGCCAGGGGTTCGGATGGAGAGCAATTTGTTTAGTATGTTGAGGACGGTTTTTTGAAACAGTATACTGATAGTTCAACCAGGGAGGAGCCTTACTGTTCCTGGTAGCCCGTCCAGTGGCCAAAGTTTCAGTAGGGGAATATTTTGGGAATTGTGATCACAATTCCGTATGTTTTCGAATACTCATGGATAAGGACAAGAGTGGTCCTGGAGTGAGGATGTTAAATTGGAGGAAAGCCAACTCCACAGAATTCATCAAGAGCTGGAGAATGTGGATTTAGAGCGGGTGTTTGAGGGTAAATCCACGTTTGATATGTACAAGTCTTTTAAAGACCTAGGGCGTAGACATAGCTCCAATAATGGGGCTATGTCCCCATGCCTATGAAAAAACACAGACGAATTCACTGCGAGAAGTACTCAGGGGCCCTGCTAGCCCCCTTCAGGTAAGTGAATCATTCCAGCCACCTGCACGACATGCCCCCCCCCCTCCCCCCGGTGAATGATCCCCCCCGCCCCGGCACCACGGCAGCCGGCACTGAGTTCCGCAGCCGCCACGCCGAGTTCCCGACGAGTGGGACCATGAAAGAAACACGCCGTTGGGAACTCGGCCAGTTGACGATGGAGAATCGCTGCGGGGGCCTCTTTTAATGGCCCCCAACCGGCGCCATGTAACCGCACGCGATTCACGCCGATTCTCTGGGGACCGGAGAATCGCGGAAGCGGCATCGGACCCGATCTCGGGTTTGACGCCCATTCTCCACCCCCGCGTCAATCGCCATTTCGGTGCGGAAGCTCAGAGAATCCCGCCCAGTTGATTAGAGTGCAGTTCAGGCATATCCATATGGAAATGAAGGACAGAAATGGCATGATTCGGGATCCATGGATGACAGGGGGAATTGTGAGACTAGTCAAAAAGAAAAAGGAAGCATACATGAGGTCTAGACAACTAAAAACAGGCACAGCTTTTAACAAATATAGGGAATGTAGGAACAAACTGAAACGGGGAGTTACGGGGCTGGTTTAGCACACTGGGCTAAATCGCTGGCTTTTAAAGCAGACCAAGGCAGGTCATCAGCACGGTTCAATTCCCATACCAGCCTCCCCGAACAGGCGCCGGAATGTGGTGACTAGGGGCTTTTCACAGTAACTTCATTGAAGCCTACTCGTGACAATAAGCGATTTTCATTTCATTCATTTCAAGAGGGCTAGAAGGGGCTATGAAATGCCATTGGTGTAGTGATCTCTGTATGTGTTACTACATGTTCAAATATTGTAAAGTCAGTACAGACAGATGATCACTAGATGGCAACACTAACAGAACCTATAAAAGGAGTTACCCGCTCTTTTCTTAGTGTGTGTGAAGACATGATCAGATCAGAGTGTAGTGTATTATTATAATTGTTAATTTAATATAAACTTACTTATTTGTTTTACTAGTTTAGTATTGAAATGAAAGAACTCAGAAGTTTATTATATATTACACAATAAACATTTTGTCATCATCTGGAACACTTCGACTATTTCTCATCAGAATTCAACACAACTCAGCAAGACAAAAAGAGTAATATTTATATTACAAAATAGTAATATAAGAATTGCCAAGCAAGGACAAAGGAGGGAAGTTATTCATGGAGTCAGAGGGTGAAGTGGGTGAGATCCTTAATGAGTACTTTGCATCGGTATTCACCAAGGAGAGGGACATGACGGATGTTGAGATTGGGGATTGCTGTGTGAATACTCTAGGACATATCAGCGTAATGAAGGAGGAAATGTTCGATATCTTAAAATGCATTAAGGTAAACATGTTCCCTGGGCCAGGTGGGATATAACCCAGGTTTCTGGGGGAGGCAAGAGAGGAAATAGCTGCGGCCTTAACAAATATCTTTGCATCATCTTTGACCACAGGCGAGGTTCCAGAAGACTGGTGAATAGCAAATGTCCCTTTGTTTAAGGAAGGAAGCAGGGAAATTCCAGGTAATTATAGGCTGGTGAGCCTGACATCAGTGATGGGGAAGTTGTTGGAGAAGATACTAAGGGATAGGATTTCTTCACATGGACTTGTCAGTGATAGGCAACATGGTTTGTGCGGGGCAGGTCATGTCTTACCAACTTGACAGAGTGTTTTTAAGGGAGGAGACAAAATTAATTGATATGGGAAAGGCTGTGGATGTTGTCTACGTGGACTTCAGTAGGCGTTTGACAAAGCCTTCATAGCAGACTGGATGTTTAAGGTGGTGGATCGGCTGCCAATCATGTTTGCCCTGAATATGGGCCAGCATCTTGAGAGTAGTTGGAGTTGCACTCCAACTTTGGGGCTGGTTTAGCTCACTGGGCTAAATCACTGGCTTTTAAAGCAGACCAAGCAGGCCAGCAGCACGTTTCGATTCCCGTACCAGCCTCCCCGAACAGGCGCCGGAATGTGGCGACTAGGGGCTTTTGTTCAGTAACTTCATTGAAGCCTACTTGTGACAATAAGCGATTTTCATTTCATTTTTCATTTCAAAGCAAATAGAGAGTATTCCATTACACCCAGACTTGTCCTTGTAGATGGTAAACAAGGTTTGGGAGTCAGGGGATGAATTACTTGCTGCAGAATTCCCAGCTTCTGACCTGCTCTGGGAGTCACGGCATTTATAAGGCTGGACCCGTTCGGTATCTGACCAGGATGTTGATGGGTGTTAAATGTGCCACAAGGATTTCAAGAGCACTTGACCTGCACCCTCTGTCCCCATGGTAACTATGTCACTTTGGATTATTGCCCAGCAGGAGGTCATATGCTCCCTTTGAACCCTAAATTTAAAAGATACATAACCACTTTATAAAACCTCATGGGCGGGATTCTCCGCCTGCCGCACCAGTTTTATGGCACGGCGCAACCCTGCCGGCAGTGGGATTCTCCATCCTGCCAGCCGGCCGGCCGATGGGGTTTCCCATTGTGGGAAGGACCATGCCATCGGAAATCTCTGAGCATGGGTGTGCTGCCGCCGCAATGGAGAATCTCGCCAGTGGAGAATGAAGCCCCACATTTGTAACAACACCCTCTACTTGCTTTCCTAATTTCCTTTTAATTTACCCTTGAACTTTCTATACTCCTCTAAGCTTTCTGTATTCTTGAACTCTCAGTATCTGACATAAGGGCTCTAAATTTTACGGTCTGCTGCCGGCTAGTTTGAAGAGGACCTCATAAAACGAGGTGTGCAGCCTGCACATTGCCTATTCACATGCCCTGACCGGTCTCCCATTTTATGGGGGGGCAGCGGGTCCCTTGTGCTCATTGGAAGTGTTCCCCACACAGTCATCTTCCAAGCTCACCCTGCAATATAACCTTTTGCCCCAGCCTCCCAAACAGTCTCCCCAGCCCCAGTCCCCCTTGCTGGGGCTTGTCAGCACCCCCGACTTAGCTGATGTCCAGTCTCAATTAGGTCCTCTTCTTCGTAGATTGCATATAGTCCTAGCAGTGAAGCCTGGTGCTGCTTGGACCATAGAGCTGTCTATAAGATGGCTCTCAAAAGTGGGACATGCTCCCCAATAGGGGATCACTGTTAGCCAATCAATGCCCAATGGGTGTTAAATGGGTGCAGGGCAGCAGGTAACAGCAGCGATGCATTCCATGTTAAATCTTCAGATGACAGGGTGGGAAAATCTGCTGTCCAAAAAACCCTGCCCATGCTTTCTTTTTAATTGCCTTACCCCCTGTTTGCTCTTGAACATCTGGAGTGTGTGGTCTCTCTATTTGAGAGTCTCACATTTTTTTACCATAGGAACATACTTGTTCTGAACCCTCTCTATTGCCTCCTTGAATGCCTCAGTGTCTGTCACTGATCAACCTTAAATAACTGTTTTCAGTCCACTTGACCTTATCACATCCCAGTTTAGCAAAATTGACCTTTCCCAATTTAAAACATTTATTCTTGGTCTTCCTTGTCCTTTTCCATAACTACTCTGAATATGACAGAATTATAATCACTGCTATCAAAATACTCTCCCACTGACCATAGATTTGAGCCAGGGAAGTGGGATGGAGATTTTTGGAGATGGGAAGAGAAAGGAATTAGAACACTAAAAGATTTGTTTCTTGGGGGTCGTTCTGCGGGATTAAAGGAGCTGAGAGCGAAGTATGGGCTGGAGCAGGGGGAAATATTTAGATACATGCAGGTTCGAGACTTTGCCAGAAAGGAGATACAGAGCTTCCCAGTAGAGCCGGCTTCCACATTGCTGGAGGAGGTGCTGACGACAGGTGCTGACTGGAGAAGGGGTAGTATCGGCGGTTTACGGGGCTATTTTGGAGGAGGAGAAGGCGCCACTAGAAGGGATCAAGGCAAAGTGGGAGGAAGAGTTGGGAGAGAGTATGGAGGAGGGGTTCTGGTGTGAGGTGCTCCGGAGGGTGAACGCATCCACCTCGTGCGCGAGGTTGGGGCTGATGCAGCTGAAGGTGTGTATAGAACGCATCTTATGAGTGCGAGGATGAGCCAGCTCTTTGAGGGGGTAGAAGATGTGTGTGAGCATTGCAGAGGAGGCCCCGCAAACCACGTTCATATATTTTGGTCCTGTCCAAAGCTGGAGGATTACTGGAAGGAAGTGTTTAGGGTAATCTCGAAGGTGGTGCATGTGAAACTGGACCCGGGCCCTCGGGAGGCCATATTCGGGGTGTCGGATCAGCCGGGGTTGGAAACGTGTGCAGAGGCAGATGTCGTAGCCTTCGCCTCGTTGATCGCCCGAAGGCGGTTCCTATTAGGGTGGAGAGCAACCTCTCCACCCTGTGCCCCGGCGTGGCGGGGGGACCTGCTGGAATTCTTAACGCTTGAAAAGGTCAAATTTGAACTGAGGGGAAGCATGGAGGGGTTTTACAATTCATGGGCATTATTCATTATCCACTTTCGAGAATTGGATCATCTTGAACATTAGGGGGGCTGGGAAGAGGAGGACTGTTTGTGTTAATGGTGACTGTGGGTGATTCCTGATTCCTTTTTGTCATTTGTAAATGTTAACATGCGAGCCAATGTCTGGGGTTTGGTGGGAGGATGGGATCATTGTTATTAATATGGGGATTGACATTACATTCGTTACTGATTATTGTTTCACCGATGACTGATTATTGCGTGTAAATTTGGGAGAAAATGTGGAAAAGGAGAATAAAAAATTTTTTTTTTTTTAAATACTCTCCCACTGATACTCCTAAGGAGGTCTTGCTCCAGACTCAAGTACGATGCCAGGACTTACTGGGTCATGGAAAGAGCATCCATGTGGCGATTCAACAGGATGATAACCAGATCAGTTGTTCTTCCAACAACCACCCCTATTCCCCAAAAAGAAAAAATGAGTGTGAAGATGCAGTAAAAAAAACTGATACCCCATCTGCCTGCCCAATGTACATGCATTTGGAAATCACAGATTGCCCACCCACTACACTTTGATGTGGCTCATGATGTGCAAGATACTGTGCCATGGGCAAAGATTTGGAAAATCGGGCCCTACCTCTTGGGATCATCAAGAAACATCTGATGAAAACAAGGTAATCCAGAAGCTACTGGAGGAGAAATATCACCACTACAGGGTTTACCCCAATGACAAGTCAACACCCTCCAAGCACAATGCCTACCCACAAATTTGCAGGACTGTCCAAGACAAGCTCAGAGAGGTCCAAGACACTTGGTTGAATAAGAAAGCAGACAAACTTCAGTCCTATGCCAACTTCAATGACTGGAAGAACTTCTACAATACTCTGAAATCTGCGTACAGCACCCAACCTACTGGTTTATCACCAATCCTCAATGCAACAGCTCAACACTCAGTTAGTGTCCAAAAGGTTAGGTGGGGTTACTGGATTACTGGGTAGGGTGGAGGCATGGGGTTAAGTAGGGTACGCTTTCCAAGGGCCGTTGCAGACTCGATGGGCCGAATGGCCTGTTTCTGCACTGTAAATTCTGTAATTCTATGATTCGTCCATCAGAGAAGAAGAGATCAACAGACTGTCAATAACTATTTTTACTCACCTTCCCACACTGTTAGAAACAATGAAAATAAAACTCCTTTCTAGCTGCAGGAGCTGATGCCATCTCAGCTGAGGTGTCCCAGGCTGGAGGCCAATGCCTGGTCAAGAAACCCACTGAACTCTTTCAGTCTTTGTGGAAGAAAGGAACGATCCCACAATAATACAAAGATATCTTCCAATATCGCCAGTGTCCACCTTTACAGGCAGAAAGGAATTTATCAATCTTGCTACAATCATAAAGGTATTTGGAAAGTAATGAAGAAATTCGGCTGCCATGAGAACTTCATCACAATGGTTCGACTGTTCATGAATGCATTCTTGCGTGTACCCTGGAGGATGGTGAGTCTTCTGTTCTATTCCCAATCACTAATAGGATTAAAGAGTGCTGCATGCTCCTGCCAATCCTCTTCAGCATGTTCTTCTCTGCTATGCTTTCCAAAGCCTTTCATGACAGTGATTCTGGTATCAAAAATCAGATATCCCATGGACGAGAAACTGCTTAATATAAGATGATTCTGGGAAAATACCAAAGTCACTAAGGCAATACTGTGCAATTACCTGTATAACTGTGCACTAACTGCTAGTTCAGAGTAGGAGTTGCAAAGTAACATTGACTGTTCTCCGATGCATGAAAGAACTTCAGCCTCAAACTCAAAATGAAGAAAACGGATATAGCAACCCGTTCCAGGAAAGCCCGATCTCAAGACCAAGGTTTCAGTCCATGACCAAAACCTGTCGACAGTAGATAAGTTCGCTTATCTTGGCAGCACATTGTCTCTCAAGCTGTTTACATTGGCAAGACACAGGCAAGAATTGCCAAAGTGTAGCCTTCGGCAGACTTTAAACATGAGAATGAGAATGGAGTAAGTCTGTCTATCAAACTGAAAGTTTATTCTGCCACTCTGCTCTACACATGTTAGATTTTGACTGTGCACTAGAAATGCCAAGAAGCTCAACCACTTTACTTGGGTTGTCTTCAGACGTCTATGAAGATAAGATAGCAGGATAAATACCAGGTGCTCATCCAAGGTGGCATGCCAAGCTGCTGAAGCTTGTAGCTACTCCACCAGGAGATCTGCTACCATGGTATGTCATGCTCATCTGTCTTGCATCATCTTCATACATCTACTGTAGCTCATTTGCAATCACTCAGTGGTGTCCATCATCCAACCACATCCACCCTACCACCCTCGAGAAGAGATCTCTGCAAACCCACAGCTGTAAACAAACAGATGAAATACTGGCACCTTCTCATTTGGATGCTACCCCGCAGTGATTTATTTTGTGTTTGCAATTTAAGCATTTGCTCACTGGTCCCATGGTCTTTCTGTACCTGAGATGCTTAGGAGATATCAAGCCCTCCACTTTCTCCCACAAATCCTCATTGATTGTCCACATATCTGAGACATACATGAAAATGGATTGAATGTAGCATCCCATTATTTCCTTCCTGGTAACAAGCTTGAGCCTTCAATTTGCTAACACATCCTTCATCTTCACAAAATTACTAATGGCTATCTCTATCCCTCTTGTAATCTCAGTATCACATCCACCACACTCTGCCACTATCCATCTCATACAGACAAACCCAATCACCCGTTTCAATGTGACATCATCCACCCCAATCCCCACTTCAGCCTTTCCCAATGCACCCTCGCCACTGCCCCATCCCTCCATCCGATCATCCGCACCATATTGAGACAGCAGCAAATGAACTGGGCTGGTCATGCAGCCATAATTCCTGATACTCATTTACAAAAACAAATCTTTGAGGCATAATATGAGTTTGAGCTGTGCTCCCATGACAATCAAATGAAGTGTTACAAGAACACTCTGAAGGTTTCACTTAGGAGTTCTGATATTGACTCCTGGGAGAAGCTCACCCAGGAACACCGCACCTGGTGCAATCAAGTAGAATCAGTGCTACCTCCTCCTCCAAACAGATATAAGAAGCAGAGAGAAAACACAAGAAGAGGAAATCCTAAGCCAGCTATTCATCCAAAGCTCAATCATCTGCTGTATCCTGCTTGTTTGCAGCAGAACATTCCACATGGAGATTGCCTTAGCCGTCACCTATGTAGCCACTGGAACCCTACAAAACACTCACAACATCAATCATCTTTGCTTCGAAAGACGAAAAATACAAGGGGCTGGATTCTCCGTTCCTGAGGCTAAGTGCTGACGCCAACGGAGGACCCGTGGCTCTTTATGAACTCAGCCCATCGGAGGCGGAGCATCGCTGGTGAGCTGGCTAATGACATACCAGCGGTGAGGCGCATGTCCCGATGACGCCGATTTGGAGGGAGCGGAGAATCGCAATCCAACATCAAACCAGCACTGCCCCGATTCCTGTGTCAGGAGACATTCTCCACCCGATCGCCGTTCCCGATTTCGATGTCAGGCAATGGAGAATCCTGCCCAACAATTTACTGAAATTTTTACAATCCTCTTCATAATTGCTATTCCTTTAATCTATCCCCGCAGAACCTGGATAACATTCAGTCTTCAGCGAACAAGTGACAGGTAATATTTGTGTCAGTGAAGTGTCAGATTAGGACTACTTAGAACAAAAGCACCACCTATCCTTAACTTTCGACTGTACTACCATGTGGAAGTCCTTCAACATCAATATCTTAGGGGTCACCAACCTTAATGTCTGAGAACAGTATCAAGGATCTCAGAATTATCTCCAGCTCATATTGGTCCAGAACCACCACCCACGAGAAACATCATCCAGGGAATCTGCTCCATTCATTGGTATCCAAAAGTCTTGTTGAGGATCTACAATGGGTGTATTTAAGGAAGACTACAGTTTCTTTTGGCTAGGATCATTCGTCAGGCCTACTCAAAAATCGAATCATGATGGCATTTGGTGGAACTGTTGAAGACAAATTCTGTTGGCCTACCGCTTCATTTTCCAACGTTAACACAATGAGAGGCACATGAAAATCAGTAACTTCTCTCTTCAGCTTCGTATGAGAAAAATGAAAAGCATCCTGTTCACCTTTCATCAAAGTCGTTGTGACAGGGGAAACTGGAACTTTTAAGTGAAAATGAAAATTGCTTATTGTCACGTGTAGGCTTCAATGAAGTTACTATGAAAAGCCCCTAGTCGCCACATTCCGGCGCCTGTTCGGGGAGGCTGGTACGGGAAATAAGTAAATAATGGATACCAATTTGAAGCAGATTAAAAGTGTCATTGTAAAATTTGTCATTTTGTAACCTTTTTCATGCTTTGTGGCTTGTTTCAAACCATGGACATTTAATCTGTAGATGAAAAATTGCAAATGACACCCGTTTATAAGGTGATTTTGAGGGAACTTCTAATTTTTACTACATTTTTACAAAGCCAATGAAGAATAGACCAGTGAGTGTTCAAACATTCACCATACGTCCTTTAAATAATTGGTTAATAATAAATGCTACTTATTCTTTAATGCTCGGCTTTTCCAACTTACTTTTACATTAATTCATATGTAAGGGGGTGAGGGGTGATGGGGAGAAGGCAGGAGAATGGGGATGAGAAAATATCAGCCATGATTGAATGGTGGAGCAGACTCGATGGGCCGAATGGCCTAATTCTGCTCATATGTCTTATGGTCTTATAGTGAAATTTATCAGCCTTCAATAACACTTATGCTTGAAAAATACTATTAAAAAAGATAATATTCAACTGAGCTTATGGAGCATGTGTTTTGCCAAGTTATTTGAAATCAATTGTATCGCATAATAAGTTCTTTCTAGATTCTAATCTATTCCTACACTGGCTCCAGACCATGCTCTGGTTCTAATTAGACTAACTTGAAAAAAAGTGTAATTATTTGTTTCCTTGTTGATCTCTGAGGAAAAGTTAGCCACACGTTTTATGCTGGGAACTATTTTCTGTTATACCTGACCGTTACATTCTATTTTGGCTATAAAGTCACCCAATTAAGGACACTGTTGGCTTACTGGTCCCCCAGAAGAACATCTGCTTGCTGTGGACATCTATTCTTCTTCTTGCTGAATTACCATGTGCTGTATTTCAGTATTGACTGAGTTCACTTTGTCTCTTTAAGCTGATTTTTTTTTGCGATGCTACACATTAAATGACAACATCATGTTCCAACAGTTCTTCGTGGCACTTAAACCTATCTGATCAGCTGATTACACAACATTTACACACAAACACACTCTTGAGTTAAAAATTCAATGTAATTATAAATCCTAAAACCAGACAAGAATGAAAATAACGTTTACAGATGGCACTCATTACTTTTCCATCCAAGGGCTAAACTCAATAAACAAAAGGATTCAATGCAAAATTTCTCCTCCATCAACAGCAATGTGTTACTACCCAACAGTTTGCTTATTAACTAAATAATTGGCTACTGAAATGTAAATTTGATGTTGGTAATGTCTGTCATTTGTTTTATTAATTTAGACTATTTTCTTGTGTGTGCACCTATAAAAACCTAGGAATCTACGGGGCCAAAAAGAGACTATTGCAAACAATCATCCATACGCACAGATCAAAATAATACCACACTGTGTTTTTAATATTTTCCTCTGTGAAGACAGAAACAACGTGTTTGTTTAGTTTTTATGTCATTTCCTTCTTCCACATTATAGATTCACCTGACTACACTTGTAATGGACCCATATTTGTTTTTGCTATTTACATGCCTGAAGAAGTCAATTTCTATGTTTCTTGCTAGTTTAAACTCATATTCAATTTTCCCTGTCTTAATCTTTTTAATGGTCCTCCTTTGCTCCCAATTTACAGGTTTATCATTTTTTGGCAATTTTCTGCACCTTTTCCTTTGATGGAATTCAACCCTTGATTTATTTAATTAGCCACGATTGGAACACTTTCTTTGTTGGGTTTTTATGCATTAAAGGAATATATTTTTGTTGTAAACTATGAAACAGTTCTTTAAATATTAGTCATTGCCTGTCTACTATCATACTTTTTAACTTAGTTTCCCATAGTCAGTATGCCCCAAATACCCTCATAGTTTTATTTGTTTGGATTTAAGATTAAACAACATCACTTTCAAAGTTGATGTAAAATTCTATCATATTGTGGTCACTCTTTCCTAAAGGCTCCTTTACAACAAGATGATTAATTTGTCCATTTTAATTACACAGTAACAGATATAAAATAGCCAATTCCCTGGTTAGTTCCTCAATGTACTTCTTCAGAAAATCTTGCATACATTCCAAGAATCCGTCCTCCACAACCTTGGTACTAATTAGGTTTACCCAGTCTCTTTATAGATTGAAATCCCCCATAATTACCATATTACCCTTGCTATTGCATCTGTCATTTCCTTATTTACACTGTGATTTGCATTATCACTGCCATTTGGTGCAGAAAAACAACTCCCACCAATGTTTTCTGACCCTTTCTGTTTTTTAGTTCCATCCAAACTGATCTCTAGAACTAAGGTAATCTCTCATGACAGTACTAATTCCCTCTAATTATCCGAGCTAGCCCACCACCATTTCCCAGCTATTTGCCCTCCCTGAATGTTGCCTACACTTGGATATTTAGGTCCCAGCCTTGCTTTCTTTGTAGCCACATCTCCACAATGACCATCAGGTCATAAATATGAATTTCTATTTGAGCTGACAATTAATCAATATTACTGTGAATGCCATGGGCATTTAGATACAGAGTACTTAATTCAGTCCTTTCACTGCTTTTGTAAACTCTGACCCTATCCACTGGCACAGTTTCCAATCACTGCCTGTTACTGCCCTGCCACCGTCTAATTATAATGACCTTTATAGCGATCTTTATCATTTGTCATTTCCCTTAATTACTCAATCTTCCCCTGCATCAGGCATTTTCAAAGTGGGGGTCACGACCCGCGGTTGGGTTGCGGGCGGATGTCGAGAGGGTCGCGGAGCTGGCCAACTCAGCGTTTGCGATCGTGGGAATTCACACACAACAGCTGCAGCAGCAGGCTTTTTACAATGCCGGCTGCGAGCGGCTTAAAAATGGCAGACACGACCAGCTAAAAAAATGCGGGTGCACTGCACGTGGGTGCCCGCTTACCAGTGCGCATCCAACCCGGGGGTGTTGGGACCCGAACCCAGGGGTAAAAGTGCGATCGCGGCATGGCGGCGGCTGACTGCGTGTCAATCACCGATGATTAACAAGGCTATGACCTCGACCTGTTTTGCATCCCTAAACATTACTGAAATGATCTGGAGCGAGTATATATTCCTCGTGGTTTAATCATGGACAGAACTGAACGTTTGGCAAGGGATATAATGAAAGCCATGGGAAATCATCACATCATTGCCCTCTGTGTACTGAACGGCGGCTATAAGATTTTGCTGACCTTTTAGACAACATTAAAGCATTGAATCGAAACAGTGACCAGTCAATCACAATGACGGTGGACTTCATCCGCTTGAAGAGTTACTGTAATAATCAGTTCACAGGGGAGCTACTCAGAGTTTACAAACTGAGGTACAAAATCCAAGCTCTCCTCTGAACCTGATTGGAGTAAGATTGTGAGGACCAAGCAGGCTCACCTCTCGCATTAAAGGTAAGAGAAAATGGTGGGTCGCGAATGTCGGCCGGCGTGGGTCATGAAGGTCGGCCAGCTTGGATCGCGAAGCTCAGCCGCGTGGGTCGCGAAGGTCGGCTGACTTGGGTCCTGAAGATTGGTCAGTTGGTAAAAATGGGTCCCTGAAAAAAAGTTTGAAAAACACTGCCCAACATGTTTATCCCCCTATATTTAGTTTATATCCCTCTCTACTTACCCAGTTATATGACTCGCTAGAAGACTAGTCCCAGCACAGTTCAGATGAATGGAAACAAAGCTGTAACCAAAGGTCGCTAACTTGAACCCTTACACAAACTGTCCTCCCCCGCATAGAGTCCAACTTCCCAGCCACCCCAGCACCTGCACAACATCGGCCACTCAATAATGAAGGAGAAAATTGGGTAACACCAGGCCACCAGACTGCCAGTCCCCCTGATGATACTCCCAACGAATTCTTGGTGACTTGCACCCCAAATAATAGAAGTCAGAAACTTGTTCACCGTGGCAAAAAAAGACTCCATAAGGAAAACGGGGAGGCATTGACACAGAAATAGGAACCTTGGTAGAATATTTATCTTACGGGCAGCACGATAGCACATGTGGCTCGCACTGTGGCTTCACAGCGCCAGGGTCCCAAGTTCGGTTCCCCGCTGGGTCACTGTCTGTGCGGAGTCTGCACGTTCTCCCCGTGTCTGCGTGGGTTTCCTCCGGGTGCTCCGGTTTCCTCCCACAGTCCAAAGATGTGCAGGTTAGGTGGATTGGCCATGCTAAATTGCCCTTAATGTCCAAAAAGGTTGGGTGGGGTTAAAATATGTTAAAATAGTATACAAGATTCCTTAGCTTTATCAACAGGCAGAGGCTATAAAAACAAGAACGTTTTTTAAATCTTGGGATGTGGGTGTCACTGGCAAGACCAGCATTTACTGTCCATCCCTAATTGCCCTTGAGAAGGTAGAGGGGAGCCACCTTCTTTAACCTCCACAGTCCATGTGTTGTAGGTATTACCAGAATGCTGCTGGACAGTTCCAGGATTTTGATCCAATGATGGTGAAAAAAATGGCAAAATAGTTCCACGTCAGAATGGTGAATGACTTGGGGGAACTTGCATGTGGTGTTTCCACATACCTGCCGCCCTTGCCCAAGTGGTATAAGGACTTGGAAAGTGCTGTCGAAGGAGCTTTGGCGACTTCCTGCAGTGCATCTTGCAGATGGTACACACAGTTGCTACTGTGCTCCAGTTGTGGAGGAAATGAATGGTTAAGGTGGTGGATGAGGTATCAATAAAATGAGTTGCTTTGTCCTGAATGATGTTAAGCTTCCTGAGTGTTGTTGTTGCTGCACTCATCCAGAGTATTCTTTCACACTTCTGACTTGTGCCTTGCAGATGGTGGTCAGGCTTTTAGGGAATTAGGAGGTGAGTTACCAGCTCGAGCATTATGACCAATTCTAGGCACCATACTTTGGAAAAATATCAAGGACTTGAAGAGGGTGCACATAGTATTTATTAGAATCACATTTATTAGAAAAGTTTCAGAGACTAGAGAACTGGTGGTCTTTAGTCCAGTGAAGGTTAAAAGGCAATGTGACAGAATTGTTTAAAATCATGAAGGTTTTAATAGAGTAAATAAGAGAAACAATTTCTCACAGCTGAAGAGTTAATAACTGGGGGACGTTGGTTTAAATTAATTGGCAAAGGAACCAAAGGTGATACCAGAGAAAATAAATCACACTCAGAGTTGTTATGATCTGGAAGGCACTGCCTGCTGAGGTGGCGAAAGCAGATTTAACAATAACCTTCAAAAGGGAACTGGATAAATACTTGAAAGGGCAAACAATTGCATAACCATAGAACAAGAGGGATGGTGTGGGACTAATTGAATAGCTCTGTCAAAGAGTTGACATCGGTACAATGGGCCAAATAGCCTCCTCCTGTATTGTATCAATGATTCAACGAAAGTAAATTTTTCCAACAAGAAAATAATGATCTTTAAAACATTGGCATATTTTGTACAAATATCACGAAAACTTATATTTTTTTTAGATAGCTAAAAATTCAAATGGAGAGGTGTGTTTTGGAGCCTGCTCAAAGCACAGCTTTAAATTTGGAGTTCTAAGTATTTAAATTAGAATAGTTATACCTCCCATCCTTCTATATGAGACTGCCATTCTTCTAGAACTTCTAGTTTTTCCATTTGTCTCTTGGCTTCATTGATAGTGGAGCACACAGTTTTCATGGCCTGTAGAGCCTCGATTACTGCTGCACAGTCATTGTGCCTTCTTGGTGTCCTCTTCATCAGTTCCTAAATAAAAGTAAAGATGCATTTTCTCAAAAAATGAATTGTTAAAAATGTTATCTTTTACCGAAAAAAGGAAATTAGATAACTATCCTCAAGGAGTTATTACTTCATGAATAACTTTTGAGTAAACCCTTTTTGATTTGACACGTTTGAGAAACCAGCGTAATTTCATTACAATCACTTTAATAATAACCAATTATGTGCTTTGAAACAATTCTTCACAGTTTCTGTTAGTACGTAAATAGAAAAGGTTTGCTGATTTCGGCAAGGCTTGTATTTATTCTCCATCCCTAATTGAGACAATGGTGGTGAGATACCTTCTTGAATACAACTGAATGGTTTCTGGATCATTTCAAAGGGCAGTGCAGAGCCAGTCATTTGCTGTTCATTTGAGTTATATATAGGTCAGAGGGCAGGCTCCCTTTTCTGAAGGACATCAATGGAACACTTGGGTATTTAAAGCAATCAAGTAGTTTCATGTAGTTACCATTACCGATGCTAGCTTTTTATTTCACACATTTATTTAGTTAACTGAATTTAAATTCCCCAACAGCTGTGGTGGGAGTTGAACTCCTGATCATTAAACCAAGCATCTGGATTACTAGTCCAGTCATTTGACCACTGGACCCTCAAAAAGCTGATGAGAAGAGGATTACAACTTTAGAATGATGGCTCTGGCGAAGGGTCCTTAGAACCAGCTGGCAAGAATGAAGAACCAATCAATTTATCTGCAGGAAAATCGGAGTCCCCGCATTTAATCGGCTTTTTAAAAATATACATATTTTTATTAACAAATTTTCCAATATAACACCTTTACATCCATTTTCATACAAAAGTTAACAACTGGAAAAATGAATCTTGGTAGCTGCTGAATCGAACAATAAACGCACAAGGTGGCTCCCCAGCAAGAGTGGGGGGAGGGGGAGAATTTGCCCTTCCCCCATTATCTTCCAAAGCAAATGCGCCATAAACCTGGTCGGGTCCAGGTCCTCCAGCCGCTCCAGCAATCCGACCAGCCTTAGATTTTCCCTTCTCACCTGATTTTCAAGGTCATCCACCCTAACGCTCAAGCTCTTATTGTCGGCCACCACTGTTGCCATTCCCACCTCCAGAGAAGCGCTCTGGTTGCTCTGCCTTGACAGAGCAACCCCCTACCTCCTGCAGCTCCCCACTCTGCTGTTTTACCACCTCATCCACCTTAGCCAAGGCCCCTTGGATCAAGGAAATTTACTCCTCGATTGCCTTCTCAAGGCCCCCAGAGACCTCTCGATGCACTTTCTGCTAGAATTTCTACAGTTAAGGAGGTGGCCCCTGTGACTGTACTAGCCTCCACCATTTTCTTTCCTACCAAGGCACACAAAGCCTCCATTTGAAGCTGTTTCTCTCTTCTTTTGTTGCCTAGTTCGGTACCAATTGTGCATCCCCCTGTTGTGCGACACATACATCATTGAGTTTTTAAACATTTTGGGTCCAATTTCCATTGCCAGCTGAGCGAAGGCACCTAAACTGCAATCTCTGGCGGGGGCTCGCACACGTGCAACCACTCCATTACATGCCGCACCGGATTTCAGAGGCGTTAGTTAAAGTGAAGAAATGGAAATTGAGACAGTACAGCCACTGGAAAAGGTGGGGTGAGAGTCTGTTGCGACCAGTAGTAGATGGTGAAACATCAGGAAAGAACTAGTCAGGTCAGAGAAGGACTGGATGGGTGGACAACATCAGAAATGAGATGGAAAGAGGAATGATACTGGCACACAGAATTGCAGTGAACAGAGAGAGATGAGTAAGGCCCCCTGTGGATGATGGTTAGTTGTGGATGCAACATGAACCAAATGCTACCGTAGCCCAAAACTTCCCACTCTGGCCATTCCAGATTTAAAATATAGGACAACAGACAAAGATTGCAACCATCAGCTAGAACCCTTACTTTAAAGAGGAGAAAATGAATGAAATACAGCAACTTAAACATTCTCACATGTCAATATCAAATATAGATACTAGCCTACAAAAATACTTCATTCAACAAAAATATACACTTGTCTAAATAATTAAGTCTTAAGCCATTCCAATGTCGTGATCGAGTAATTGGTTGTTCTTCAGAAAAACGCATTGTTCCATTTATTTCTCCTTAATTGTGGAACTTGATGTTGTTAGATTAACTTAGCTAAGCCACGGTCTAGATAGATGCTAACTTTTTACTTACTATCTTTCAGTCGAGTTTCATGTGCTACAGATTTATGAATATTCTAGTAAACTATATAAACAAGATTACACTAAATGCTGCTAAGTAACAATGAAACTATGTTACAAAGAAGCCATAAAATTAAGGAAAACGCATAGAAAAAAAAGCAAATATTTATTTGAAAATATCTAAGGATCAATCATGTTGTAGATACGAATTCATTCCTTGGATATGGGAGGGGAAGTAGTATATTGACATATTTAAAGTAGAAAATCTGTGTCAAGTAACAACTTGTATCATTATCTTAAGTACCTTTAGCAGAAGTGGATACTTGCATATCCTTTGTATGGGAGCAACTAGGTATCCTTCAAGAGGAACGTCAGGGTTCTTCCGTCCTGCGAGCAGCATGCAACCCTTGAGTTTCAAGATGCAAAAATGACATAAATTAAGAATTGCACAGTCTATAATGCAATTATCAAACAGCTTGTGGATTGATAAGTCACTTGTAACTGCATTGATCACACGTGTATTAATTTTAAAAATAAATAATCAAAAGTCATTTCCAGCCATCCTTTTGCATTTCCATAATTCATATTTTTAATAGCACATCAGCACAATAGATTTCCAGTATGCTTCTTCAATATGGAGGTGACATGCTTTGATAATTTATAGTTCAGCAATGAGAATGTTGAACAGAAGCCACTTTGATCGGACTGAAGGGCTCTAGGACGGAGTTTTTAAAATTGTGAAGACCAGTCAAAGGGTTAATATCTAAACTGAAAAAAACACAAAGGTTGAAAAGCGGGTGAAAGATGAGGTAATCACATAGCAGTGAGTAGCTGACACCAGGCTTATTTTTTATGTCAGAAGATTCCAGCAGGAAAGATACAGTAAAGGAGGTAAGGAATTCCTTTTTGTAAGAGAACAAACAGGAGTACAAGAATGTGTGTTGAGTTTCAATTTAACCCAACTCAAAATGTAAGAAGGGTCAGAAGCAGACTTACAGTTTTAGGGGCTCTACACTCTCCCTCTTTGCAGGGCTCCACATCAGGCCCTGCCCCAGTGGTGATGTCAAGCTCCATCCCCTGTAAAACTTAACTCAGCAGCATCTGTCATTTTCAACCTCTATATCATATGTGGCCTCAATGTTCCCAGTGGAGATGGGCTTTGAGATGCGAAAATAATGGTAGAACCAGTCGGCTCTGCCGCTCAACATCCCGCATTTGCCATTCAGATTTTTCAAGAGTTGTTCTGGATGCAATAAATGGAGCCACAGTCCAACTGAGGCAGTAAGCCTCGATTTTGTGCAGCGTTTTGAATTTTGTTGAAGCCGCACGGGTTCTACGGAGCTTCAGCAGCTCGCCACCAGGAGTTTGACCTGTTCAGACTTTTTTAAGCTCAGCTTTACAAACTGTACATATTGTTTTGTTTAACCTAATGCTGGGTTCAACAATCTCTGGCTCCATGCGTTCTGATGCGCTGCTCCTGCGCAACTTTGAAATTAACACACCCTTTAAAACATTACCTGAATGACTTTTCAGAGAATTGTTCCCGCAGTGTGCCTCTAATACAGAAACTCATCAACCATCTAAACAAACTCTTATTTGTCAAATGCTTCACCCCACCATCAAAAATGACATCCAAGACTATTGACGGTTATTCAATCGCGTGGGTCATGGGTGGCCAGACACATTAATAAAATACTGCACTCACCCTGGCTCTGGTTGGCCTTTTCGAAAAGCTCACCCAGAATGGCACATTCTGATTGGTCAGGGTATTCTGAACGTGATAGGTCAAAATGAATGAGCTAACGCTCTGCAATTGGGTGCATGGGCAACAATTGGATGATGATTAGCCATTTGTGGCATGGGAATTCTTGATGGTGTGTGGCTACATGCAGACAGGCACATCAATGAATAAAAGAGCAGAGGCGAGCTTCCACACCACAACACCTCCCAATATGGGGTCCCCATTGCAGCAGGGGGACTGGCCAATGTGGCGTGTTTCATGGTAAGTCCGCCTCTGAGGAGGGAGAAGAATATGTCAGACAGCAAATATTCATGTGAAAAGAAGTGGACGGTAACGAGGTGAAAGAGGTTGAAATGAAATGAAAAACGAAAATCGCTTATTGTCACGAGTAGGCTTCAATAAAGTTACTGTGAAAAGCACCTAGTCACCACATTCTGGCGCCTGTTCGGGGAGGCTGGTACGGGAATTGAACCGTGCTGCTGGCCTGCCTTGGTCTGCTTTAAAAGCCAGCGATTGAGCCCAGTGTGCTAAACCAGCCCCTAAATCGCTTATTGTCACAAATAGGCTTCAAATGAAGTTACTGTGAAAAACCCCGAGTTGCCACATTCCGGCGCCTGTTTGGGGAGGCTGGTACGGGAATTGAACCGTGCTGCTGGCCTGCCTTGGTCTGCTTTAAAAGCCAGCGATTGAGCCCAGTGTGCTAAACCAGCCCCTAAATCGCTTATTGTCACAAATAGGCTTCAAATGAAGTTACTGTGAAAAACCCCAAGTTGCCACATTCCGGCGCCTGTTTGGGGAGGCTGGTACGGGAATTGAACCATGCTGCTGGCCTGCCTTGATCTGCTTTCAAAGCCAGCGATTGAGCATAGATGAGCGAAACTGGCTGAAAGTTGGGAGGACAGTTGTCAATATGTTAGTGACTGGCGACCTGGATTTGAAGTGTGATTACTAATCATATTAGGACGTTTTGTACTATGATAGTGTAATGGATCACCACCAGCAGCACAAAATGGGTTTGTAGCAGAAAGCAGCTGTTTTTTCACCATGCTACTGACCTGCTGGTGGACAATTAAACTACTAATTGGAGGTAGAGGCTCCACAAATATCCCCATCCTGAATGATCAGTACAAACGATCAGTCTGAACAACTCGCTACAATCGTCAGCCAGATGTATCGAGTGGATGATTTATCTCGATCTCCTCCAGAGGTCCCCAACATCACAAATGTCAGTCTTCAGCCAATTTGATTAATTCCAGGTGATATCAAGAAACAGCTGAAAGCACTGAATACTGCAAAGGCTATGGGCCCTGACAATATTCCGGCAATGGTATTGAAGACTTGTGCTCCTGAACTTGCCGCACCGCTAGTCAAGCTGACCCAGTCCAGTTACAACTCTGGCATCTACCAATAATGTGGAAAATTGCCCAAGTATATCCTGCACACAATCATCAGTAAAGTTATGGAAGCGATCATCAACAGCGCTATCAAGCAGCACTTACTCAGCAATAACCTGCTCACTGATGGGCAGTTTTGTTCTGCAAGGTCACTCAGACCTGACCTCATTACAGCCTTAGTTCAAATATGAACAAAAGAGCTGAATGCCAGATGTGAGGTTAGAGTAACTGCCCTTGACATCAAGGCAGCATTTGACTGAGTATAACATCAAGGTGCCCTAACAAAACTGGAGTCCATGGGAATTAGGAGGAATCCCTCAGCTGGTTAGAATCATACCTGGCACAAAAGATGTTGTTATGGTTACAGGTCAATCATCTTGAAGAGGGTAATTTGGGCATCTTTATGTATTACACTGCAACCAGTTAAAAAAAACTCAATAATAATAATCTTTATTGTCACAAGTAGGCTCACATTAACACTGCAATTAAGTTACTGTGAAAAGCCCCTAGTCGCCAATTCCGGCGCCTGTTCGGGTACACGGAGGGAGAATTCAGAATGTCCAATTCACCTAACAAGCATGTATTTTAGGACTTGTGGGAGGAAAGCGGAGCACCCGGAGGAAACCCACACAGACATGGCCAGAACGGGCAGACTCCGCACAGACAGTGACCCAAGCCGGGAATCAAACCTGGGACCATGATGTCAAGGGCAGTCACTCTCACCTCACACCTGGCATTCAGCTCTTTTGTTCATGTTTTAACTAAGACTGTGAAGCAATAGTGCTAACCACTGTGCTAACGTGCCACCCTCATCATTTACTGGAGAATTTAAAATTTTCAGTTCTTACTGTGAGAGCCAAGCTACCAATTTGAGAAAGACACCTCAAGGACACAATCTGTGATTTGAAGCCAGCTTCCAGGCAGAAACTCCACAGGCGTTCAAACTGAATGTTGGTATAACAATCTGGGACAGTCTACCATTTGATCTGGCTCCAGGGTGTCTGCCCATATCAACAGGGAGCGGTGATGGATAGCATCCATACCTCAAAAACAGCCATTAAACAGCAGGAAACAAGGTGATTGATAGCGACACATTAGATATCAGACCACCGATATCACTAATTGCAAGACAACATACGTGCCTTTGTAGTGATTGGATAATTTCATTAAGTATGCAGACCTTTGACGTGATTGGCTAATTAATCTCATATACTATGCATGATGTAATCTTCATCGATAGTCATGATTGGACATAGATAACCAGTAACAAATGACTGGAAAATGCTAATTTGTTGTAACCGAACCTCAAAGTATACCTGTACCATTTTTGAATCTGTGCTCTCTGGTGTCCCGATTTGGAATGCCAATAGCTCCTGCTGTAGCTTCGCTTAAAGGACTAGATTTTTCACTCTGAGAGCCTTCGTCTGGTTTCTCATGGTGAGTGGAAGAGTGAAAAGCACTAAGGTTGAATAGCTGTACTTTTTACCACAACACAGCTCAGTTCCAGGGCATCACTGCAGGGGTTCTTCAGGATGGTGGCCTAGGCTCAACCATCTTCAGCTGCTTCATCAATGGCCTTCCTTCCATCATAAGATCTGAAGTGGGGATGTTCGCTGATGACTGCACAATGTTCAGCACCATTCACAACTCCTCAGATATTGAAGCAGTCCATACCCAACTTTTTATTTTTGTGAATTCATTTTACGTGATGTGGGCGTCGTTGGTTAGGCCAGCATTTATTCCCCATCCCTAGCTGCCCTTCAGAAGGTGGTGGTAAGTTGCCTTCTTGAACCGCTGCAGTCTTTGAGGTGAATGTACACCCACTGTGCTGTTAGGGAGGGAGTTCCAGGATGTTGCCCCAGCGACAGTGAAGGAGCAGCGATATATTTCCAAGTCAGGGTGGTGCGTGACTTGGAGGGGAACCTCCAGGTGGTGTGCTTCCCAGGTATCTGCTGCACTTGTCCTTCTAGATGGTAGTGGTCGTGTGTTTGGAAGGCGTTGTCGAAAGAACCTTGATAAGCTACTGCAGTGCATCTTGTAGATGGTACACATGGCTGCCAATGTTCATCGGTGGTGGAGAGTTTGGATGTTTATGAAAGGGGGAACAATCAAGTAAGCTGCTTTATCCTGGATAGTGTTGAGTTTCTTGATGTTGATGGAGCTGCACTCATCCAGGCAAGTGGAGAATATTCTATTACGCTCCTGACTTGTGCCTTGTAGATGGTGGACAGGCTTTTTTTTTGGGGGGGTGTGGTCCTAGTCTTTGACCTTCCCTGATAGCCACAGTATAAATGTGGCCAGTCCAGTTCAATGTCTGATCAATGGTGGCCTCCAGGGTGTTGATTGTGGGGATTCAGCGATAGAAATGGCATTGAATGTCAAGAGGCGGTGGTTAGATCCTCTCTTGTAGGAGATAGTCATTGTCTGGCACTTGTGCAGCGCCAATATAACTTGCCATTTGTCAGCCCAAGCCTGGATATTGTCATGGTCTTGCTGCATTTGGCATGGATTGCTTCATTATCTGAGGAGTCACAAATGGTGCTAAACACTGTGCAGTCATCTACAAACATTCCCACTTCTGACCTTATGATGGAAAAAAAGGTAATTGATGAAGAGGCTGAAGATGGTTGGACCTAGGACACAACCCTGAGGAACTCCTGTAGTCATGTCCTGGAGCTGAGATGATTGACCCTCTAATCACTACAACCAATATCCTTTGTGCCAGTATTGACTCCAACCAACGGAGAGTTTTACCCTCCCAATTCGCATTGACTCCAGTTTAGCTCGGGCTCGCTGATGCCATATTCAGTCAAATGTACACCTGGCAGTCACTCTCACCTCATCTCTGACATTCAGCTATTTTGTCTATGTTTCAAGCAAGACTGTAATGAGATCAGGACCTGAGTGACCCTGGCGGAACCCAAACTCAGTGTCCGTGAGCAGATTATTGCTGAGTAAGTGCCGCTTGATAGCACTGTTGATGACTCTTTCCATCACTTTGGTGATGAAGTAGAGTAAACTGATAGGACGGTAATTGGCTGTGTTGGATTTGTCCTGTTTATTATGTACAGGACACAACTGGACAACTTTCCACATTGCCGAGTAGATGCCAGTGCTGCAGCTGTACTGGAACAGCTTGGCTAGGGACGCAGCAAGTTCTGGAGCACAAAAATGCAGCAAGACCTGGGCAATATCCAATCTTGGGATGATAAGTGGAAGTGACATTTGCATCACACAAGTGCCAGGCAATAACCATGTCCAATAAAAGAGAATCTAACCATCGCACCTTGACATTCACTGGTATTACCATTGCTGAATTCCCCCACTTGCAACATTCTGGAGGTTACCATTGACCAGAAACTTAACTGGACTTGCCATATAAATACTATGGCTACAACAGCAGATCAGAGGCGAATAACTAATCTCCGAACTCCTCAAATCCTGCCCATCATCTACAAGGCACAAGTCAGGAGTGATGGAATACTCTTCACTTGCCTGGAAGAGTGGGGCTCCAAAAATACTCCAGAAGCCCGACAAAGCAGGACAAAGCAGCCGGCTTGATTGGTACCCCTTCCACAAATATTCACTCCCTCTAAACAGTGGCAGCGGTGTGCACCATTTACAAATGCAGCGCAAGAACTCAGCAAGGCTACCATCTAACAGGTCACGTGCAGCAAATACATGGGAACACCTTGAAAGCTCCCCTCCAAGTCACTCTCCATCCTGTCTTGGAAATATGTCGCCGCTCCTTCACTGTTGCTGGGTCAAATTCCTGGAATTCCCTCCCAAGCAACATTGTGGCTGCACCTACATCACAAGGCTGCAACAGCTCAAGAAGGCAGCTCATCACCACTTTCTCAAGGCAACTAAGAATGTGGCCCAACCAGTGACACCCACATTCTGTAAATGAATTGGTAAATATTGCCAAGATCTTTAATTTCAAACCAGGTTAAAGTAACAGTGACAGGAAATGATTCTCCGGCAAGAATATGAACTTCAGTGGAATGAAGATTGGGCACAGTGAAAAATCGCCTGTCAATTCCCCTTAAGCCCATTTTGCATTCTGGTAGCGACCAATTGTATTCCTTTTCTTTTAAATATTTTTTATTCTCCTTTTTCACATTTTCTCCCAAATTTACACCAACCAACAATAAACAATAATCAGTAACAAATGTGTCAATCCCCATATCAACAACAACGATCCCATCCTCCCACCAACCCCCAAACATTTAGATTTAGATTTAGAACAGTACAGCACAGAACAGGCCCTTCGGCCCTCGATGTTGTGCCGAGCAATGATCACCCTACTCAAGCCCACGTATACCTATCCCAGTAACCCAACAACCCCCATTAACCTTATTTTTTAGGACACTAAGGGCAATTTAGCCTGGCCAATCCACCTAACCCGCACGTCTTTGGACTGTGGGAGGAAACCGGAGCACCCGGAGGAAACCCACGCACACACGGGGAGGATGTGCAGACTCCGCACAGACAGTGACCCAGCCGGGAATCGAACCTGGGCCCCTGGAGCTGTGAAGCATTTATGCTAACCACCATGCTACCGTGCTGCCCCCATGAGCCCGCATGATCACACAAATGACAAAAAGGAATTAGGGATCCACCCATAGTCGCCATTAACGCACACAGCCCTCCCCCCGCCCCCCCAACCCTCCCACCCACACGCCCCAACTAATGTTCGATGTTATCCAGTTCTTGAAAGTGCATAATGAGTAATGCCCATGAATTGTAGAACCCCTCCATCCTTCCCCTCAGTTCAAACTTAACCTTCTCAAGAGTCAAGAATTCCAGCAGGTCCCCCCGCCACGCCAGGGCACAGGGTGGAGAGGTTGCTCTCCAACCTATCAGGACCCGCCTTCGGGCGATCACCGAGGCGAAGGCTACAACATTTGCCTCCGCACCCGTTTCCAACCCTGGCTGGTCCGACACCCCGAATATGGCCTCCCGGGGTCCCGGGTCCAGTTTCACGTGCATCACTTTAGAATTTACCCCAAAAAACCTCCTTCCAGTAATCCTCCAGCTTTGGACAGGACCAAAACATACGAACGTGATTAGCGGGACTCCCCGCACAATATTCACACAAATCTTCTACACCTTCAAAGAATCGGCTCATCCTCGCCCTCGTGAGGTGTGCTCTGTATACCACCTTCAGCTGTATCAGCCCCAATCCCGCGCACAAGGTGGAGGTATTCACTCTCTGGAGCACCTCACACCAAAACCCCTCCTCCATATCCTCTCCTAACTTTTCCTCCCACTGTGCTTTCATCCCTTCCAGTGGTGCCTTCTCCTCTGCCAAAATAGCTCTGTAAACCGCCGACAGTACCCTCTTCTCCAGTCCCGCTGTCGTCAGCACCTCCTCCAGCAATGTGGAGGCCAGCTCCTCCGGGAAGCTCTGTACCTCCTTTCTGGCAAAATCTCAAACCTGCATGTATCTAAACATTTCCCCCTGCTCCAGCCCATACTTCGCTTCTAGCTCCTTCAATCCTGCAAACCGACCCCCAAGAAACAAATCTTTTAGTGACTTAATCTCCTTACAAATCTCCTACAAGTTTGCTGACGATACGACCATAGTGGGCCGGATCTCGAATAACGACGAGTCAGAATACAGGAGGGAGACAGAGAACCTAGTGGAGTGGTGCAGCAACAACAATCTCTCCCTCAATGCCAGCAAAACTAAAGAGCTGGTCATTAATGTCAGGAAGCAAAGTACTGTACATCCCCTGCCAGCATCAACGGGGCCGAGGTGGCGATGGTGAGCAGTTTTAAATTCCTACGGGTGCACATCTTCAAAAATCTGTCCTGGTCCACTCACGTCGACACTACCACCAAGAAAGCACAACAGTGCCTATACTTCCTCAGGAAACTAAGGTAATTCGGCATGTCCACATTAACCCTGACCAACTTTTACAGATGCACTATAGAAAGCATCCTATTGGGCTGCATCACAGCTGGTATGGCAACTGCTCGGTCCAGGACCGCAAGAAACTTCAGAGAGTTGTGAATACTGCCCAGTCCATCACACAAATCTGCCTCCCATCCATTGACTCCATCTACATCTCCCGCTGCCTGGGGAAAGCGGGCAGCATAATCATAGATCCCTCCCACCCGGCTTACTCACTCTTCCAACTTCTTCCATCGGGCAGGAGATACAGAAGTCTGAGAACACGCACAAACAGACTCAAAAACAGCTTCTTCCCCACTGTCACCAGACTCCTAAATGACCCTCTTATGGACTGACCTCATTAACACTACACCCTGTATGCTTCTTCCGATGCCAGTGCTTATGTAGTTCATTGTATATCTTGTGTTGCCCTATTATGTATTTTCTTTTATTCCCTTTTCTGCCCATGTACTTAATGATCTGTTGAGCTGCTCGCCGAAAAATACTTTTCACTGTACCTCGGTACACGTGACAATAAACAAATCCAATCCAATCCAATTCTTCTCCTCTCATTTCCGAAAATTTCCATCCCACTTCCCTGGCTCAAATCTGTGGTTCCTCTGAATCGGCATTTCCCTTGACCCTGCCCCCAACCCAAAGTGTTGGCAAAACTGCCTCCAAATTCTCAATGAAGCTATTATTACCGGACTCCCTGAGTATTTCCCTGGGGACATTGGGAGCGGTGCTGTTGCTAGAGCTTTCAATCCCGACCACCTGCACAAACTCTCCTCCATTCTGACCCACTGGAAATTAACCCCTCTGACTCAGCTCCGCACCTTCTCCACATTCGCCACCCAGTAGTAATATATAAGGTTTAGAAGACCCAAACCCCCTGCCTGCCTTCCCCTCTGTAGCAGCACCTTTCTAACTCTAGCCACTTTTCCTTCCCATATGAACGAAGTAATCCTTCCCTCAATCTCTCTGAAAAAAGCCTTTGGCAGGAAAATCGGCAGGCATTGAAAAATAAACAGTTTCTTGCGGTCCTGGGCCGAGCAGTTGCCATACCAGGCTGTGATGCAGCCCGATAGGATGCTTTCTATGGTGCATCTGTAAAAGTTGGTCAGGGTTAATGTGGACATGCCGAATTACCTTAGTTTCCTGAGGAAGTATAGGCACTGTTGTGCTTTCTTGGTGGTAGTGTCGACGTGAGTGGACCAGGACAGATTTTTGAAGATGCGCACCCGTAGGAATTTAAAACTGCTCCCCATCTCCACCTCGGTGCCGTTAATGCTGACAGGGGTGTGTGCAGTGCTTTGTTTCCTGAAGTCAATGACCAGCTCTTTAGTTTTGCTGGTATTGAGGGAGAGATTGTTGTCGCTACACCACTCCACTAGGTTCTCTGTCTCCCTCCTGTATTCTGACTCGTCGTTATTCGAGGTCCGGCCCATTATGGTTGTATCGTCAGCAAACTTGTAGACATGTAAAGAGATTCGCCAGTGACAGAGGGAGACCATCCCACCTTGTCAGATCAGCTTTCACTCTCCCCACCAAACTAGAAATGTTGTACCTGCGGAGCCCTCCCCCCACTCCCGGGCGAACTGCACCCCCAGGTACCTAAATTGAGTCCCTGCCCTACGGAATGGCAACCACCCCACCCCTGTCCCCACCCCCGAGACACCACAAAATACTCGCTCTTGTCTAGATTTAGTTTGTACCTCAAGAAAGACCCAAACACTCAAACCAGCTCCAATATTACCCCTATCGACACACTCGGTTCCGACACGTATAACAGCAAGTCATCGGCATAGGACACCCTATGCTCTATCACCCCCCCCCCCCCACCCCCCCCCCCACCCCACCCCCGGCACTATTCCTTTCCATACCCCCGAACTTCTTAATGCGATGGCCAATGGCTCAATCACGAGTGCAAACAGCAGGGGGGACATAGGACATCCCTGCCTAGTCCCACGGTGGAGAGAAAAGTATCTTGAGCTGATGTTGTTTGTGCTGACCTCGCCCTTGGCTCCTTATATAGTAGCTTTACCCAGTTCACAAACCTTGGTCCAATCCCAAACCGCTCCGCAGCCTCCATCAAGTATTCCCATTCTACCCAGTCGAACGCCTTCTCAGCGTCCAATGCCACAACCACCTCTGTTTCCTTCCCCTCCGCTGGTGCCATAACGACATTCAATACCCTTCTGACGTTTGAAAAGAGTTGCCTGCCTTTCACGAACCCTGTCTGATCTTCACCTATCACCTTCGGGAGGCACTCCTCCAGCCTACCCGCCAGTACCTTCGCCAATACTTTTGCGTCCATATTCAGAAGTGATATGAGCCTATACGACTCACACTCCGTCAGATCCTTGTCTTTTTTTAGCAACAGGGAAATCGATGCCTGCCCCAAGGTTTATGGCAACACCCCCTTCCCTATCACCTCTTCAAACATCCCCAACATCAGGGGTGCCAGCTTATCCTTGAATTTTTTATAATATTCCACCGGAAACCCATCCGGCCCTGCCACCTTCCCCGACTGCATCCTCCCATCTTTTATCTCCCGTTCCACTATCGCTCCTTTTAATGTAGCCCTGTCCCCCTCCCCAACCTTGGGTACTCCAATCCATCTAGAAATTCCTATTTCTCCAGGTCTCCCCCAGGTGGCTCTGACCTGTACAACCTCTCATGAAATTCCTCAAAGACCTTGTTAATCAGATCCAGAGCCACCACCAACTTCCCTGCCCTATCCCTTGCCACTGCTTCCCTCCGGAGCTGACCGGCTAACATACCATGGCCGGGATTCTCTCCTACCCAGCGGGGCGGGGGCTCCCGGCGGAACGGAGTGGCGTGAACCACTCCGGCGTCGGGCCTCCCCAAAGGTGCGGTATTCTCCGCACCTTTAGGGGCTAGACCCACACCGGAGTGGCTCCCGCTACGCCGGCCGGCGCAAACAGCCTTTGGTGCCCCGCCAGGTGGGGCCGAAAGGACTTCATTGGCCGGCAGAGGTCCGCATATGCGCCGGTGCGTCAGCGGCTGCTGACGTCATACCGGCGCATGCACAGGGGAGGGGGTCTCTTTCGCCCTCGCCATGGTGAAGACTATGGTGAAGGCGGAAGAAAAAGAGTGCCCCACGGCACACGCCCGCCCGCCGATCAGTCGGCCCCGATTGCGGGCCAGGCCACCGTGGGGGCACCTCCCGGGGCCAGATCGCCCCGCGCGCCCCCCCCCCCAGGACTTTGGCGCCCACCCGCGCCACCAATCCCACCGGAACCAGGCGTGGACTTCGGGAGAATCGCCACGGGGGGCCCGCCGACCGGCGCACACGATTCCCGCCCCCGCCGATTCCCGGGTGGCGGAGAATTCGGGCCACGACGGGGGGTCGGAGAATTCCGCCCGATGTTAGTAAACTGCACCCCTTGCTTGTCTCAGTTGGCACACCGTCTTCCTGGTAGATAGTCGGTCAAAGCTTGCCTGTAGTTCCTTCCTCTTTTCCAGCTTTGCTGGGTCCCCATCTTCTGCATAACTCCTATCTTCCTCCAACATCTCATCTATTACCCTCTGCCGCTCTAACCCACCCTCACCACTGCCTTTAGAGCCTCCCAGACAACTGCCTTCGACACCACATCCGTACAGTTGAAACCTACATATTCCTAAATTACCTTTCCAATTTTGTCACAGAACACTTGGTCCCCCAAAAGTCCCACATCTAATTTCCATCCCGGCCTCTGCGCTACCCTCTTCTCCAGTACCATATCCATCCAATGCGGAGCATGATCTGACACTGCAATTGCCGAGTATTCCGACCCCTTCACCCCAGCCAGCAAAGCCTTCCTCACCACGAAAAAGTCGATCCGCGAGTATAACTTCTGGACTGCTGAGAAAAACAAGTATTCCCATTCCCTCAGGTGCAGAAACCTCCAAGGGTCCACCCCTCCCATTTCCACCATTAGCTCAGCCAGCGCCTTCACCCCCCCCCCCCCCCCCCCCCCCCCCCCCGATGGGACCAGCGAGCGCGGCCGTACCTGTCCAACCTTGGCTCCTGCACCAAGATCCAGTCCCCCCCCCCCCATCAGTTTGTGTGTGTCCCAAGTCGGGGATGGCCCCAAACACCTTCTTTGCGAATCCCACATCGTCCCAATTGGGACCATATACACTTAACAGCGCCACTAACCTCCCCTCCAGCGCCCCTGTCACACTCACATATCTAACCCCCTGATCTGCCACCACCTTCTCCATCTGGAAGCGTACTCTTTTGCTGACCATTACCGCTACCCCTCGAGCCCTTGCGTCAAATCCAGAGTGAAACACCTGACTAACCCAGCCCTTTTTAAGTCCCAACTGGTCCTTCACCCTCAAGTCAGTTTCCTGCAGCATTGCTACATCTGCTTTCAAACTTTGAAGATGCGCAAGCACCCTTGACCTCTTGACCGGACCTCCTAACCCCCTCACGTTCCATGTGACGATCCTAACTGGGGGTCTCTCACCACCCCCCCACCCTTCTTATCCACGATCATCATACCACCGGGCCCTGTCCCATGAACCTGACCCGCCCCTATCCATTATTAACATCGAACCCCTTGCCCCCCCCCCAACCCCCCCCCCCCCCCCCCCCCCACATTTCCTCTCGAAAAAACATCTCCCAGCATCAATCCTCCCCCCTCCCCCTCCCCCCCACTCGCCTTGTAGGCCCATTGAAACCTGTTAACCAGGCTCCAATGTCCGCAGCCTTCCTCTCACCTCACCTCCGTTCACTAGTTGACTTTAGTTAGCTAGCGCGGGTGTCTCCCCACCCCGCCAAGGTATATCGTCCCCTCCCACCCAGTCCCAGAGAAAGAAAAAACAAAAACAACAATCCAACCCATACCATTCACTAAAATAAGATATAACCGTCGCAACACAGAATGCCAATCAACCCAACCAATACCTTGAACTCCGTAACAATGTGAAGTGAAGCAAATTACAATACACGTCAGTAAAAAGAAAGTTATAGCATTTGTACATTTTCCAGCCCCCCCAATCACAGTCCACAGTCTCTCTTCCAGATCCACTCCTCACTTCTGTCCCAAGCCTTCTGCTCTCACGAACGCCTCAGCCACCTCCGCTGTCTCGAAATAAAAGTCTTTGGCATCATACGTCACCCTCAGCTTCGCCGGGTATACCATACCAAATCGCATCCCCTTTTTGTATAGTGCCGTCTTCACTCGCGCAAACGCTGCTCGTCTTTTTGCCAACTCCACCATCAAGTCCTGGTAGATCCGAACTCCAGCATCATCCCATTGGTGCACAGTGACTACAACACGTGCCATCTACAAGATGAATTATTGTAACTCACCAACAACACTTCATTGGGAATACTCAAACCTCTACCATCTCAGAGGTCAAGGGCAGAAGGTGCATGAGAGTTCCACCATCTACAGTTTCCCAAATTATAGCTATGTGGAAATATATATTTCATCATTGCTGAGCCTAAATCCTGGAACAGCCTCTCGAACAGCATTGTGGCTGTATCTCTACTACATGGAGCACAGCAGTTCATAAAGGTGCCTCACTACCATTTTATGAAGGTCAATTAGGGATGGACAATAGCCCACAATCCAGGAATAAGTAAAAAGCAAAGACTGAATGACTAAACCAGTGCATGGTGCAGTAACGTTTGTATGGAAAACAACATTACAAAAATAGGCCAATGTTGGTTTTCAATATTTGAGAAACCATAAAACAAGATTTGTGATGCCAGCAACAAAAGAAAATCTAAATCATAGGCTTGCAGACAGTTCTGTACTCAGATTTGATAGGGAAGTTCACGCATTCTGGTCACCCAGAGACAGGGGGCGGAATTCTCCGCCCCCGGGAAAAATCGGGAGGGCTGTCGTGAACTCGGCCGAGTTTCACGACGGCCTCGGAGGCCGCTCCTCGCCCCCTATTCTCCCCTCCCGGCAGGGCTAGGAGCGGCGCTCCATAAATCTCGGCCGCGGGGGCATCGCGCCGATAATGACGCGGCCGGCGCGCCTAATGACGTCAGCCGCGCATGTGCAGGTTTGCCGGCTCCAACCCGCGTATGCGCGGCTGACGTCATGACGCTGACGGCACGAACCCGTGCATGCGCGGTGGCCGTCTTTCCCCTCAGCCGCCCCGCAAGACGTGGCGGCTTGATCTTGCGGGGCAGCGGAGGGGATATAGTGCATCCAATTTGGGCGCCAGCCCGATGATCGGTGGGCACCGATCGTGGGCCTGTCCCCTCCCGAGCACAGTCGTAGTGCTCTTTCCTTTCTAGGCCACCTACAAGCCCCAAACGGGCTTCTGACTCCCGTTTCACGACGGTAGCGACCAGGTGTGTTTGCCAGAGAAAGCAACCCCCGCGCATGGACGGAAGCACGCCGGCCGTAGCGCGCATGCACGGAATCACACCGGCCGTTCCGCGCATGTGCGGAATCATGCCGGCCGTTCCGCGCATGCGCAAACTCGCTCCAGCTGGAGCTGTGGGGAGTGGACGCCAGAGTGGTTGTCCCCACTTTTCACGCTGGCGTGGGACATAGCCCCATTATTGGAGAATCCCGCCCAAGGTTTGGTGCACTGCTGGAGCACCAAAGACTTCAGGAAGAAAGATTTTGATATATTATCATCCCACTTGATGTGTACTTACTTGTTTCCTGAAGAGTCCCAAACTACTTCAGGTGCTACTCCTGAGAACAAACCAGTACCTATCTGCACCACAATGTCAATTAAATTAACTCTTTAAATAATTAATTCACTCTAATATATTCAGTGCTTGTTTTGATTTTTGAAACAATTTATGTTCTCTGCAAATATACAATGGTAATTAATGAGATCCATTAATGTACTAACCAATTTGGAAACTATGAAAGTTGCTTTAAATCTGAAGAAAAGGAACTGTTAGGGACACTCCGCAGGTCAGACAGCATTTGTGAGAAAAACAAATGACTTGATGCTTTAGGTACAACCCCGTCACAGAACCTTTCCACTAATGTGTTACTGTACCACACTGCATGGGCAGCACTGATCCTAAGTTAATTGCAGTGCAATTAGAGAATTGCATCCAGTATGTAATGTTGCTACAGTTCGGCAACAGATCACTTGTCAGTCCCAGCAAGATGTTTATGATAATGAGTTCTTTGCATTCCCAAAATTACAAATGCATAATTCAAGCACTGCGCAGTTGTTAGTTGAACACCAACAGCAACCTACAGATTTATAGACTGATTTTAAGCTGGCTGACCTAGGTGGACAGGAAGACTTCCCTGCACCAATCTTCTCCACAACCACCCACTCACACCTCAAACACTTCATCTGAAAATCATATTTATCACTGAAGGGGTATTACTAGTCACACAGAAAAATGTTTAGTTTCTTTTTGGCTTTCAAATATTTTAATCAAATGCTTTCTTCAATTATGAAAAAATGAAGGAGAGCTTACCAGTAAAAAAGTCCGCACAGTCTGCATTTTATTCAGTTCCAATAGTAGCTTTTGAGCTTTTTCATGATTGCCGCAGTACTCATCATAAATAGAAAATCGATGTTTCTGTATTCCCAAACGAGAAGTACAATAAGAAACTCTTTTGAATTATTGTTCAGTGGTGAAAAATTCAGAACATTTTAGATAGAATCTCTAACTATATCAAATTACAATCCAGCAATGTTGCAGCATGATCCACTAATCAGTGTCCTTGTTCAATGATGAAGGGCTTTTAGCAAGAATACCGTATGAAATATTTTTATTGCTGAAGGTGATGTAAATAGAATAAAATAGACAAAAAGCCTGTTAGAGCTTTCTACATATCAAAACGTATGTGTCCGGGTGGAGAGGGGGTGCGGTGGATGAACGACAATGCTATCACTAGAGCAGCTCAAATCCAAAGAGTTACAATTTTCTTTCAAAAATACTAGCTCCATCGTGATAGACATTTGCTCATGATAGCCAAGTTGCTTTGCCATTTTTGTCAATCTGATTTGTGAACTAACAAGGCCTGGGTTAACATCAAGTTTACATTTTTTCCCCTCTAAACACCAGTTGCAAGTTAGGGAAAATGATCCGACCAGTCTAAAATGTGGCATGTCTGCAGCCCTCTAGTCAATTATTCTCGTATTCTGCAAACTAAATTATGAAATATGAACTAAAATGATGCCACTTTCATCTCAATTATAGTGCATCATTTGTATATCCTGGTCAATTTTGACACAGCACACATTTGGGGCCCTGTTTCCTCGAGAGATGACTTTGCAATGGAGAGAAAAGTAGAAGGAAAAAGAGAGATAGAGCAAATAATTTGTTACTGCAAATGTTTTATTTGTCAATCAGTTATTAGCCAATTAAAAATATTCTTGTCACTACCTCATGCTTTCTTTAAGCAATATTTAGTCATCAAATCATATTTGGTTAGAGGGGAATTTCACAATACTTTGTCATGAATGCAACATGCAACAAATCACTCAGCTCAGTGACACATTATGGGTCACATTATTTTTAAAGTCTGTAAGGTGCTGTATAGGAATCTACAAAGAAAAAAATAGATTTTAGAATATAATTTATTTTCTGCTAGTATCATTGCTGGTAAATACAACCTGATAAAGAGAACAGTTCTGAATATTGTTTGTGTTGGCTTAGAAAAGTTACAATTAATTTTCCAGATGGCAAACGGTAATGTTTTCGTCCATACAAAGCTGCAAATATTTTCCACAGATTTTACCTAACACGTCAATATCTACTAAATTGAATCAAAAATTATTTTTATCTTATTTTCCTCAAACGAGTGGACATCTTGTGTCTTAGCAAGGGGGAAACATGTTTCCTTCAGAAAATATTAGTAATGGTGGAGATGTAGCTATGAGGATATGCAGCTTTTAATACATATCTCTGTCTCAGGGTGAAAGGTTGCAACTACAGTGTGGCTGAGTCTTAAAAAGCAGGGCCGCGATTCTCCACAACCACGATGGGTGGGAGAATAGCGGGAGGTCCGCTCTCGCACCTCCCGCTATTCTCTCACCCCACCCCCCCACCCCCCCCCCCCCCCCCCCCCCCCAAAATGGCATGTCCGGTTTTACGACACACCGCTCGGAGAAACGCGGGCCGCCATTTTTCACGGCGGCCCACGATTCTCCGACCCGAATTCTGCCGTTCCCGACCTGTTCACGACGGCGGCAACCACACCTGGTCGCTGCCGTCGTGAACATGGCACGCCAGGTAAGTGTGGGGCCTAGGGGAGGCGGATCGGGGATCGAGCACCACGACCGTACTCGGGAGGGGACTGGCCCGCGATCGGTGCCACCAATCGTCGGGCCGGCGTCTCAAGGGGGCGCACTCTTTCCCCTCTGCTGCCCCGCAAGACGTGGCGGCTTGAGGGGAAAGACGGCAACCGCGCATGCCCGGGTTTGAGCTGTCCAAACCGCGCATGCGCGGCTGACGTCATTAGGCTCCGTTGCGACGTCATTCTTGGCGCGCCGGGCCTTGAAGCCAAGGACAAGGCCTGGCCGCCGAGTTTCCCGGTACGGCCTGCCTATCACCCGGGTAGGGGAGAATAGGGGGCCGGGAGAGGCTCCCGACGCCGTCGTGAACCTCTCCAGGTTTCACGAAAGCGTCGGGCCTTGCGGAAAATTCCGCCCCAGATGTCCAAATAAGGGGCGAAATTCTCTGCAGACCGTCGTAACGCCGATTTCCGGCGAGCAAAATTGGTGTAGATGACTCCGGCGTGGGGGCCTTCTTTTAGGCGGCTATTCTCCATTCCCGAAGGGGCCAGCAGCGGACTGACGCGATATGCGTCAGTTTCACCAGCTGCGGAAGTGGTGAGACCCGGCGTTTGGGGGGGGGGGGGGGGGGGGGGGGGGGGGGGGAGGAGGCGAGAGAATGACCCGGCGTTTTGGGGGGGTGGGAGAGAGAGAGACAGACCGGCATTTTGGGGGGGGGGAGAGAGAGAGACAGACCGGCATTTTGGGGGGGGGGGGAGGAGGAGAGAGACAGACCTGGCGTTGGGGGGTTTGCGGCGTTGAGTTGAGAGGAGAGGGGGGGGGTTTGCGGCGTTGAGTTGAGAGGGGGGGGGTTGCGGTGTTGAGTTGAGAGGGGGGGCGGCGTTGGACGGGGGGGCGGCGTTGGAGGGGGGTAGGGGTGGTGAAGGGGGTAGGGGTGGTGAGGGGGGGTTGGGGTAGGGGCAGCGGCGTGCAGAGGAGGGGGGCGACAGATGCCCGGGGCCAACGCACCGTCGCCCCCCCTCTGCACACAGCTGCCCCTACCCCAACCCCCTCCCCTCACCACCCCTACCCCCTTCACCACCCCTACCCCCCTCCAACGCCGCACCCCCCCCCCCACTAACGGAGGAAGGAAGGGCGGCAGGAGGAAGGAAGGGGGGAGGAGGAAGGAAGGGGGGAGGAGGAAGGAAGGGGGGGAGGAGGAAGGAAGGGGGCAGGAGGAAGGAAGGGGGGGAGGAGGAGAGAGGGGGGTGTGTGGGTACCGGCCTTCAGAGGGAGGGGGGGGTGTGGGTACCGGCCTTCAGAGGGAGGGGGACGGAGTGTGGGTACCGGCGTTGAGGGGGGGGGACCCGGCGTTGAGAGGGGGGGGACCCGGCGTTGAGGGGGGGGGGAACCCGGCGTTGAGAGTGGGGGGACCCGGCGTTGAGAGGGGGGGGTTGCGGCGATGAGGGGGGGTTGCGGCATTGCGAGAGATGGGGGGGGCGGCGTTGGAGGGGGGTAGGGGTGGTGGGGAGGGGGGTAGGGGTGGTGGGGAGGGGGGTAGGGGTGGTGGTGAGGGGGGTAGGGGCGTTGGAGGGAGGTAGGGGTGGTATGGGGGGGTGGTTGGGGTAGGGGGCAGCGGCGTACAGAGGGGGGGGCGACGGTGCATTGGCCCCGGGCAACCGTCGCCCTTCCTCTCTGCACGCCGCTGCCCCCCAAACCCCCCCCAATGCCGCAACCCCCCCCCGATGCCGCAACCCCCCCCTGATGCCGCAACCCCCCCCGATGCCGCAACCCCCCCGCGATGCCGCAACCCCCCCCATGCCGCAACCCCCCCCGATGCCGCAACCACCCCCCCCATGCCGCAACCCCCCCCGATGCCGCAACCCCCCCCCGATGCCGCAACCCCCCCCGCGATGCCGCAACCCCCCCCATGCCGCAACCCCCCCCCGATGCCGCAACCACCCCCCCATGCCGCAACCCCCCCCGATGCCGCAACCCCCCCCGATGCCGCCACCCCCCCATGCCGCAACCCCCCCATGCCGCAACCCCCCCCCCATGCCGCAACCCCCCCCGATGCCGCAACCCCCCCACCGATGCCGCAATCCCCCCACCGATGCCGCAACCCCCCCCCCCACACTGAACGGCGTCAACCATCATCAATGGTTGACGCCGTTTTAAAGCTACCGTGATTTTCGCCGACGTGACCCGTGGCCACGTCGGCGGGACTTCGGCCCATACGGGCCGGAGATTTGTGGAAACAAAAATATAATGAAATCCCGCCGGTGCCAGCTGTTTTCAGAGGCTGCCGGCGGGATTTGCACAGCGCCGGTTTTTGGCCGGTCAGAGAATTAAAAACCCTGCGGGAGCGGGAATAACGCCGCTGCTGGCCGATTCTCCGACCCTGCGTGGGGTCGGAGAATTTTGCCCAAGGAGTGAATGTTATATTTTAAGGATGCACAAAAATGCTGCGTATGGAATTTTTATAGTTACACCGTGCAATCAACAACAGTTTCGAGATCTTTACATTTATCATGTGCTTCATAATTTATTACTGGATTTTTGGCAAAGAATATGAGTAATAATGATATTCATTATTCAAAATAGGTTTTATATACAATAATATATACAGAATGAAATAGAGACATTTTTGTGGTAATATTATTGCTTCTTACAATTAATTTATCTTCAATTGAAAACTAGATCTAACCAGTTAATCAATAACATAAGAAAATATTGTAGTCAGTCAGTCCAGCCATTGATACGTACAAACTGAAGAAAACATCTTCCCAATTCATGGTGGGCACTCGGTTCAGGAAGTAGGCGCTCTTCAATCATACTCAGGAATTCTTTATGGACTACAAGAATGTCCTCAATGTTAGAAAACAATGTCTGAAAATAAATATCAAAAATCATATCATGCACAAAGACAGAACTGTTGAAAATTTTAAAATTGTGTTATCAAATTTATATCGCTTCCCTTGAAGTCAGATTTCCAAAAAACCTAATTTTACCTATCCACATTACCCCGTTGATTCCGTCACACCACCAACACGTTTCTTCCCTTACATCACTGAAAACAGTAGCAAATGCTAAGATATGATTCCACATGTCCCAAATGCTTTCCAGTACCACACTTGCCCCACCTTTGACCACAGAGGACACCATAACTTGGCTGAGTCTGTCTACACCCGCAGCACATCTATTTACTTTCAGGGAACAGTGAAAAAATAGAACCAGAATATTCAGTTCCCTACCCAAAAGGGCTACAGAAGACATGTTTAGAGTCTACACTGCTGCCTCAGCTGTTCACTCGGCATTGATAATAGGAAAGCAACTTGGAACCTTCTAGATACATAGGATTCATGTGGTGCATTCATGATGGAATTAGCTCGAGGGCTAAATACCCCCTCCTATTCCATGTTGCACATTTCTTACCTTAACGGTCTCTTCAGTCACATTCTTGTCAACTCTAGAAGCAGCATGCTGGATCATTCGCTGCAGAAATGCCTGATAAAAAAAAGATATCTGTGTTACATTAACTTTGCGAGTCATATAAATACTTTACTGTCTATCTTGTCAATCCTAACGGTAACACTATGATTGTAAGTGCAGACAAAGTATGCTCTGTGGAATAGGGTATATTATCTTCTACCTATTCATTTAGCAGAAAAGGTCAGCGTTAGTTTCAAGTGAAAAACTCAATGTAAGTAGATTTTTTTGTCTAATAATAGCAAACAGAAAAACATATTCTAAATTTTAAATGGTTTCTTGCATCAATTCTATGCTGTTTCATGTTAAGATAAACCTAGAGTGCAACATTAGAGTCACCATTTATAATAATATAATATAATAATCGGCAAGTAGGCTTCAATGAAGTTACCGTGAAAAGCCCCTAGTTGCCACATTCCAGCGCCTGTTCGGGGAGGCAGGTATGGGAATTGAACCCGCGCTGCTGGCATTTTTCTGCATTACAAGTCAGCTGTTTAGCCCACTGTGCTAAACCAGCCCTCTCTGCAGCATTCTTCACTTGTATTGCATAGACTGGGGTTGCGTCAAATGCCATTGGGAGAATTCAACGGTACAGATTTAATTACTGCATCAAGTTCAGAATTTACTTTTACAGTTATAGCAAAGTCAGTTACATATTAATAATTAATTGCCCATTATAGTCATCAAAATACGACAGCATACACTGGAAGACCAGATCCTAACTAAGGTTCCTTATTCTATGCAATTGATCCATTAAAAGAAGAAAAAAATAATTGAGCCCTTCTAATTCATTTTGTTTTATCTATGCCAAATTGCTGAAGTGCCTTCATCAGGTCATAAATTATATTTTATATGATTGTGATTGTTTTGTTACCTGTGTGGTAGGTAACAAATGCTACTCAATGCTTGGTTAATGGTGAGGTCTTCTGAATCTCGATGAACTCGTCCAGTAGTAACAAAAGGTTTATTGAGTAACTATAACAATAATTGCATGAGTTCTTTACTTTAACTTTGATACTAGTGATAAGGTTAACAAAATCTAACTACAGTAACTATACGTAACTCCACTAGCCATCTGAACTAGTCTGATATTGCCCTGGTCACAGTGCACCCAAGAGAGAGGGAGAGACCCAATGTGGTTGCTTTTTATACCCCTGTTGGTTAGGCCCTCTAGTGATCATTAGGTGATACTGATTACACATTAACCCCTTGTGTACATGCACATACAGAGATCACTACAGTGATCATGGTAAAATGTCCCTCCTCATACTTCTTGACCTATCTGTAGTCCTCATACTCCGTGGCCTATCTGTAGCTCTTAGCACGAATGACCACACCACACTCCTCCAACGCCTCTACTCAGTCGTCCACTTGGGTGGCACTACCCTCATTTGGTTCCATTATCATCTATTTAACTAAAGAATCATCTGCAGTGGCATATCTGCTTTCTCCCGCACTGTAACCTCTGAAATCCCCCAATATCAATCCTTACTTCCCTCCTATTTATTCTCTACATGCTTCCCCTCAGCTACATCATCTGAAAACAAAATGCCAGATTCCAAATATGCACCAATGACTCCCAACTCTACTTCTCCACCATCTCCACCTCTCTCGACCCCACCACACTTGGACTGGATAAGCAGAAATTAGCTCCAATTAAACATTGTAAAGATTGAAGCCATTGTCTTTTGTCTGTTCTGCAACCAACAATTTTAACTCTCTCCATGGTCACTTTCTGACACTGAACTAGACGGTTTGCAAACCTTGGCAGCTTTTTGACTCTCAAATGAGCTTCTGATGCCATTACCACTCCATCACTTAAACCACCTACTTTCACCTCTGCAACAGCACAGGTCTCCACCCTTGCTTCAGTTCACCTACTGCTGACCCCCTCATCTATGCCTTTGCTACCTTTAGTCTTGCATTTTCAAATGTGGCCTTTTACCTTCCACCCTTTGTAAACTTGAGCTCTTCAAAACTCAGATCTGGTATGCTCATGCACCAAAAACCTATTCCCTGCCAGCTGACATTAGCTCCCAGTCCGCTCATGCTTAGATATTCAATTTTGCTGCCTAGTTTGCAAATAGCTCCATGGCCTCAAATCTCCCTAACTCTGAGTTTCATCAGCCACACATCCCTCCAAGATATTTTGCTATTCTAATTCTGGCCTCTTGTGTGTCACCGGCTTTAATCACTCCATCATCGGAAAGCATGCCTTCCCCTCCTTAAAACTATTCGCCTCTCTACCTGTCAGTTAACGTCATTATGAAGCTTGTTAAACCGTCCTCTCTGGTCAAATTCTCCTAACATCTTAAATTTTGTTTGATAACCCTCCTGAGAAGTCCTCTGGAACATTTCACTACTTTAATGGCACAATTGTTACAATCGGTATGACAGTTAATGTTTAAAGAGAAAGTTGAACAACTAGTGATCAACTGAAAGAAATCACTGCACAAGGTTCCATGATTTAAAACAAATTTGATTTTACTATACAAGAAATATATAAAGCAAGCACTGTCACTTGGTAGTACAGAACTAGAGTATTCCTGATAAAAAGAGACATGCTGCCGGAACTTTTCATCTTGCAATAATCAGGACAGGCTCAAGAATGCCAAATTTCATTTTATATTGCATGAGAAACGGTTGCTGCTTGGTTGGCAAATCAACTCTGATTAGTCGAGGCATGGAGAATGCACCAGGGATGTATAATCCTGCATGCTTTTGTTTCACTCAGAAATGGCACAATGTTGGCAGAGGAAAGGTTTCTCCATATGACGACATGTAGCTTCCAGCAAGAATAAGTGAGCCACATTGTGACCCTGACTGTTTATCTTAAATTGGTTGTCAATGTAATTCTTAGCACACTCAGAATTGTTCAGCAGGTACGGGTCAATCATAGAATCACATCTAATGTTAGACATGGGCTTGAGTTCTCCGGCCATTTGCTGGCGGTGGTATTCCCTGGTCCAACCGGCAGAGCACACCCGCTCATGGGTTTCCAATGGTGTGGGGTGGCTTCAATGGGAACTGCGAACAATGTGTCTCTCCCCGCACTGCTAAACAATGCGCAGCTGGGGCGGCCAGAGAATCTTGACCATGACGTCTGACTTTTGTACAAGCACAGTCTGGTTAAGTACAATCAGCACTCTGCCTATTGCCAACAGCTGAAGGAAATGATGTTTGATGCGATCCACCAATCATTGGCACATATGGCCTAAGTATCTGGCATCACACCAGCACTGAAATTCATATATACCCTATTATTCATTTGTGTGCAAATGTCTTTTTGTCTTTATGGCAGAATCCTGTCAGTGGAGAATAAGGAAAATCAGGAAACGCAATCTCTCTGGAGAGAATCGCGATCCCCAATTCTCTCCAGATTTTCCGCCCACGTCGCTGTTTTCTTTGACGGCGATCGTAAACTGAAAATCGCTCCCAATATGTCTATTGGGAAAAAAATAATGTCATTAAACACTATGCTGACAGATGATGGGATGAATTTAATACTTTCAGTATTAATTTGTTTCATTTCACATAGTGAGGACATTGCATAAAGGTTTATGTACAAAAAAAGTGTGTTCACAATGAAGGTTTGCAATTATTCTTCTAGGGCGGGATTTTCCAGTCCCCCAGCCGTGTGTTAGTCAGTGGTGTGCCGTTCACTGACGGCGGGTTTCTCTTTTCCTGCCACTTGTCAATGGGACATCCCATTGAAGTCACCACACGCTGCCAGGAAATCCACAGACGGGGGTGCTCTGCCAGCAGGAAAAGAGAATTCCAATGGCCGGAAAATTCCAGCCCTTTTCTCTTACTGAAAGTTACATCTCAGCTGTCAATTAACACAAAGATACAGCTCCTAATGGCCCATAAAAGGTGAACAATCCAACTCTAGATCCCCACCCAATATGTCCTTTCTGTGGAAGCTCAGCTAACAACTTTCTTAAGCATTTACAGCTGCCATTTACAATGCACATGTGTAAGATATCAATGTATTGTGGGGACACAATGCTAATTGGATTTAAGCTGATATGGCAATCTTTGTTAAACGTTTAGAAAATGAAAAAGGAAGCAAGATTGCTTTAAAGTAATCGGAAATCAATGTTTCAAAGGAATTTAAAAACAGGACAATACTGTAAAAATCATCAGAGGCAGATTTACATGTTGTAGCGAAAGAAAGCAGCTTTCTAATGAACGTTGAACATCAGATTAGTTAGAATCTATTTCAAATAAATCATTTTCCACATATATCGCACATGACCCTTGTTTGACTTTACTGGCTCTCTCCAGGACTTTTGTCCATTCCAACAATTGTTTATATAAAACTGCATAGAAAATTATATAAAATATATCACTATTTTGGGAAACAAATTATTTTTATATTTCTTCTGTTACAATTTTAAAAAATATTTCTTGGTTCAGATGCATTCTCTTGCAGTTTCCATGGTTTGCAGTCCATTTTTGAACTTTTTTTAAAAATGCTTTGGGCAGTTGCAATAAAATCTTTTTTTTTTTTAAATAATTTTTATTGAAAAAATTTTGATTTTATACAACATTGACACACCTTAGTAAAATACCGAAAATAACAATAACATTAACAATCATATACATTCGCCCCCCCTCCATGAACAACACAGCATTTTAACAACAACGCAAATTAACACACTATAAAGTTACAGAATAGACACTACAATAGTGCAACCCCCTCCCTCCCTCCCTCCCTCCCCCCTCCCCCCTACCCCCCTCTCCCTCCTCTCCCCCCCTCTTCCCCCCCTCCCTTAAATTGGATGAGACTAAGCCTCGCACATGAGGAGGAAGAGTTAACTCTCTCCAAGGCATCCGCCCAAGTCCCGTCCTCTATCTGCTCCCCGAGTTCCTCCTCCCATTTAGCCTTCAGCTCCTCCACTGACGACTCCTCCACCTCCTGCATTACCTTATAGATGTCAGACACCTTCCCCTCTCCGACCCACACCCCCGAAAGCACTCTGTCCATCGTCCCCTGCGAGGGCAGCAAAGGGAATCCCTCTACCTGTCGCCTAGCAAACGCTTTAACCTGCAGGTATCTGAACATGTTCCCTTGGGGAAGCCCAAATTTATCTTCCAGTTCCCCCAGGCCCGCAAACCTCCCGCCAATAAACAGGTCCCTCAATTTGCTGATGCCCGCCCTTTGCCACCCCCTAAATCCCCCATCCATGTTCCCCGGGATGAACCGATGGTTGCCACCCAGTGGAGCCTCCATCGAGCCCCCTGTTTCCCCCCCCGATGCCGTCTCCACTGTCCCCGGATTCTTAGGGTCGCCGCCACCACCGGGCTCATGGTAAACCTCTTAGGGGAGAGCGCAATAAAAACATTTTGAAGTACTAAATTAAATTTTGTCCTGGTCTCTCTTAATCTCTTTCAGTTTAGACATTTTCTCAATAGCGCATGGAAACCCTCGACCGGTTAGTATTAGTGTGCTATGTTCATTAGCTACAACATGCACGCACACACTCTGCATTCTGTGCACTTCCATTGGTCAACAATTTTATTTCTCCTTTGTTCCCCTTGGCCCGTTAAAGTCAAATTTTGACACTTTATGTATTTCGTGCCTTATGTAATTCTTACTCGCCAGATGTAAAGTCTTGTCCAGAAAGACTATGCGATTTTGTGAGATCAGTGTACAACAAACATAGAATGCAATCTTAACATTTGATAGATTTGATAAAATTTAACATTTATTGTTGACTATAATATTACATAGCAGGTGTTTAAAATACACGGTGCAGACATTAATGTGTGTTCCTTCTACTGCTCACTTGTGGAACTAGAATTTGGCTACTCAAAGATAGCTGTTAAGAATTAAAGGGTTACGCATGAAACAAATCCCTGGACATGACAGGAAAAGTAATAAACAAAAGTCATTCTAACAAAAGAAACAGTTTTCTTGATATAAAACCAACAGCATCTATAAATAGCTGTGTACTCATATTTACTCACCTCTTGTGAGCTAATGAAATTGTTACTGAATAATGTAATTTGTCTGTCAGTCTATTCTCAACACTTGTATTCTGTGTGTTGTTATGGATGGGGTATGGTGCTGAGATAATTTTCCCCTTTTTCTTTACCCCTTTCGCAACAAGATGTACTTTTTAAGAAGATACGTGTTGAGTTTGAGGAAGTGACCACATAGGAGTGTAAGGAAACAAGAGGTATATCAACAGAGAACAAAAATTCTATGTACACTAAACCCCCCGCGCCCAGTCCACACCCGGGCTGGGGTTTTTATGTTGTGATTTGCTCCCTGGCTGATGTGGGAGCTCCGCCCCTCAGTGGGAAAGCTCGTACTCCATGAGACCCACAGGAAGCCTAATCAGCCCAGCCTCGTGGGTCTCCTGTAGGTTACAATAGTGTGTTTTAAACCTTGAGTGTTGTAACTTTAAAGGATAGACACAAACAGGATTTCCAGTAGGTTTAAATCAAAAGAATAAATGTTTATTTTACACAACTGCCAAAATGTGAACACAATAAAACACTCACTCCCATGAGCACACAGGCACATACACACAGAAAAAACGAGCTGATGCATACACTTAGATTATTAACAGAATAACAAGGAACAAATCATGTATACTTATCAGTACTTTCAGTTGAAAACATTGCAGGCCTGAAGGATTCTCTTTCCAACTTGTTCACACTGGGGGTGATATGTTTCTGAGTTTTCATATGAAGTTGTGGCTGAGCTTCCGTGAAGAAGAAATATAATCTTGCAAGCAAAAATAAATTAGCTCCTCTGTTTATTGCCTGAGTTGACTATCTGTTTAGACAGGGTTCCTTTCTTTGGGTAGGGGAAATGATGATCCCTCTGCCCTGATTGCTCCCAGTCTGATTGATCTGGTTTACCCTTGGGTGAAGGTTTGTTATTCCAAGCCAGATTCAATCATGTGACCACAGGATCAATACTCTCATTAACTACACAAATAAGTCAATATCATAAGCCATTTTACAGAATTGGGAATGAATGGTGGTCATTCACATCTGCTTGTAATATAATAGTTTATCCACACCTCCCTCTAGGTTTCAAGTGTGCAAGAACTGAGTCTGGGGTGACCATTGTATTTGAGTTTCTGTAAAGTGCCAATAAATTCCACAAATGATCTTGCCCAGGGGTGGGCAAACTTTTCCGTGCAAGGGCCACATTCAGAAATTCACAATTCACAAAGGGCCGCATAGTATATTAAGTAAAATAATTACTTCACCCGGTTATGATTCTGGGCGCCTCATATAGAACATAGAACATAGAACAGTACGGCACAGAACAGGCCCTTCGGCCCTCGACGTTGTCCCGAGCAATGATCACCCTACTCAAGTCAACGTATCCACCCTATACCAGTAAGTAACCCAACAGCCCCCCCCCCACCCATTAACCTTAAAAAAATTTAAATAAAAAAAATTTTAAACAAAAATTTTTTTTTTTATTTTTTTTTAATGACTTGGTGGGCCGCAGAAATACCTTTGGCGGGCCGCATGCGGCCCGCGGGCCGTAGTTTGCCCACCCCTGATCTTGCCTCTTGTCCAACCTCCTCCATCGGGCAGGAGATACACAATTCTGAGAACACGCTAACAGATTCAAAAATAGCTTCTTCCCCACTGTTACCAAGCTCCTGAATGACCCTCTTCTGGACTGAACTGATCTCTCCATGCATCTCCTCTACTATAAAGCACTATACTCCGTATGCTTCACACAATGTCTCTGTCTTTACTTTGTGTATTTCTCGTATGTCCACTGCTTTTCATGTCTTGAACGATCTGTCTGGACTGTACACAGAACACTACTTTTCACTGTGCCTCGGTACATGTGACAATAAATCTAAATGGAGCACAATGGCTATCACTGTTGCTTCACAACACCAAGGTCCCGGGTTCTATTCCCGCTTGGGTCACTATGCGGAGTCTGCACGTTCTCCCTGTATGTGCGTGGGTTTCCTCCCAGAAGTCCCGAAAGATGTGCTTGTTAGGTGAATTGGACATTCTGAATTCTCCCTCTGTGTACCCAAATAGGCGCTGGAGTGTGGCGACTTGGGGATATTCACAGTAACTTCATTGCAGTATTAATATAAGTCTACTTGTGACAATAAGAATTATTATTAGATTATCATAAATCCAATAGAGTAGTCCCCACACAGACATTTATTTATTAATGACTTTCTAGAGTTGATTCATGTCTTTACGGAAATCACAAAAGGTCATATGATCCCCAGGCTCCATCTTGGATCAGGTAGATTGTCCATATCATCTTCCATGCTGATTTTTTTTTTTAAAGTAAAAATGTCCTTCGTCTCCATACAACACAAGTAGGATGGTATTTCAAAATTTATCTTTTCAACATTTGTTTTTGTAGCGCTTTTCTGGGTGCTCACCATCACCTATCCGTTGGCAAATTCAACTTACCTCTTTTGTTCTATAATGCTTTGCCTCTCAGCTCTTGCGAGCTAATCTATAGATTTTCTGTAGATATTTCAAAAGTCTTCTGCTATCTACAGTATCCCAAGAAGATATTGCAGCAGCGCTATACACTGATCAGAATTAGTTATAAGTTCAGCAGGTGACACAGCATGTTAATACAGAGGGCAAGACCCAAAAGGAACTGGATATAAATGAGTAAGATGTCTAAATACCAGATCAAGGATGGTTCTCCAATTCTTTCCATTAACTAGCTGTGGCACAAGGTGGTTCTTGACAATCATTTTCACTAACAGTGCTTTCATTTCTTATAAATCTATAGCAGACACACTGTACACCCGTAACGAGACCTATAATTTCAGTCATATCTGTAATGAGATTCATTTCATCTGAACATAATGGCGTGATGCACATTTGTGCATGTGGGATTGCAACCACTGTAGGATAGAAGGCATATCGTACTCGGTTATATCCTTCCCTCTGCTTCAATGTCCAATTCCTCAGTTTAAAATAACAACTGGCTATTCCAGGTACAGAAACCATTTTCTAGGTAGTTTCATAAATAAGTAGAGGGTCACATCACTCTCAAATGGTTGCAGCTGACACAAAAGCACTCAGCCACCCTAGATACTCCTGCACGGCAGGAAATAACGAGCCAAAACATATTATTAGGGCCTAAGTCACACTTCTTCACCAAAGGACATCCTGGTTTATGTTGGCACACTCATGTCACACTGCCCATACCTGTGGACAGATAGAAAACAGGAACTGCAGTTACAATGATCTGTCAGATTTGGAGGCTGGGGTGTGGGAAAGCCAAACCATATATTGACCTGCAATAGTCAATGCTGATGACCACAATTGAGCTTCACTTCAGGAAATAAAACACTGTAGTTCACATAGATGGATTAATTTTGGGTAGAAGTCCATATGGCCACACCTGTGCCACTAGTTATCTTCTGTTCGCTGGGAAAGCTTGTAATTTGCAACAATATGCAGAGTTCTTTGATGCTTCTGCTGACTATCAAAGGGGAATGAGATGAATCAGTTTGATTTCACAAACAATGCATTGTCCAGCAGTTTTATTTACATTTGCATTTCTCACTGTCTTAAATTATGCGACTGATGTCTCTTGAGATACTCTGGAAGGATCTACTTTATGATAATTGATAGATGTATTGATCTTGTCAGCCAGCAACAGTGCCATGCCCGAGATGGAATTCTGCTGTAAGTCTATTTGTAGAATACAATTTAACTTGGTCACAGCCTCTTTGGAAAGCAATGCCAGTGAAGACAATTTCTTAGACTAATTGAGCTAAGTGCATTTTTGTGGATAGATGTGAAATTCAATAAGTACCCCTCTGGTGCAACATCACATTGACATTCCCATTAAAACACTCATGTTACTCATTCTATTAGTTCAATTGGGATGGACAAAGAAAATCTAATCCCAACCCATCCATTAAGATTCTGTAAGGTAAAAAGCTAGGAACATAAAAATTATAATGCAATTTTAAAATGACAGTTATGGTATGATTAATGCGCAGCACAAACCCGGTATCAAAGACAGGACGTTACATATGCCTTCATTTGCCTGCATTTAAACTTACTCTGCAGTGAAGCTACCTCCCCGCCCCACCCCCCCAACCATAAGTTGTTAGACAGGATGATATGGACACTGTGTTCACACTAAATTCTGATACCTTGCTGCTGAGTTTAGAGCACCACTGATTTCATCAGCTATCAGACATCAGACAATTAGAATATTTAATGGTCTATCACCCAACAAGTACTATTGACCAGTTCTTTGGAGGCTCTTGCAACTGAAAAAAGCTTATTTGTGTCAAGTGACTCCTCTGGGGCAGGATTCTCCCCTACCCGGCGGGGCGGGGGGTCCCGGCATAGCGGAGTGGCACCAACCACTCTGGCATCGGGCCTCCCCAAATTCTCCACACCTTTAGGGGCCAAGCCGTCACATTGAGGGGCTAGGCCCGCGCCGGAGCGGTTGGCACCACGCCGGCTGGCGGCAAAACCGGCACAACAGCCTTTGACGCCCGCCGCCCGGGCTGTCCGAAAGTCCTTCGCCGGTTCGCCCATGCGCCGGTGCGTCAGCTACCGCTGATGTCACCACTGGCACATGCGCGCTGGGGAATTCTCTTCCACCTCCGCCATGGTGGAGGCCGTGGTGGCGGCGGAAGAAAAAGAGTGCCCCCACGGCACTCACCCGCCCGCCGATCGGTGGGCCCCGATCGTGGGCCTGGCCACCGTGGGGGCACGGGCACCCCCCCGGGGTCCGATCGCCCCCCCCAATGCCCCAGGAGCCCGCTCACGCCGCCGATCCCGCCGCCACCAGAGGTGGTTCAAACCACGGCGGCGGGATTGGCCTCTCAGCGGCGGGACTTCGGCCCATCGCGGGCCGGAGAATCGCCGCAGGGGGCTCGCCGATCGGCGCGGAGGTCACGCTGATCGGCGGGACGTGATTCCCGCCCCCGCCAATTCCCGGGTGGCGGAGAATTTCTGCCACGGCGGGGGCGGGATTTTCACCGGCCCCTGGCGATTTTCTGACCCTGCGGGGGGTTGGAGAATTTCACCCCTGATCTCTAACCATTAATGTATTCCGATAATTCCCACGCATTCTTGTCTTCCTCTTGTGCATTATGAATTCAGCTATGGTCATTCCAAATCTGAGCTTCCTTGGTCATCAAACTCAGCGGAAAATATGTTTTCTTTACATGCTTGTACTCTTTCCCCCCCCCCCCCCCCCATCCACATACTGTTGAAATTAAAATGCATTGTAATCTCCCACTCCGATACACTCTTTTGCAGTGCTTCTAAACTGTGGATCTGATTGCCTTTCTTAATTTTTCATTCTTTCTGCAGTTTTAAGATTTTTAAACTCAAGAAGTGGCACTTTGGCCACAAAGACAGCAAAGATGCTGAGAAATTTGTCAAGATCAGAGTAACCAACAGTACCCATGGTTGGCTCAAGGATGCATATTGCAAAGCTTTGCCAGTCACCGTTACCTATTTACTATATACTGTATGCTTAGCACGATATACCGTATACTTCACCTGCTGGCTATGTTTATGTATTTTCATTATGTATCTCATAGAAATCCACTTTTATAAAAGTTTAAAGGAAGAAATTATTTAGTGACATTATACTATTAAAAATCATATATTAGCCATGATAGCAGAAAATGCTGAGAGCAAGGGAAAAGATCAGATCAGGAAGTTTAAAAACTGACTATACACTACAAGGCCACGTTGCAGAATAAACTCATTGTTACCATTACTGGGCAAACATCCCAGTTCTGGAAAACATGGTGGGAAACAGGTGGTTTGATCACACCATATTATGGAATTATCTCCAACAGAGCATTGATCACCGCTTCTCAAAAGCCTTCTAGTTTCTCCCCCCCCCCCCCCCCCCCCCCCAGAACATAGGGGCGTGGTTTCCCGGCCCCCGCCCACACTTCTCACAGCGATTCTCCACCCTAGGGAAGATTCCCCTCATCCGGGCCTTGCTTCATATGTACCCTATTCACCACCTTGAATTGAATGAGACTCATCCTCGCACATGAGGACTTTCATTAACCTGGTGCAATATCTCACTCCATATCCCTCACCCTAGCTCGGTCCCCAACTCTTCTTCTCACCTGCCCTTGATCCTTTCCACTGCGCCATGTCTTTCTTTCCCAACCACCCATTCCAGGGTCTGGTTTAGCACAGTGGGCTAAACAGCTGGCTTGCAATGCAGAACAATGCCAGCAACGCTGGTTCAAATCCCGAACCGGTCTCCCCGAACAGGCACCGCAATATGGTGACTAGGGGCTTTTCACAGTAACTTCATTGAACCCTACTAATTATTATATTATTATTATTACTATCACCAATCCTCCCTTCCCTCCACACATCTGGAGCTAACAGCTTCTCCAATAGCCTATACTCCAGTATTTGATGGAAAGTGGGCAGCTCCTTCCGCACATAATCCCGAACCTGTAAGTATCTGAACTCACTCCTCTTTGGTAACTTAAACTTCTCCTGAAGCTCCGCCAAATTTGCAAACCGTTCAGGTGAAAATAGATCCATCAACCACCCTGCCCCTGCCGTCTGCCACCCCTCATACATCGCATCCATCCATCTGGGCGCAAACCTATATTAACACACAACAGGGTCAGTACCAACCCCCATATCAATTTAAGTGCCTCCTTAACTTATTCCAAATCTCTATTGATGACATCACCACAAAACTATTAGTATATTTCCCCGAGGAAAATGGGAGTGGAGCCGTTACCACAGACTCAACCCCTACAGGAGTCCTCATCCACCCGGACCCATTTTGACCTCCTCTTCCCACCATTATCTCACCTTCTCCACATTAGCTGCCCAGTAGTAGTGCAGTAGATTTGGATCTGCTAACCCCCCAACTTGCCTTTCCTCGGTATTTTGCCTGCCCACATAATAATAATCTTTAGTATTGTTACAAGTAGGCTTACATTAACACTGCAATGAAGTTACTGCAGAAATCCCCTAGTCGCCCTAGACTCCGGCGCCTGTTCGGGGATACTGAGGGAGAATTCAGAATGTCCAATTCACCTAACAGCATGTCTTTCGGGACTTGTGGAAGGAAACCGAAGCACCCGGAGGAAACCCACGCAGACACGGGGAGAACGTGCAGACTCTGCACAGATAGTGACCCAAGCCAGGAATCGAACCTGGGAACCTGGGGCGGGATTCTGTGATCCTGAGGCTAAGTGTTGACGCTGTTGCGTTTCTCGACGGCGTCAACATTGCCTCAGGATCAGTAATTCTGGCCCCTACAGGGGGCCAGCAAGGCACTGGAGCTGCTGATCCTGGCATGAAATGGGCGCTGCGGGATCCGCGCATGCGCAGTGGCTTCATTCAACGCGCCAGCTCCGACGCAACATGGCGCAGGACTACAGGGGGCGGTGCGGAAGAAAGGAGGCCCCCATCCAGAGAGGCCGGCCTGCCAATCGGTGGGCCCCGATTGCGGGCCAGGCCACATCAGTGGTCCCCCTCCGGGTCGGATCCCCCCCAGTCCCCCCCACAGGCCGCTCCCCGACTCTTCCACGCTGAGATCCTGCCGGCTGAGAGCAGGTGTGGACGGCGCCAGCGGGACTTGCTGCTTTTACGACGGCCGCTCGGCCCATCCCGGGCAGGCGTAGAGCGGCCCCTAACCGGCATCGCGCCAACCATGCCAGCGCCAATGCGCGATGCCGGTTAGGGGCCGCTCTACACCTGCCCGGGATGGGCTCTGCAGAGAATCGTGTGCCGGCGTCAGGGCGGCGTGGCGCGATTCACTCCGGTCACGGGGATTCTCCTGCCCGGCCACGGGCTGAGAGAATCCCGCCCCTGATGTTGTGAAGCAACAGTGCTAACTGTGGTATTCTCATAACTATCGACATCACAAGTTAATGTAGCGTTGAGAGTAGCCACTAGAGGGAGCTGCAGATACAACTAGATACGGCATTGATCCTAGACCTTAGAGGATAATAATAATCTTTATTGTCACAAGTAGGTTTACATTAACACTGCAATGAAGTTACTGTGAAAATCCTCTAGTCTCCACGTTCCTGCGCCTGTTCGGGTACACTGTGGGAGAATTCAGAAAGTCCAAATTACTTAGCAGCACGTCTTTGGGGACATGTGGGAGGAAACGCACGCAGACACACAGAGAACGTGCAGACTTTGTACAGACAGTGACCCAAGCCGGGAATCGAACCTGGGACCTGGAGCTGTGAAGCAACAGTGCTAACCACTGTGCTACCGTGCCACCCTATGTTCTGTTGCAGGGCTACAAAACCCTGGTTTGACCCCACTTGGAGTACTTTACTGGATAACAGCAAGGCATCACATCTCCTCAGATGCCCTTAACCCTTCGATCAGCCCCGTTAAGTTCCACCTGTGCACTATTACTGAATCATGCGCCACCTGAATCCCCAAGTATCAGAATAATCTTAGCCGCCCTAAATGGCAAATCCCCAAGATTCATACTCTTCCCCAAGTCATTCACTGGCAAAACCTCACTCTTTCGCACATTCAATTTGTACCCAGAGAAGGTCCCGAATTTCTCCAACAAGTTGGAATATTTCTTCCCATACTCTCCAATGGGTCCAGAATATATAGCAATAAGTAATTGGCATACAGTGACATCCTATGGTCCTTACCCCACCTCACAATCCCCTGCCACTTCCCGAAGCCTGGAGTTCAATCGCCAAAGGCTCTATCGCCAATGCAAACAATTGTGGTGACAAAGGGCACCCTTGCCTTGTTCCCCTCTGCAGCCTAAAGCACTTTGAATCCATCCCATTCATTCACACACTCGTCATGGTGGATGCATAGAGTAAGCGTACTCATGCCACAAATGTCTTCTCCACGTCCACCGACACTATCACCCCCGCACACTTCAGCCCAATGGGGTCTTCCACATTCAATAGCCTCCTAATGTTGCTCAACAGCTGCCACCACTTCACGAACCCCGCCTGATCTTCTGATACCACCTCCGGCACACCCACCTCTAATCACCTTGCCAACGATATCCAAAATAATGGGTTATATCCAAAAATGACATGAGAACTTCCAGAACTAAGAATAAATATCAAAGTTTTCATGACACCCCTGGGACAGCATCACCATTGCCTCTATATGTGACCTTTCTCCTGAGCCAGCTCAAATCAGGAGAAAGACAATTGCGTAATGTGTGCTGTCAGAAACTGAAGGAGTCCGGACCCTCAGGGGGATAAGAACATCCCTGCTGTCTTCCCTGCCTATTGTTAAGAATATATACCATTCTTCCTTAATAAAGTCTACTTTGATTCACTACACCTTATTGGAGCTTTTAGGTCAGCTCAGTGAGATCCATAAAAATTGTGAATTTGGGATACAAAGTTAAACTGACTCAAGGTACTGGCAGCTCTAAATTCTGATTGGGTCCAAATTCCTAAAATTTGGGGGGGGGTGCTGGTACGGGAATTGAACCGGGCTGCTGGCCTGCCTTGGTCTGCTTTAAAATCCAACTCTTTAGCCCTGTGCTAAACTAGCCCCTTGCATACACGCTTGATACCTCCTCATGGCTGGATCTATTTGGTGATATACTTGATAGAATTTCCATAGTAGCCAGGGAATGCCCCCAGGTATGTACCAAATCTAGCTGAGATACAGAGAATGAGTGGAGCACTCGCTGCCCACACAAGTCAGAATGCGGTATGGATCATAAATAGGGCAAAATTCCTGGCATCCCACAGGCAATCGGCCCAAAGTATACACTCTCTCACTATAAGAGTTTTGGCTTCAATGTTTAAATCAGAAAGTTAAAGAGTACACAATAAAAAGATTTGTAGTCATGGCACATTTTTGGCTTGGTATTCTTGTTGGACGAGACTCCATTTTGTAAATGAAATGTTACCTTTATTTTCCTGATGTTTGCCAACATAACTGCGTTCACTACCACATAAACCCAACTTCCACCTGTCCTTACCCTGGAAACAAAGAAATTTAAACACAGGAGGAAGCCATTCCAGTCCTTGCCTGTGCTGAATTTAGGTCCCTCGAAAAGTTTCAATTCATTCAGATCTACTTTCTTACTTTCTTCTCGTATCCTTCTGTCGCCTTTTTTTGAGCGATTGCCATTATGAATGCTGTTATCAGTTTAATATCAATCATCATACATTGGAAAAGCATTCCATATTCCATAGATGTGTGAAAATATTTATTTTCCCCCTCCTCTACCTTCTATATGCACTGAGATGGCTTTTTGGCTTTGATTTACCAACAAATGGATTGACCTTGCCTGTGAAACATATGCTTAATATACCCTTTTGTTATGATCCCCGCAGTGATCATTAATGTTAAAGAAAAATTAAAACACCAGGTTATTTGCAGAAAGAATAAAGCTACAAAATTCCATGGTTTAAAATAAGTGAATGTTATTACATAAGAATAAAGTCAATCAAAAACAACTGCATAAAGACTCTGAGGTAATTACATATATTTCACATCTAAAAGCACAATGAGACACAGCCACACATACTTTAGACTAAAATCCCCAACACAACTTTCCCTTTCCTACCATTACGCCCCACCAGCATGCCTTCAGGTACTTTTCAGGTTCTCAAAGGTTACCATATTTATGGGGGGGAATTAACTGCAAACCTTTCCACACCTACCTTATGAAGATTTGAACTTTTTATCTCAGACCTTGGGCAAAATTCTCCCCTACCCGGCGGGGCGGGGGGTCCCGGCGTAGCGGAATGGCGCCAACCACTCCGGCGTCGGGCCTCCCCAAATGTGCGGAATTCTCCGCACCTTTAGGGACCAAGCCCTCACATTGAGGGGCTAGGCCCGCCCCGGAGCGGTTGGCACCAAGCCGACTGTCGCCAAAACCGGCAACAACAGCCTTTGACGCCCGCTGGCCGAAAGGCCTTCGCCGGTTCGCGCATGCGCCGGTGCGTCAGCTGCCGCTGACATCACCACCGGCGCATGCGCGCTGGGGGATTCTCTTCCGCCTCCGCCATGGTGGAGGCCGTGGCAGCGGCGGATTGGTGGGCCCCGATCGCGGGCCTGGCCACTGTGGGGGCACCCCCAGGGGTCCGATCGCCCCGCGCCCCCCCCAGGACCCCGGGGGCCCGCTCGCGCCGCCGATCTCGCCGCCACCAGAGGTGGTTCAAACCACGGCGGCGGGAGAGGCCTCTCAGCAGCGGGACTTCGGCCCATCGCGGGCCGGAGAATCGCCGCAGGGGCCTCGCCGATCGGCGGGGCGTGATTCCCGCCCCCGCCAATTCCCGGGTGGTAGAGAATTCCGGCCACGACAGGGGCAGGATTTACTCAGGCCCCGGGCGATTCTCCGACCCTGCAGGGGGTCGGAGAATTTCGTCCCGATCTTCAATCACAATTCCTGCACAGTGGCTTCGGCAGAAAATTAGAAACACCCCTGGTTTCCAATCGCTCTACTCCAAAGATGTGCAGGTTACGTGGATTGAACACACTAAATTGCCCCTTATCATAGAATTCCTACAGTGTAATTCGGCCTATCGAATCTGCACCAACCTCCGAAGACGTACCCTACCGAGGCCCACGCCCCCACTCTATCCCCATAACCCAGTAAGCCCACGTAACCTTTTCAGATACTACTAGCATGGCCAATCCACCAAACCTGCACATATTTGGTACAGACACATCTTAGTGTCCAAAAATGTGTAGGCTAGGTGGAGTTACGGGGACAGAGCAGGGCAGTGGGCCTAGGTGCGGTGTTTTTTCAGAGGGTCGGTACAAACTCGGTAGTCCAAATGGCCTCCTTCTGCACTGAAGGGATTCTATGGCTTCCTGCTCCACTTCTGTTTTCCGGCCTGGCATTTCCGCCCATTTGTTTTCCCTTTGAGGGTTCCTGTAGATTTTTTCCTTTGCTCCAAGCCAGCCAAATCTTCCAGCCTCTTCTTCCCTCAAACACTGTCTTCAAACGGAGCATGAATTCCCACTTGCATTCTGCGCAGTGAATGATAAAGTTAGTATTTTCTCTGCTTAAAGTGCAGGCCTGACAAATATTTACTTCTTATGCTCTGATGTACCATCAATGACTACGAGACAAAATGGTGAACTATTGAGGCTTTATTGTGCTAGATGTCAAGCCTCCTGCAGCTGGAGCCAGAATGAAGGCAACGCAGGAGAGTGTACACTTTTATACAGAGCCAGCAGACCGCGATTCACTGTAATGACTGTAGTACAATGGCAGTACCGTAATACATGCAGTGTATGACCAGTGGTGTTTACCACATTCACCCCCTGTTTTAAAAAAAGAGTCCAGCGGGGGTGAAGCAACGTTACAGGTCGAGTCTGTCGGGGGCTTTGACCCTTCGCCGCAATCACCTCAGTCCCGGTTGAGGTGTGGGCGCCGATGCGGGTACCTGCGACTCTGGGAGCGTGTTGTCCTCGCCTTCTTCACCCAGTGGTGGATCCAGTGGGGGGACAGGTGCTGCTGGGGTGGGGGTTGCAGTGATAATCGCTGGTGGGGGGGGGTGAACGGCACAGGGGCGGGGGTTGCAACCGGAGAGGGAGGGGACGGTACCAGATCGGGGGTGGTAGTGATTGTGGATGGGGAACCAGCGGGTGCCAGGTCCCGGAGGGAGACTGCATCCTGTTGCCCGTCATAGTGTGCCACGTAGGCGTACTGTGGGTTTGCATGGAGGAGGAGGACTTTTTCGACGAGAGGATCTGATTTGTGGCTCCTCGCATGCTTCTGGAGGAGGATGGGCCCAGGAACTGTCAGCTAGGTTGGGAGCGAGACCCCGGAGGTGGACTTCCCAGGGAAGGAAAACACATGTTCGTGAGGGGTCTCATTGGTAGCAGTGCACAGGAGCGACCGGATGGAGTGGAGCGCATCGGGGAGGACCTCCTGACAGCGGGATACCGGGAGATTCTTAGACCGAAGGGCCAGCAGAATGGCTTTCCAGACCATCGCGTTCTCCCTCTCCACCTGTCCATTTAAACAGGGGTTGTAGCTGGTCGTTCTGCTCGAGGCGATGCCTTTGCTGAGCAGGAACTGACGCAGCTCATCGCTCATGAAGAAGGATCCCCAATCGCTGTGGATGTAGGTGGGGAAACCGAACAAGGTGAAGATACTGTGTAGGGCCTTGATGACCGTGGCAGGAGTCATGTCAGGGCATGGGATGGCGAAAGGGAAATGGGAGTACTCATGAATGATATTGAGAAAGTGTACTTTACGGTCAGTGGAGGGGAGGGGCCCTTTGAAGTCGATGCTGAGGCGTTCAAAGGGGCGGGAGGCCTTCACCAGATGCGCTCTGTCAGGCCGGTAGAAGTGCACTCCGCGCAGACTTGGCAGTCCCTGGTCACAGTCCTGACCTCCTCGATGGAGTAGGGCAGGTTGAGAGCCTTGATAAAATGGAAGAACCGGGTGACCCCCGGGTGGCAGAGGTCATTGTGGAGAGTCCGAAGTCAGTCTGCTTGTGTGCTGGCACATGTACCACGGGATAGGGCGTCTGGGGGCTCATTGAGCTTCCCCGGGCGATACAAGATCTCGTAGTTCTGGGTAGAGAGTTCGATCCTCCACCTCAAGACCTGTCGTTCTTAATCTTGCCCCGCTGTGTATTACTAACCATGAAGGCAACTGATCGTTGGTCAGTGAGGAGAGTGAATCTCCTGCCGGACAGGTAATGCCGCCAATGTCGCACAGCTTCCACAATGGCTTGGGCCTCCTTTTCGACAGAGGAGTGCCGAATTTCAGAGGCATGGGCAGTGCAGGAGAAGGAAGCCACGGGTCTGCCACCTGGTTGAGGATGGCGGCCAGAGCCGCATCCGATGCGTCGCTCTCCACGTGAAATGGGAGGGACTCAGCAACCGCGTGCATCGTGGCTTTGCCGATGTCTGCCTTGATGTGGTTGAAGGCTCGGCAGGCCTCAGCCGTCAGGGGGAAAATGGTGGACTTGATGAGTTGGCAGGCCTTGTCCGCATAATTAGAGACCCACTGGGCATAATATGAGAAGAATCCCAGGCATCGTTTCAGGGCCTTGGGGCAGTGGGGGAGAGGGAGTACCAGGAGACGGCACATGCAGTCGGGGTCAGGCCCTAGGACTCCATTTTCCACAACGTAGTCAAGAATGGCTAAGCGGGTAGTGCGGAAAACGCATTTCTCCTTATTAAAGGTAAGGTTAAGGAGCTTAGCGGTATGGAGAAATTTCTGAAGATTTGCGTCGTGGTCCTGCTGGTCGTGGCCGCAGATGGTGACGTTATCCAGATACGGGAACATGGCACTCAGCCCTTACTGGTCAATCATTCAGTCCATCTCTCGCTGGAAGACCGAGATTCCATTGGTGACGCCAAAGGGAACCCAAAGGAAATGGTAGGGCCAGCCATCTGCTTCGAATGCAGTGTATTGGCGGTCCTACGGGTGGATGGGGAGCTGGTGGTATGCGGACTTCAAGTCAACTGTGAAGAAGACTCGATATTGCGCAATCTGGTTGACCATGTTAGATATGTGTGGAAGTGGGTACGCATCGAGCTGCGTGTACCGGTTGATCGTCTGACTGTAGTCGATGACCATCCGGTGTTTCTCCCCAGTCTTAACAACCACTACTTGAGCTCTCCAGGGGCTGTTACCGGCCTCAATGAACCCCTCCCACAGTAGCCGTTGGACTTCCAACCTGATAAAGGTCCTGTCCTGGGCACTGTACCGTCTGCTCCTCGTGGCGACAGGCTTACAGTCCCGGGTGAGGTTCACGAAGAGTGAGGGCGGATCGACCTTACGAGTCGTGAGGCCACAGACGGTGAGGGGGGGCAGGGGTCCGCCGAACTTCAGAGTAAGGCTCTGGAGGTGGCACTGAAAATCGAGACCCAGTAACAGGGCAGCGCAGAGATGGGGGAGGACATAGAGTCTGAAGTTACTGTACTCTATGGAGAGAATCGCGACGCAGTACCCCCGGATCTGTACGGAATGGGATCCAGAGGCTGGGGAGATTTTCTGAGTGACGGGAAGGACCGGGAGTGAGCAGTGCCTTACCGCAGCAGAGTGGATGAAACTCTCTGTGCTCCCGGCGTCGAAGAGGTAGGTCGTCTCGTGCCAATTGATCCGTACGGTTGTTGTAGCGGTCGCAAGGTTGCGAGGCCTAGACTGATCGAGGGTGATGGAGGCGAGCTGCGGAAGGTGTTGGGATTTCTGATCGGCGGTGGCTGAGGTACCAGCAGCCCGCGAACGGCCAGGCGAGCAGGGATCCTGGGGTGCGTTCCAAGATGGTGCTGAAGATGGCGGTGCCCACGGGGCGCACATGGCGGACGACATCCAGGATGGCGGCGCCCACGGGCCGCACATGGCGGGCGGCGCCGAAGATGGCGGCGCCCCTGGATCGCGCATGGGCGGGTATAACGATGTTGGGCCTGGAAACGGCAGCGACCGATCGGGCCTGGCTAACGGTGATGAAGTGGCCCTTCTTGCCACACCCGTTGCAGGCCGCACTCCGTGCTGGGCAGCGTTGTCTGGAGTACCTGTTCTGGCCACAAAAGTAGAATTTGGGGCCTCCGGAGTTAGCTGGCTGCCACGCGGCATAGGCTTGCGGTGTACCTGGGTCGGGTGATGGTGGCCCATGACGCCCATGGGGGCGCAGCGCGGTCGGAGGTGTAGGACTCTAGATTGCGGGAGGCCACTTCCAGGGAGTTAGTGAGCTGTACAGTCTCTGTAAGGTCAAGTGTACCCCTTGCTAATAATCGCTGGCGGACGTAATTGGACTTAATGCCCGTGACATAAGCGTCTCTGATCAGCAGTTCCGTATGTTGGACTGCGACTCCGCCTGCCAATTACAGTTTCTACCAAGTAGCCGCAATGCACGCAGGAAAACATCCTGGAACTCCCCCGGGAGTTGCCGTCTCGTGGCCAGGAGGTGCCTGGCGAACACCTGATTAACAGTCTTGATATACTGTCATTTCAGTAGTTCCAACGCTTCCGTGTAAGTGGGAGCGTCCCGAATGAGGAGGAAAACCTGTGGGCTCACCCGTGCGTAGAGTATTTGAAGCTTCTGTGGGTCTGAGTGCCTCTGTAGATACTCCGAGATATCCTTCAAAGCAGCCTAGCCAGTGCTCAAAAGTGGATGTGGCATCGGCTGCATGAGGGTTCAGCTCATGGCGATCCGATTGAGTAAGACGTTCATCTTCAAATTTCTAGCACAATAAATTGATGTACCATCAAGGACTACGAGACGAAATGGTGAACTATTGAGGCTTTATTGTGCTAGATGTTAAGCCTCCTGCAGCTGGAACCAGAATGGAGGCAGCACAGGAGACGTACACTTTTATACAGAGCCTGGTGGGTGGAGCCAGCAAACCTGGATTTACTGTAATGACTGAAGTACAATGGCAGTACCGTACTACACGTAGTGTATGACCAGTGGTGTTTACGGCATGCTCCCTTTACTCAATGAGCTACAAACTACACAAGACCGAAGTTGCCTCCTGGCTTTATAGGAAAGCCTGTAACTTGATCCCAAGAATGGCTTCCACTAACTCCTTTTCCATGACAGCAAGAAACACCTTGAGCGCGATTCTTCGGAAAGATTTCTAAGTATGGTAGCGCGCAGGAACTGCCACGGGCTTCCCGGTGCTTGGCCCAGAGAGGCCGGAAACGCTGTTCAACGTTAATTGGTCCACATAATGAGGCCCCACGACCTTATCGCCGCAAATGAAGGCTTGCCAGCCAATTTTCCGGGAGCACACTCGCCAGCCCCCTGATAACAAGGTTGAGCAGCACTTGAACAGCCAACCTGAGTCAGCTCGCAACCATGGCGCCGTGAAAACTGGCCCCAAGATTTGGTGATGCGGGCCTGATCAGGCTCCTAGACACGGTGGCAGCCAGGAGGGATGCCCTGTTCCCCCAAGGGTCCCAGAAGGTGAGGCAGAGGGCAGCCGTGAAAATTGCCTGGGATGAGATCAGCTCTGGGAACGTTACCAGGAGACTGGCCTCAGTCCCGTAAAAAGGTCAACAACCTACACTGGACAACATGGGTGAGTAGACACCAACGCCCCCACATCGCTGCCCCCCACCCCCCAGGAACATTTCACCCCACATGAGCATTCCCCCCCCCCCAACTGTCCATGCAGCCCACAATGCTCCCTTCACCCCCCTCTCCCTTCAACCTCCCCCGCCAACCCTTCCTTCACACCCCACCCCACCACTGTGAACCACATGTGTGGCTAATGATGCCCTCTTTGTGTCTCTGCTACCCCCTGGACCTGTAGCATCCCGGCAATGGCGGAGAATCCTGCTGACCGGGCATCATGTTGGGCTTGGTCCATGTCAAAATGGACGTAGTTTTCCACCCGGGCAAACAGGGCATCCATGACAAGTCGGATGCACCTGTGGCTGTTGGCTGCGAGATGCCACACAGGTCCTCGCTCGATTCCTGGAACTACCCTGAAAAAAAAAGTTCAGAGCTGCAGTGACCTTGACGGCCACCGGGAGCAGATGTCCTCCTCCATGTCCACGGGTACATGCCACAGGTACCGCACCATCTCCTTGTTGACGCGGAGCCTCCTGCCACACGCGTTGGGTTAGCACTGTTGCTTCACAGCGCGCAGGACCCGAGTATTAATTTGTTTCATCCCTAAATAAGGTTTCTAATAATTTTCTTGTGGCTTACATCAAGCTGATTGTTCGATAATTGTTGGCTTATCCTTTTTTCTCTTTTACCCCTTTTAAAGCAAGAGTTAGAAATTGTCACCCTGCATTCTTTTCATACAGCAAATTTTTATCATAAAGGAGAAATTGAGAAAATTGATTCACAACACATATAAAACTAGCTTTTCAAGGTCAATGATGAACTATGAACTTAGCACACTATTAAAAACCTAGTGTACAACATTCAACAAGGTGGCACCTTTTCCAAGGATTTTTCAATGAGACGCGCTGTGTAAAAGGACAAGTTTTATCTATCCAGCAATTCCTACTGGATTTAAGTCTGGAGAGACTGCAACGCACCTTATACTTCTGCATCACAGACTAATATCTGTATTCCGCCAACATTTATTTGGGTAGAGCTAGCTAACCAGTGTAGCCACCCAAGATGGACACTGGGCTACAAAATGGAGAACTGCTAAGGCTGCAGGGAGAAAACAGTCTTAGCAAGGACAAGCAGTTTGCAGAAGGATAATTAGCATTCTGCACGTACAGAAACCAGTTTGTGGCCAGGTGCAGAATCTCAGCTAAAGATGTAAATGGCAACAACGATTTACATAGTAATGAGGTGATCCAGATCCAGGCCCACACAATAGAAACATTTAGGTATGAATGGATACTTTTGAGTAGACGCCCAGACGAAACGGCACCATAAGTATCCATCACAAAGAACCATAGAGACCGCCCCACCCATCGAGAAGCGACCCTCAGATTGGGGGGTTTGGAAAATATCGATTGGGAGAAGGCCCAATCGATACACGGCAGGTAGAGAACCGCCCCGAAGAGGCACGGACTTTGGGGGACCTATAAAAGTAGACCCCGCACATGGTCCGGTCTGTTGTTTTGGCTCCGGCTCTCTGCTGTCTTCATCGCTTTGCTGATACATCGCATCCTGACTCCAGTTCCATCACCAGCCGTTGAGCCACCAGCCATCGAACTGAAAGTGTCACCACAACGATCGCTACGTGAGCCAGACTTGCTAGACCCTGACGACCTTTAACACTCTGAGAGTTGCAGACCAAGAACGGGACGAAGGCCTCGCTCCCTGACCTTGCCTGTTCCTGTTTAGATAAGTATTTTAGTTGTTTAGTTTAGAAGTAACTTAGTCTCTTTAGCGTATGCATGTGTATTTATTATATTTGTTATAATAAATATCAATCGTTTGAACTTACTAATCGGTGTACAGATTTATTACTTTGAACCTGACCTTGATGTACTTGTGAGGTGTCTAAATACGGCACCTGGCGACTCCTGAGCAGAATTACATACACAGAGCCGTAGTAGTGTTAAGCACACGGCCTTTAAACGGAGGCGTGTTAATACACTCCAATAAAACACGTAACACTCAAGTAAAACGTGCAACACCAGGCATGGTCTGCAGAAATAGCTGACAATGAAAATGATCTAGAGATGGATCTTGAAGATTTCAAATGATGGGGCTGTGACGATTTCCTTTGGCAGCTTTGTCCCATTGTGGGATTGTCCTTGGGAAGAATGATTGTTGATGCACTGTCTTGGAAATAAAATAGTCTTGGAAATAAAATGGTTTTAAGTAGTTTATATGAATGGCTGCCTTGATGTTTTGTCATTGCCAGTGGGCACCGGGTAATTGCTTCCGTCAATCCTCACGAGCCTGTTCCATTTTCTGTAGGACATGATCAGTCTATTTTTCTCCCTCCTTTGCTGTAGTAATTCTTATTCAAAATCTTTTTTAAAAATGAATTTCGAGTACCCAATTCATTTTTTCCAATTAAGGGGCAATGTAGCGTGGCCAATCCACCTACTCTGCACATCTTTGGCTTGTGGGGGAAAAACCCACTCTAACACGGGGATAATGCACAAACTCCACACTGACAGTGACCCAGAGCCAGGATCTGCCTTCTTATTTGAAATCTTTGATCAAGGATGTGACACTGGTGTATTTCCCATAATGATTTGTGCAGAATCATGCAGCACGTCTTTGGATTGCTTCAATCTTATTTCTACTTCTCGCCATACAAGCACACAAAACTTGCATACTCCAGAATTAGACAAACAATCCTATGAGGAATTGTCAAATCACTGACAGCAGCTTCTAGATTTCTGCATTTGTGCGTGTGCAGTTTCCAGAAGAAGACCAGTGAACAATGATAATTTTGCAATTATTGCCACTGCAAAGTTTGAACCATTGATTCACCCAGAGCCTTGAAACCAGTCCTGCGTCTTTGATAATACAACACTGTAAGCAAAGGGTTTTTCACATTTCACTTTACCAATAAAACCCGAGAATTCAAATCATAAAGCTATTGTTGTTGATTACATTTTTTAGTTGATCCATCATGAAACAAGACACAGCTGAGAAAACAAACAAAAATGGATAACTTGACGAGAGAGATATTGAAAGTTGATATGAATATTTCAACAGAAATATGGGAAATCAATTGATTTTTTGAAAAAATCGGAACAGCAATTTTGGAAAAGACATATTCAACTACAACATTTATTCCATCATCAATTGATTTTGTTTCCACCTCTCCGAGCATATATCTACATTTGAGACCAGAGATCAATAAACACTCAACCTGCTTTTGACAAAATATGTTGCCCAGCAACTAGAAAAAAGGTCTTATTCTTCAAAGGCAAAATGTATAACAATCCTTGTATTCCATCGCTGCTGACGTTGAAAAATTACCATACATTTTTCTTCAGTGCATGCTTTTGAAGCTGATTTTGAATCCAATCACTGAAGTCGGTAAGATATGAGGTCACGCAACCAAACCAAGGCACTAGGCGGAGTAAGAGGCCTCCACTCAAGCAGAACTCTTATCCAGGTTATCAACAGGGCTCAGGCAAGGACACCCTAAACTGAAGCACTAGCAAGTCGGACACCCCAAATATGGCCACGAGCGGACATAGATCCAAATCTCTAATGAATATCTCTGATATGGTGTTAAAGAAAGAGGCCCGGGGCAGCATGGTGGTGCAGTGGTTAGCTTTGCTGCCTCATGGCACCGAGGTCCCACGTTCGATCCCGGCTCTGGGTCACTGTCTGTGTGGATTTTGTACATTCACCCCGTGTTTGCGTGGGTTTCGCCCCCACAACCCAAGATGTGCAGTGTAGGTGGATTGATCACGTTAAATTGCCCCTTAATTGGAAAAAATAATTGGGTACTCTAAATCTTTTATTTTTTTTAAAGAAAGAGGCCCAGAAGCTTACCAACTTGGGACAGGTCTAGAACATATGTGTGGGGTTAGCTGGTCCCAAGAGCAGCACTCAAACCTATTCTCCACCCCAGGAAAAAATCCACTCATCTTCACGTTAGGCAAATGCACCCTGTGCATCACCTCTAATGGAATCAAACTTAGCGAGTACATGAAGACGTGGAGTTGACCCTGTGAAGGGCCTCACTCCATACCACACCACCCAATTCACCATCATTTCACTCAAGAGAGCTGACTCCATTGAGAGGATATGGCCATATATGCCCGAAATAGACCCAGTCAAAAACAAAATCTTCTTCAACGGCCAAGGCAAAGGAGGGAAAAGCCTGCTGTGAAAAATCGCGAGTTTGGAAATACCTGAATAGACTGGAACCAGGCAGTTGGAACCAGAGAAGGAGCTAAAAATACCAAGCAGTTTCTTTATCTCATCCGTGGAGGATACTGGGTCTGTTAAATAGAGGTGGTCATCTGTGTAGAGATTCCTGATACTCCATTCCCTCCTTGATTTATTCCACTCCACTTAACAGAGGACCTCAGCACTATCGTAAGTGGTTCTATTGCCAAAGCAAATAGGAGCGCAGTCAGTTAACATCCCAGCTTTATGCCCTGATTCAACTGAAAATAACCAGAGTTCTGGGTATTCGATAAAGTAGCCGAATCCAGAAAATAAACTTGTGGCCAAATCCAAACCTCCCGAATCTCAAACAGATACTCCCAACTCCACTCTATCAAACGCTTTCTCGGTATCCAGGGAAACAATCACATCGGTTGGGCACTGAGGAGGGGAAAAGGACAATGTCTAGTAGGCGACATATATTGGCCAACAATCGCCAACCCTTAATGAAACTTGTGTGCTCCTCCGAGATTATCTTTGGGAGGCAAGGCTCCAGTCGCAGCACCAGCACCTTGGCAAGTAATTTAACATATGCGTTCAAGAGTGAGATAGGTCTATACGACCCACACTCTGTTGGGTCTTTGTCCTTTTGAGAATTGGAGGCCTGTGTGAGGGTAGAGGGCAACAAATCCCGAGATAAGGAAACATTAAACATGTCCAGAATTAAAGGCACCAGCTGCTCCACGAACTTCTTCTACATTTCAATGGGAAAGCTATCCGGGCCAGGGACTTTGCCAGTTCGCATCAAACCAATACATTTTATAATTTCATCTGGGTTCAATTGGGATTCCAACTCTCCTCTCCACCTCCGCTACTGAGATGGATAAGCTGTTGAAAACGTTGGTCATGAGGGAGCCCTCTGACGGAGGCTCTGATCTATAAAGATCCGGATAGAATGATTCAAAAGCCTCATTAACCTGAGGAGACGCGGAAACCAGACTGCCACTCGGGTTGCGTACATGTATGATTTCCCAGGAAGCTGCCTGCTGCTTAAGTTGGTGATCCAGAAGGCAACTGACCGTCTCCCCGTATTCGTAAAACAAGCACCTTGGGCGTTGCAGCTGACCCTTCGCTCTGGCAATACTAGCTTGAATTGCAGCTTTTTCCTACTTGCCAACAGCTCCGGAGTAGGGTTGTTAGTACTGGTGGTCCACCTCAAGAATGGAGTCCACCAGCCTCTGTCGCTCCGCTCTCGCTGTCTTCACTTAAGTGTGCTACAGGAGCTAATTTCCCCCAAGGACTTCCTTAAGGGCTTCCCACAGCGTGGAAGATCAGATTAACTCAGTTTTATTACATTTTATACAGTCCTCAATGGTAGTAGACCTGCGTTCACAAGATTTCTTATCTGTTGGGAATGTTGGGTGCAGCCTTCATGGCGGATGTTAGGAGGGACCTGACTCTCGCACCAAATCAACAAAGTTTACGGCATGGTCCGAAATCACAATCGTTGAGTACTCAGCCGCCACCACTGAAGGGAGGAGAGACCTATCTACCACAAAAAAAATTCGTCCGCAAGTATACCTGATGAACATGTGAAAAAAACATGAACCTCATAAGCAGGTTCGAGTGTTCCGTGGCCATGACGGCCTGACAGCCACAGTCTCTGACTAGGGGGATTAGAGCACGCCATAAATCTACTGATTCACCAGGGGGTGGACTACAAGTGTAGAGGATGTGTCTGACGTAAAGTGTGTTCATCCGCTGTGCGTTGTTTTCTTTCAGTAACACCATGGCGTCGTCGTAGGTCAAGGCATCCTGGATAAGCGGAAAGGCGTTGGCGCTCAGCCGCGTGTAGAGGATCTGAATCTTCTGAGCTTCCGGAATAGGATCTGGTGCAGACCTAATGTAAGCTTCGAAACAGGCTAGCCAATGTTCAAAGTCCTTTTTGGCGTTGCCTGATTGCGGATCCAGCTGCAGGCGATCCGGCTTGATGCGGAGGTCCATCTTCTGAAAACTTTAGTGTATTAAATTGATGCACGAACAATTGCACAAAGACGAGAGTTGAATGCAATCGAGGCTTTATTACACTAAGATGTGTGGCCTCCTGCAGCAGCTGGTGAAATGGCTGCTGTACGGGGAGCACACATATTTATACTCCGCCTACTGGGTGGAGCCAGCAGGCAGGGAACTACCCCCGTACCTGTAGTACAGGGCCTTACCACGAATCATCTAATATATACATCAGTGGTGACTACCACAGGGGCCATCCCGACTTGGACACACACAAAGTGATAGTGGGAGGGGACTGGAACTTGATGCAGGAGCCAAGATTGGACAGGTCACGGCCGTGCTCGCTGGTCCCGTCAGGGGGGCGAAGGTGCTGGTTGAGCTCATGGTGGAAACGTGAGGGGTGGACCCTTGGAGGTTTCTGCACCCGAGGGAGCGGGAGTACTTGTTTTTCTCAGCAGTCCATCAGATGTATTCGTGGATTGACTTTTTCATGGTGGGGAAGGTACAGGCTAGGGTTAAAGTGGGTATTTGGCAATTGCATTATCAGATCATGCTCCGCATTGGGTGGATATGGTACTAGAGAAGGGGACGGTACAGAGAGCAGTGTGGAAGTTAGATGTGGGACTGTTGGGGGACCGAGGGTTCTGTGACAAAATTGAAAAAGTTATCAAGGAATATGTAGGTTTTAACTGCACGGGGGAGGTGTCGAAGGCGGTTGTCTGGGAGGCCTTAAAGGCAGTGGTGAGGGGTGATGTAATCTCGCTCAAGGCTAGGCTAGACAAAGAGGAGAGGTTGGAATGTCAGAGGGTAATAGATGAGATGTTCGAGGTAGACATGAGGTATGCAGTTGGAAAAGAGGAAGGAACTCCAGGCGAGCTTTGACCGACTATCTACCAGGAAAGCGCTACGCCAATTGAGGCGAGCAAGGGGCCAGTTTACGAGCATGGAGAGAAGGCGGGCCATATGTTGACGGGTCAGCTCCATAGGGAGGCTGCGGCAAGGGAAATTGTTCAGGTGCTGGACAGGGCAGGGAAGTTGGTGGTAGCTCCAGATCAGATTAAGAAGGTCTTTAAGGACTTCTATGAGAGGTTGTACAGGTCAGAGTCACCTGGGGGAGGCCGGGAAATGCAGGAATTTCTAGATGGGCTGGAGTACCCGAGGTTAGGGGACGGGGACAGGGCTACATTAGAGGGAGCGATAGTGGAGCAGGAGATAAAAGATGTGATTGGAAGGATGCAGTCGGGGAAGGTGGTGGGGCGGATGAGTTTCCGGTGGAATATTATTAAAAAATCAAAAATAAGCTGCTACTGCTGATGGTGGGGATGTTTGAGGAGGCGATAGGGAAGGGGGTGTTACCACAAACCTTGGGGTAGGCATCAATTTCCTTGTTACTTAAGAAAGACGAGGATCCGACGGAGTGTGGGTCGTATAGGCTCATTTCACTTTTAAACGTGGACGCAAAGATATTGGCGAAGGTACTAGCGGGTAGGCTGGAGGAGTGCCTCCCGAAGGTGATAGGTGAAGATCAGATGGGGTTTGTGAGAGGGAGGCAGCTCTTTTCGAACATTAGGAGGGTATTGAACATGGTTATGGTACCGGCGAAGGAGAAGAAAACAGAGGTGGTTGTGGTATTGGACGCCGAGAAAGCATTTGACGGGATAGAATGGGGGTACTTGGTGGCAGTTCCAGAGCAGTTTGGAATTGGACCCAGGTTTGTGGACTGGATATTGCTATTATATAAGGAGCCTAGGGCCAGTGTCCGCACAAATAACATCAGCTCAGAATACTTTCCTCTCCACCGTGGGACAAGGCAGGGATGTCCTTTGTCCTCCCCTGCTGTTGCACTCGTGATTGAGCCATTGGCCATCGCATTAAGAAGTTCGGGGATATGCAAAGGGCTAGTGTGGGGGGGGCGTAGAGCATAGGGTGTCCTTATATGCCGATGACTTGTTATTATACGTGTCGGAATCAAGTGTGTAAATAGGGGGAATACTGGAGCTGCTTCGGGTGTTTGGGTATTTTGCGGGGTATTTCGCGGGGTACAAATTTAATCTAGACAGGAGTGAATATTTTGTGGTGTCTCGGCCAGGGGTGGGGGGCTCCATTTTGTTGGGCACCTGGGGGTGCAGGTTGCTCGGGATTGGAAGGGGGGGCTTCATAGGTACAACATTTCTAATTTGGTGGGGAGGGTGAAAGCTGATCTGGCAAGGCGGGATGGTCTCCCTCTGTCACTGGCGGGTCAGGTACCGGCGGTTAAAATGAATGTGCTAGGGCAGCACGGTGACGCTGTGGGTAGCATTGTTGCCTCACGGTGCCGAGGTCCCAGGTTCAATCCCGGCTCTGGGTCACTGTCTGTGTGGATTTTGCACATTCTCCCCGTGTTTGCGTGGGTCTCGCCCCCACAACCCAAAAGATGTGCAAGATAGGTGGATTGGCCACGCTAAACTGGCCCTTAATTGGAAAAAGTAAATTGGGTATTCTACATTTTTTTTAAATGAATATGCTGCCGTGATTCCTGTATATTTTCAATGCCTGCCGATTTTCTTGCCAAAGCCATTTTTTAGAGAGATTGAAGGGATGGTTATCTCGTTCATTTGGGGAGGGAAGGTGGCCAGAATTTAAAAAGTGCTACTACAGAGAGGAAGGCAGGCAGGGGGTTTGGGTCTTCCAAACCTGATGTATTATTACTGGGCGGAGAATGTGAAGAAGGTCCGGAGCTGGGTCAGAGAGGTTGACTCCCAATGGGTCAGAATGGAGGAGAGCTTGGGTATGGGTTGAGTTTAAAGACGCTAGCGACAGCACTGCTCCCGACGGCCCCGGGGAGATACTCAAGAGAGTCCGGTAGTAATAGCTTTCTTGAGAATTTGGAGGCAGTTTCGACAGCACTTCGGGTTGGGGCAGTGTCAAGGGAAATGCAAATTTGGGGGAACCATAGATTTGAGCCAGGGAAGTGGGATAGAAATTTTCAGAGATGGGAGGAGAAAGGAATTAGGGCACTAAAGGATGTGTTTCTTTGGGGTTATTTTGCGGGATTGAAGGAGCTGGGAGCGAAGTATGGGCTGGAGCAGGGGGAAATATTTAGATAAATGCAGGTTCAAGACTTTGCCAGAAAGGAGATACAGAGCTTCCCAGTAGAGCTGGGGGGAGGTGCTGGCAACAGGGGGACTGGAGGGGGTAGTATCGTCGGTTTACGGGGCTAATTTTGGAGGAGGAGAACGCGCCGCTAGAAGAGGGTGTGGAGGAGGGGTTCTGGTATGAGGTACTCCGGAGGGTGAACGCCTCCACTTCATGTACGAAGTTGGGGCTGATACAGCTGAAGGTGGTGCATAGAGCACACCTTACAAGGGAGTGGGTGAGCCGGCTCATTGAGGGAGTAGAAGACGTGTGTCAACGTTAGGGGGGGGGGGGGGGCCCGCAAACCATGTTCATAAGTCTTGGTCCTGTCCAAAGCTGGAGGATTACTGGAAGGAGGTTTTTATGGTGATCTCTAAAGTGTTGCACATGAAACTGGACCCGGGCACTCAGGAGGCCATATTCGGGGTGTCGGATCAGCCGGGGTTGGAAACAGGGCGGAGGCAGATGTTGTGGCCTTTGCCTCATTTATCGCCCAAAGGCGGATCCTGTCAGTGTGGAGATCAACCTCTCCACCCTGTGCCCTGGCGTGGTGGGGGGACCTGCTGGAATTCTTGACGCTTGAAAAGGTCAAATTTGAACTGAGGGCAAGGATGGAGGGGGTTCTACAATTCATGGCCATTGTTCATTATGCACTTTAGAGAATTGGATCACATCGAACATCAGGGGGGAGGGGCTGGGAGTGTGGATAGGGACTGTATGTGTTATTATGGGCCAGGGTTTAGAGAACAGCAAAGTATATCATGAAGTTCACCTGACCCACAACTTTGAATAGATTTTGGTTATGGGGAGCACAAGAGCCCACTTTACAGGTGTGACGCAACACAGATCGAAAGTATTTTTAAAACAAATCAATGTTTATTCTATGAATCCAGTTAACATTTTATAAACATACAGTAAACATCTTACCAACTACCAACACCAATAACCCACCAAAAAGATACAGTACTCTGTAGGTAACTCTTAGTAACTTTCCGAACAACATCCATAAGCCAAAACACTTTTTAACAAAGACAATGGGCGCGATTCTCCGCTCCCCAGGGCGAGTGGGAAAATCGCGAGAGGGCCGCTCTGGCACCCCCCCCCCCCCCCCCACCCCCCCCCACACCCCGCGATTCTCCCACCCGCCCCCCTCAAAATGGCGTGTCGCGTTTAGCAACATGCCGCTCGGAGAATCGCGGGTCGCCGTGAAAAACGCGTTTTTCACGGCGACCCGCGATTCTCCAGCCCGGATGAGCCGAGCGGCCTGCCGTTCCCGACCTGTTCATGCGCCGGCGGCAACCACAACTGGTTGCTGCCGGCGTGAACATAGCGCGAAAGGTAAGTTTGGGGCCTGTGGGGGGCGGAGAGGGGATCGAGCACCACGGCCATGCTCGGGAAGGGACTGGCCCACGATCAGTGCCCACTGATCGTCGGGCCGGCGTCTCTGAGAGACGCACTCTTTCCCCTCCGCCGCCCCGCAAGATCAAGCCGCCACGTCTTGCAGGCCAGCGGAGGGGAAGACTGCAACCACGCATGCGCGGGTTGGCGCCGGCCAACCTGCGCATGCGCGGCTGACGTCATTTGGCACCGGCGGCCGCGTCATTATCGGTGCGCCGCCTTGACACCAGCGCAAGGCCCGTCAGCCGAGTTTCACGGAACGCTGCTCCTAGCCCCCTGGGGCCCCCTCCCTCCCCTCCCCCCCTTCCCCCCCACCCCCCCCCCCCCCCCCAGGGGGCTAGGAGCAGCGTTCCGTGAAACTCGGCTGAGAATAGGGGGCGAGGAGCAGCCTCCGACGCCTTCGTGAAACACTCCGGGTTTCACGACCGCGTCAGCCGTTGCAGAGAATTCCGGCCAGTAGGTTTGAATTCTCCACAGAGAACAGTAATCACTCTTAAATTATCAAATGATCGAAACACCTTGTTTAACATACAGAGAAAGACCAATATACATCTGCTTGGTTTGAATGCAGCTCTCCAACTGAAAGTGAAACTAAAACACAGAGCCAAAAAAAGCTTCCAGCTCAAAACGAAAGTAAAAAGCAGAATCACATTCCAGCTCCGCCCACATAATGACATCACTGCAGCCATTTGATAAAACACACTTTTCTTAAAGGGACTCTCACATGGCACCTACCCCCAAGAAAAAAAATAAACCATCAACTTCAAGATGGTTTCATTTTTCACCTTTTCACTTTCCATAAGAAATATTGACAGTAAATATAGTTTTTTTCCAAACAAAAAGCACGCCAACATTTATAATCACATAGTCCATTTTAGTTCCTCTTCCTGCAACTGGAATCCCTCTTGATTGACAGCCTCTTTGGACAAGAAGGTCTCTGCACGATCCATCCATGTCTCTACGTCTCGGTATTTCTCTTTAAGGTCAGATACTTTAGTTCAATCCGATAACAGAACCCCTTGTAATTCTCCAACACAGGAGCATTGGTTAACTCAGCCTTCAGGCAGTCAAATGCCTGTTGACACTCCGCTGTCCACTGAAATTTGCTACGCTTCTTTAGCAAGTCCATCAGTGGAGCGACTACACTGCTAAAGTTCGATACATTTTTCCAGTAAAATCCACTCATGCCAAGAAATCGCATTTTTTTCCCCCATCATGTCGAGGGTATTGAAAACTCCCCAATAACTTTGGTTTTCACATCCATTTGATAAAACACACTTTTCTTAAAGGCACTCTCACATGACACCTCCCCCCAAGAAAACAAAAGTAAACCATCAACTTGAAGATAGTTTCATTTTTCACCTTTTCACTTTCCATAAGAAATATTGACAGTAAATATAGTTTTTTTCAAAAAAAACAAAGGTAATAGGGATAACCCTGGGAACTACAGGCCAGTTAGTCTTACTTCTGTGGTAGGCAAAGTAATGGAAAGGATACTGAGGGATAGGATTTATGTGCATCTGGAAAGACACTGCTTGATTAGGGATAGTCAGCACGGATTTGTGAGGGGTAGGTCTTGCCTTACAAGTCGTATTGACTTCTTTGAGGAGGTAACCAAGGATGTGGATGAAGGTAAATCAGTGGATGTAGTGTACGTGGATTTTAGTAAGGCATTTGATAAGGTTCCCCATGGTAGGCTTATGCAGAAAGAAAGGAGGCATGGGATAGTGGGAAATTTGGCCAGTTGGATAATGAACTGGCTAACCGATAGAAGACAGAGAGTGGTGGTGGTTGGCAAATATTCAGCCTGGAGCCCAGTTACCAGTGGCGTACCGCAGGGATCAGTTCTGGGTCCTCTGCTGTTTGTGATGTTCATTAACGGCTTGGATGAGGGAGTTGAAGGGTGGGTCAGTAAATTTGCAGATGATACGAAGATTGGTGGAGTTGTGGACAGTGAGGAGGGCTGTTGTCGGCTTCAAAGAGACATAGATAGGATGCAGAGCTGGGCTGAGAAGTGGCAGATGGAGTTTAACCCTGACAAGTGTGAGGTTGTCCATTTTAGAAGGACAAATATGAATGCGGAATACAGGGTTAACGGTAGGGTTCTTGGCAATGTAGAGGAGCAGAGAGATCTTGGGGTCTATGTTCATAGATCTTTGAAAGTTGCCACTCAAGTGGATAGAGCTGTGAAGAAGGCCTATGGTGTGCTAACGTTCATTAGCAGAGGGATTGAATTTAAGAGCCGTGAGGTGGTGATGCAGCTGTACAAAACCTTGGTCAGGCCATATTTGGAGTATTGTGTGTAATTCTGGTCACCTCATTTTAGGAAGGATGTGGAAGCTTTGGAAAAGGTGCAAAGGAGATTTACCAGGATGTTGCCTGGAATGGAGAGTAGGTCTTACGAGGAAAGGTTGAGGGTGCTAGGCCTTTTCTCATTAGAACAGAGAAGGATGAGGGGCGACTTGATAGAGGTTTATAAGATGATCAGGGGAATAGATCAGGGGAGTAGACAGTCAGAGACTTTTTCCCAGAGTGGAACAAACCATTACAAGGGGACATAAATTTAAGGTAAATGGTGGAAGATATAGGGGGGATGTCAGAGGTAGGTTCTTTACCCAGAGAGTAGTGGGGATGCACTGCCTGTGGAAGTAGTTGAGTCGGAAACGTTAGGGACCTTCAAGCGGCTATTGGATAGGTACATGGATTAGGGTAGAATAATGGAGTGTAGATTAATTTCTTCTTAATTGCAGTACGGTAGCATTGTGGATAGCACAATTGCTTCACAGCTCCAGGGTCCCAAGTTCGATTTCGACTTGGGTCACTGTCTGTGTGGAGTCTGCACATCCTCCCCGTGTGTGCATGGGTTTCCTCAGGGTACTCCGGTTTCCTCCCACAGTCCAAAGATGTGCAGGTTGGGTGGATTGATCATGATAAATTGCTCTTAGTGTCCAAAATTCTATGATTAACCTAGGACAAAAGTTCGGCACAACATCGTGGGCCGAAGGGCCTGTTCTGTGCTGTATTTCTCTATCTATCTATCTATCCCATGGGACCATTCAATCCTGTCTGATTGTATTGCCAAGGAAAGTGACTTGGGCTTTTCCAAATTCACTTTTGGCTAGGTTTGCCACCAAACTGCATCCTGAAGCCGATCGAATAACTCCATCAGATGCTTCAAATGTTCTTTCCATGTCTGACTGAAAATTACCAGATCGTCGATGTATACTGCACAATTGGATAATCCTGAAACAACTTTGTTAATTAACCGTTGAAATGTGGCTGGGGTGTTTTTCATGCCAAATGGCATAACTTTGAATTGGATACCATCTGGAGTCACAAAAGCTGAAATCTCCTTCGCCCTTTCGGATAAAGGTACCTGCCAGTAACCTTTAAATAAAAATAAAAGCTGATTGTCCCACCTTCTCAATGCAATCCTCCAAATGTGGGATAGGAGAAGAGTCCATTCTTGTAACTGCATTAACCTTTCTATAGTCCACACACAACCGTTGGGTACCATCCAGTTTCAGTACCATCACTATGGGCGAGCTCCATTGTCTGCCACCACTTCAATTATGCCATTTTTAAGCATACTTTCAATTTCCTTGTTAACCTGTGCCAATTTTAACGGGAGCCTATATGGATGTTGTTTAATTGGAACAGCATTTCCCACACCTACATCATGTATAGCCATTTCAGTACTTCCCAACTTATCTCCACAAACTTGCCCATGTGATATCAATAACTCTTTCAGGTAGTTTGTTTTTCCTCTGGAAAGTAACTCAGCAGTTTATCCCAATTTTTTAAAACATCCTCGTTTTCCAATTTCATTTGAGGGATGTCAAATTCAAAGTCACCTGGGTTCCGTTCTTCACTTTGAGTTAGAAACATTAAAATCTCCTCCTTTCACTCTCCTTCCCTTTCAATGTACCTTTTAAGCATATTCACAAGACACACGCGGTGAGGTTTCCTGCTATCTGGCGTTCTTACCACATAATTCACCTCACTTAATTTCCTTTCAATCTGATAAGGTCCACAAAACCTTGCTTTTAAACGCTCACCTACCACTGGTAACAATACTAAAACTTTATCTCCACTGGCAAAACTAAGAACTTTTGCTTTCTTGTCTGCTCCCCGTTTCATCACATGTTGTGCAACTTTTAAATGTTGTCTAGCCAATTCCCCTGCTCTGTTTAATCATTCCCTAAAATTTGACACATAATCCAATAATGTAAGTTCCGACTGCTCACTCACCAATTTTTCCTGAATCAATTAGTGGTCCTCTTACCTCATGACCAAAAATTAGTTCAAGAGGACTGAATTTGGTTGACTCATTCAGTGCATTCCTAATTGCAAACAGTATGAATGGAATTCCTTTCTCCTAATCCTCTGGATAATCTTGACAATAAGCCCTCTACGTTGTCTTTACTGTCTGATGCCACCTTTCTATTGTTCCCTGCGATTCTGGATGATACGCAGTTGATTTAAATTGTTTTATTCCTAAACTATCCATAACTTCTTTGAATAATCTTGAGGTAAAATTTGATCCTTGATCTATCTGTATTTTTGTGGGTAGTCCATATCTAATAAAGAATTTAAGTAACTCCTCCACAATCTTCCTAGCTGTAATATTGCTTACTGGAATGGCCTCTGGAAACCTGGTAGATACATCCATTATAGTCAAAAGATATTGATTCCCACTTTTCGTTTTAGGAAGCGGTCCAACGCAATCAATTATGACCCTTGTAAAAGGTTCCTCAAATGCTGGAATGGATATTAAGGGCGCTGGTTTTATCACCGCTTGAGGTTTCCCTATCACTCGACATGTTAATTAAACTAATAATAATACTTGCTTATTGTCACAAGTAGGCTTCAATGAAGTTACTGTGAAAAGTCCCTAGTCGCCACATTCTGGCGCCTGTCCGGGGAGGCCGGTATGGGAATTGAACCCGTATTGCTGCCTCGTTCTGCATTAGATGTCAACTGTTTAGCCCACTGTACTAAACCATGTGTGACATGATCAACAAAACCTAACTACATCTTTATGTAGTCCAGGCCCCGCTCCCCAGCCCCAATTCAAATCCTGCACACACACCACCAAAATGGGAATAACAATCAACCTCCCACAGCACACATGCATGTGGGGTGCCCAACCCGCCAATGATACTACCCCAGCAGATCCCCTCATCAGGGAGCCTCCAACCACATCAAAAGTAGCTGAGTACAAGCACAGCAATCATAGTAAGAGAGTCTATAAATATTGTGGTTAGCATCAAAGCAGGGTACTTCAGATGCATTCAAGCCTGAAGGGAAAAATATATCAACAATCCACCAGGGAGTGCCACGATTTCTGTTTATTTTTCAATGTCTGCCGATTTTCCTGCCAAAGCCTTTTTTCCAAGAGAGATTGAGGGAAGGATTACGTCGTTCATATGGGGAGGGAAGGTGGCCAGAGTTAGAAAGGTGCTACTACAGAGGGGAAGGCAGGCAGGGGGTTTGGGTCTTCCGAACCTGATGTATTACTACTGGGAGGCGAATGTGGAGAAGGTGCGGAGGGGTTGATTCCCAGTGGGTCAGAATGGAGGAGAGTTTGTGCAGGGGGTCGGGATTGTAAGCACTAGCAACAGCGCCGCTCCCTATAGCCCGGGGGAAATACTCAGGGAGTCCGGTAATAATAGCTTCATTGAGAATTTGGAGCCATTTTCGCCAACACTTCGGGTTGGGGGCAGGGTCAAGGGAAATGTCGATTCGGGGGAACCACAGATTTGAGCCAGGGAGGTGGGATGGAAATTTTCAGAAATGGGAGGAGAAGGGGATGAAGACACTGAAAGATTTGTTTCTTCGGGGTCGGTTTGCAGGATTGAAGGAGCTGGAAGCGAAGTATGGGCTGGAGCAGGGGGAAATGTTTAGATACATGCATGTTCGAGATTTTACCAGAAAGGAGATACAGAACTTCCCGGAGGAGCCGGCCTCCACATTGCTGGAGGAGGTGCTGACGACATGGGGACTGGAGAAGGGGGTAGTGTCAGCGGGCAACGGAGCTATTTTGGAGGAGCTATTTTGGAGGCACCACTGGAAGGGTTCAAAGCAAAGTGGGAGGAAGAGTTGGGAGAGGATATGGAGGAGGGATTCTGGTGTGAGGTGCTCCAGAAAGTGAATGCCTCCACCTCATGTGCGAGGTTGGGGCTGATACAGCTGAAGGTGATGCACACCTCACGAGGGTGAGGATGAGCCGATTCTTTGAAGGAGTAGAAGATGCGTGTGAACGTTGCGGAGGGGGGGGGTTGTTGTGTGTGGGGGGGTGAGGGGAAGGGTGTGTGTGGAGGGGAGGGGTGTGTGTGTGGGAGGGTTGTGTGTGGGGGAGGGTTGTGTGTGGGGGGGTGAGGGGAGGGGTGTGTGTGGGGGGAGAGGAGTGTGTGTGGGGGGGAGGTGTGTGAGGGGAGGGGTGTGTGTGGGGGAGGTGTGTGATGGGAGGGGTGTGTGTGGGGGGAGGGGTGTGGGGGGGCTAATCACGTTCATATGTTTTGGTCCTGTCCAAAGCTAGAGGATTACTGGAAGGAGGTTTTTAGGGTAATTTCTAAAGTGGTGCATGTGAAACTGGACCCGGGCCCCCGAGAGGCCATGTTCGGGGTGTCAGACCAGCCAGGATTGGAAACGGGTGCGGAGGCAGATGTTGTAGCCTTCACCTCGTTGATCGCCCGAAGGCGGATCCTGATGGGTTGGAGAGCAGCCTCTCCACCCTGCGCCCTGGCGTGGCGGGGGGATCTGTTGGAATTCTTGACTCTTGAGAAGGTTAAGTTTGAACTGAAAGGAAGGACAGAGGGGTTCTACAATTCATGGGCATTATTCATTATGCATTTTCAAGAACTGGATAACATCGAACATTAGTTGGGGGGGATGGCTGGGAGGGTTTGGGGGGAGGGGGGGGCGATAGGTGTTAATGGTGACTATGGGTGATTCCTGATTCCTTTTTGTCAGTTGTTTATGTGAACATGTAGGCGAATGTTTTGGGTTTGGTGGGAGGATGGGATCGTTGTTATTGATGTGGGGATTGACAAATTTGTTACTGATTATTGTTTAATACTGATTATTGTTTATTGTTGGTGGGTGTAAATTTGGGAGAAAATGCGAAAAAAGAGGAGAATAAAGAAATATTTTTTTTAAAAACAATCCACCAGGGAGGTCTCTCTGGAGAAATAAAACTGCTGTGAGCAATTGAATGGAAGATTTGCATTTCAAAAGCATCACGGAAATTCAAACCCTTTGAAGTGTACTCTCACACTTATAACAGCTGCTGCTTTGAACACTTATGGTTGAGGCAACAGATGTTAGGAAAGGGCAAGTGGAAAATGCAGTAATTGTTCACTCTACTGCCTGGACTCCTCTTCAGCTTTCAGGCAGGTCATAGAGTCATAGATGTTTACAGCATGGAAACAGGCCCTTTGGCCCAGCTGGTCCATGTCTCCCAGTCTCTATCACTAAGCAGATGTCTATCATAGGTGTCTCTGATTGGGGGGAGGGGGGCTGGAGATCTTTGGTTCACCCTCATGCGTGTGTGTTTTGGGCGGTGGGCTGACCAATTATTGCTGTGGTGGTGGGAGGGGGCGGAGGATGCTCCTACTCGTCAGCGGAGGGGGAAGGATTAGCATTGTGGGGGTGAGGGGGACCAGTCGCCCAACCTCGGTATCAGCCCGCCGGCTCAAAATGGTGGCCTGATCCTGATATTCCGGCAGAATCACGTGAGCTCTCATCATGTATACATTTGCCTGGAAAAAGGAGACGGTATCGTTGCTTCTAGTTCGAGTGGCGACTAGGAGTGATTGTACTCCGGTGGCAGCACTTAACTCTCCAGAACAGTGAATCCAATGCAGGATTTTTGCTTTTCATTGCTCTGCAAACTATGCATTCCAAATTTGTCAAATGCACATGATGGATGCATCACATTAGGAATCGCCCAGAAATACCCTGATGCTGAGTATAATATGCCCCTTAAGCCAAACTTGACCAACTGAAGATCTACCAATCCCATAAGCTCGGACACCGAGAAAGACTAAGGCAGTAGATGCATGGGAAAAACACCCTGCACTAATAGGTTCAATAACAGCTTCTTCCCCACTGTTACCAGACTCCTGAATGACCCTATTATGGACTGAACTGATCTCCACTGCATCTAGTACTACACTCAGTATGCTTCACCCTATGTCTGTGTCTATGTTATTTACATTGTGTATTTATTGTATGTCCTATATTTTTTCATGTATGGAACGATCTGTCTGGACTGTACGCAGAACAATACTTTTAACTGTACCTCAGTACACGTGACAATAAATCGAATCCAAGCCAAATTCCCCTCCAAGCCACACAGTATATTACTGTTCCTTCACTTTCACCGTGTCAAACTCCAGATAGTCCCTTCCTCACAACACTGTGGGTGTATCTCAACCTAATGGACTACAGCAGTTCAAGAGGGCAGCCACCACCTTCTCAAAGACAATTAAGGATGGGCAATAAATGCTGGCCCAGCCAGTCATTCCCAAATTCTGTGAAAAAATTTCAAAAAGAATCGTCGCAGCTCTCAAAGTAATAACTAAGTTTTACTGCTTTTAGAGTCAGATTGTATATGAAATTCAATACAGGAATTCTCATTATTTCACATTGTTCACCTGTACACCTAGACTTATTCATAGTCATATAGGTCTACAGCACACAGAAAAGGCTGCCATCACGTCTGCGCCAGTCAAAACCAACCACCTAAGTATTCTAATCCTATTTTCCAGCACTTGGCCCATAGCCTTGTATGCCTCTAGTGCACATCTAAATACTGCTTAAATGATATGAGGGTCTCTGCCGCCACCACGCTTTCAGGCAGTGGATTCCAGACTCCCACCATCCTCTGGTTTTCCCTCACATCCCCTCTAAACCTCCTGCCCCTTACCTTAAATCTATGCCCCTGGTCATTGATCCTTCCATCAAGGGGAAAAGGTTCTTCCTGCCTACTCTATCTCTGCCCCTCATAATTTTATACATCTCAATGATGTCCCTCCTCTACTCCAAGGAAAACAATCCAAGTCTATCCAATCTCTCTTCATAACTAAAACTTTCCAGCCCAGGCAACATCCTGGTAAATCTCCTCTGCAGTGGGTCAGAATCTCCTTTCCAGTGCTATCACATCCCTCTTATAATGTGGATTCCAGAACTTCACACAATACTCTACCTGTAGCCTAACCAATGTTTTATACAGTTCCAGCATAACCTCTCTCCTCTTAAACTCAATGCCTCAGCTAATAAAGGCAAGTACACCATATGCCTTCTTAACCACTGTATCTACCTTCCCTGCTACCTTAAGGTACCAGTGTACATGCACACCAAGGCCCCTCTGTTTCTCGGTGCTTCCCAGGGTCCTGCCGTTTATCATGTATTCCCTTGCTTTGTTTGTTTTGCCCAAGTGCATCACCTCACACTTATCCAGATTGAATTTCTTTTGCCCTAATCAGCACATCTGACCAGCCCATCTATATCTTCCTGTCTACTCAATCTATGCCTCTCAATTTTATACATCGTGTCTACCCTCAGTCTCCTCTGCTCCAAGGAAAACAATTCCAGTCTATCCAATCACTATTCATAGCTAATACTTTCCACCCCAAGCAGCATCCTGGTAAATCTTCTTTGCACCCTTTCCAGTGCTATCACATCCCTCCTATAATGTGGATTCCAGAACTGCACATAATACACTAGCTGTGGCCTAACCAACATTTTATACACTTGCAGCTTAACGTACTTGCCCTTAAACTCTTGTGTCTCAGCTAATAAAGGCCAGTATACCATAAGCCTTCTTAACCACTGTACCTATCTACACTTCTACCTTAAGAGACCAGTGCATGCATACCTAGGTCCCTCTGATCCTTGGTGCTTCCCAGGGTCCGTTTATCATGTATTCCCTTGCCTTGTTTGTCTTGCCCAAGTGCATCACCTCACACTTATCTGGACTGAATTCCATTTGCCACTGATCAGCCCATCTGACCAGCCCATCTATATCCTCGTGTAACCTAAGCAATCCTATAATTCTCATTATTTATCACCCCACCAATTTTTGGACCATCCGCGAACTCACTGATCAATCCTCCTACATTTGTGTCTAAATCATTTATATAAACCACAATGGCCCAACGCTGATCGCTGCGGGACCCCTCTGGCCACAGGCTTCCAATCGGGAAAAACACCCCTCGACCATCACTCTCTGCTTCCTGCCACTCAGCTAATTCAGTGTCCAATTTGCCAAACTTCCTTAGATCCCATGGGCTCTTAGCTTTGCCAATCTGCCATGTGGGACCTTCTCAAAAACCTTGCTGAAATCCAACTAGACGTCAAATGCATTTTCCTCATCTACACACCTGGTCACCTCTTTGAAAAATTCAATCAAGTTGGTCAGACATGACCTCCCTTAACAAAACAATGCTGACTGTTCTTGATTTATCCCATGCCTCTCCAAATGAAGATTAATTTTGTCTCAGAATTTCTTCCAATAGTTTTCCCACCACTGAGGTTAGACTGATGGGCCTATAGTTTCTGGATTTATCCCTTCCTCCAGTCTTGAACAATGGTATCTCTTGGCTATCTTCCAGTCTTCTGGCAGCTCTCCTGTGGCCAGAGAAGAATTGAAAATTAGTGCCAGCGCCCCTGCTATCTCCTCCTTTGCCTCACTCAACAACCTGGAACACATTTCATCTGACCCTGCAGATTTGTCTACATTTAAGTATGACAGACGACTCAGCACCTCCTCTCTGCCAATGTTATTTAAAAAAATTTTATCACAGTCCTTCTCCCTGATTTCTATATCCACACTGTCCCTCTCACGAGTGAACACCGACACAAAGTATTCACTTATAATCCGATCTACATCCTCCGACTCTACATACAAGTTACCACTGTGGCCCTTAATGGGCCCTAATCTTTCCCTCGTTATCCTTTTACCCTTAATGTACTTGTAAAACAATTTAGGATTTTACTTTACCTTCCAGTATCCTTTCATGTCCCCTTTTTGCTCTCTTAATTTCCTTTTTTCCTCTTGGGAAGCCTTTAGGGCTTCTGCTGCTTTGAACTCTTGACATCTGCTATAAGCCTCCCTTTTCCTCCTTATCCAATACTGCATATCCCTCGATATTCAGGGTTCATTGAGTTTTTTGGTCCCACACATTTTCTTGATTGGAACATGTTGGCCTAACACTCTCTCTATTTCCTTCTTGAATGCATCTTACTGTTCTGTCACATATTTACCTATAAGTGTCTACTCCAGTCCACTATGGTCAAATCATATCTGATCTTATTAAATTCAGCTTTCCCCCAATTCAGAACTTTGATTTCAGACCCATCCTTGTCCTTTTCAATAACAATCTTGAATCTAATGGAGTTATGATAGCTGTCTGCAAAATGCTCCCCCACTGATATGTCAACTACTTGCCCGGCATTGTTACTTCAAATGAAGTCCAGGATCGCCCCTTTCTTGTTGGACCTTCTACGTACTGGCTTAAAAAGTTCACCTGGATGCATTTAAGAATTCTTCTCCCTCAAAACATATTACACTATGGCTACTCCAGTTAATGTTGGGGAAGTTGAAACCCCCACTATAACTACCCTATTACTTTTACATTTCTCTGAAATTTGCCGACATATCTGCTCTCCTATTTCTCTTAGACTGTTCGGAGACCTATAGACCACTCCCAGCAATGTGATTGCTTCATTTTGATTTTTAAGTTCTACCCATATGGTTTCATTTGTCATCCCTCCTTACAGCGGTTATTGATTCTCTGATCAAGGTTGCGACATCCCCTCCTCCTTTACATCCTTCCCTGTCATGCTTGAAGATCCTAAACCCTGGAATATTGAGCTGCCAATCCTGCCCATCTCTCAACCATGTTTCAGTGACAGCAATGACATCATACCTCCATGTTTCAATTTGTACACTCAACTCATCTGCCAGTTAGTCAGACTCCTTGCATTAAAATACCATCCAATCTTGCCAACTCCCTTGTGGCTTAACTTTTCTACCTTCCTGACTCACTTGATGTCTCTTCTAATTTTGGCTGTACATTTCTCCCTGCTGAACCCTCACTTTGGCCCTCTGCCATGTTAGTTTAAACCCTCACCGTAAGCACTAGCAAGCTGCCCTGCAAGGACGTTGGTCCCATTTCGGTTCAGGTGCAACCTATCCGCCTTGTACAGGTCTAACTGTCTGGCAGTTGGTTGCAATATCTCATATCAAAATTCCAAAGCCCACAAACTGAATTTCTCTACATCATTTGGAAAAGCACCCTATTTATTTCAAGATTAAAATAGTTATCATTTATGCTTTCTGTTATTTTTTAAATATTTTTTATTCAAAATCATTCTCAGATTGTTTATTTAAATTTGATCACAAAATTATTTGATATTTTTTGTGAGACTGGCATCAAATCATCAATTCCATGAGAAAAGCACACTGAGACAGTATCAAAGTCAACTCACCCACTCTTAAGATTAACATGCTAAATGACTCGAAAAATACTTTGGGCGCGATTCTCCGCAAATGCGGCGAGTCGTAAAGGCTGCCGTTAAACTGGCCGTGTTTCACGGCAGCCTCCGCGCCCCCTCACGGGACCGATTCTCCTCCCCCGGGCGGGGCTAGCAGCGGGGCCCCGTGAAGCATGGCATCACGGGCTTAGCGACCGTCGCTAAGTCTGCGCGCCAAGCGTCACGTCGGCTGACGCGCACGATGACGTCAGCCGCACATGCGCGGGTTGGACGGTTCCAATTTGTGGTAATCACTGGTTTGTCCCAGGGAGGTTGGATAGGGGGTTTTGGAGGTGGCAGAGAGCAGGGATAGAGAGGTTGGGGGATCTAATTATTGATGGGAGCTTTCCCTGTTTGGAGGATCTGGAAGAGGAGGTTGAATTGCCAGGAAGAATGGATTTCGTTATCTGCAGGTGAGAGATTTTGTGCGAAGGCAGGTTTCAATCTTTCCGCTTCTACCGCCACAGGGAATACAGGACAAGGTAGTCTCTAGAACGGGAGTGGGCGAGGGGAAGGTATCGGAAATCTATAAGGAACTTATGGAGTGGAAGGAAGCCCAGTTAGGTGAGATAAAGCGTAAATGGGAAGATGAGTTGGGAAAGGAGTTAGAGGCGGGTCGGTGGGAGGATACTCTGAGCAGAGTGAACAAGTCATGTCATGTGCCAGGCTCACCCATGTATAATTTAAGGTGCTTCATCAGGCACACTGGGTGGCCCGGTTGAGTAGGGGTTTTGGGGTGGAGGACAGTAGTGTGAGGTGCGCGGGAGGGCCCGCAAATCATATCCACATGTTTTGGGCATGTCCAAGGCTTAGGGAATTCTGACAGGGATTTGCGGATGTCATGTCTACGGTGCTAAAATTGAGGGTGGCACTGAGTCTAGAGGAGTCCAGACTTTTGGAATGTCGGAAGACCCGGGAGTCCAGGGGGTGAGTGAGGCTGATGATTTGGCCTTTGCCTCCTTGGTAGCCCGGAGATGGATCTTATTAGCATGGAGGGAGTCGTGCCCCCAAAATCGGGGGTATGGGTTAGCGACATGGCTGTGTTTCTCAGGCTTGAGAAAATTAAGTTAGCCCTGAGAGGATCAGTGTTAGGGTTCGTTCGGAGGTGACAGCCGTTTATGGACTTCTTCAGGGAAAACTAAACTGTTAGCAGGTTCAATAAGGGGGGGGTGTTAGGGATTAAGGGGGGCAGGGGGAGTTAAATTTAGTGTAGTTTAGGCGGGAACAGTGAGAAGAGATGGAAGGGGGTGTTACACATTGACTTATGTTTACATTTGTACTTGTATCTTTTATTGTTATAAAACCATAAATGCCTTCATAAAATGTTTGTTAAAAAATAAACGTTAAAATCTCATTAAAAGTATTTTTTAAAAGGGCAAAAAATAAATTATTTAAGTATTTAAAGAAATATTTCAATGAGTATTGAAAGAAAAATTCAAAGCTCTGAAAAATTCTAGTTAAAGGGAACCACCTGCACAAGAAGTGGCTGAGCAACCTGCTCATAAACAATTACATGAATCAAACTGGAATACATTATCATATAACTTGCAAAATATGGCATTATAAGGATAATGTTTGTTTGTCTTGGGTTCAAAGAAATAAAGATTTGCCAAATACTTGTTTGTGAAGAGATGGCTCCTTTGTCTGCAGAACACATCAACATTTGGTTAAGATGATTCATTGAACAGTAAAAACTATTTTTACCATATATTTTCCCAGTTTAATTCATTTTGGAAAGATTACCGAAAGCTTTTTTATATTCGACCAACTCTTATCAATCTTCGCTCATCTCAAAAGAACTCTCAGTACTTGATGAGCAAACTGTCCAAATGTTGATTGTGGTTTCATGACTTGAATCAATGCCACAGCATCCGCTTCCCATGTTGTACCTAAATCAATGGAATCACCAGATTCAATGGCTTTGTCACATCACCAAGTCTGACGTGAAGTGGCCATTAAATCGTGCCCTACATCTGGGTTTTCATATAACTTGTGCATATTTTATGACAATATTTTCTACAAAATGCTTACTTTTTAAAGATGGAAACATTGATTTTTGTGATAGGAGATCTCTGAACCAATAATGGTGCGAATTTGAAGTACTTCCAAGAAGACTCCAGAAATCCATTTTTTGAGACAGAGCAATGATCACTCCCAGTGATTCCACATGCTTATTCTTTGGAATGTACACCCCCCAAGTTCCCAGTGATTAAGAACCAATTCTTAGGTTAGTAATTCCTATTTAAAAGGATTTATAGGGGCTGGTTTAGCACAGTGGGCTAAATAGCTGGCTTATAATGCAGAACAATGCCAGCAGCGCGGGTTCATTTCCCGTACCAGCCTCCCCGAATAGGCGCCGGAATGTGGCGACTAGGGGCTTTTCACAGTAACTTCATTGAAGCCTACTTGTGACAATAAGTGATTATTGTTATTATTCAGCTATGGCACTGTACACATTCTTTTCCCTCTATTGTGTTGCAGCGTTTCTGCTGATCTACTTAAATGGAGCCAAGTGAAGTAATAGACTGGATTTTTAAATCACCCTTCCTCTGCTTCTGTTCCCACTCCACCCATCAGTCCAGCAGATGGAATTGGAAGCAGGAAATTACAAAATTTATTCCATTCAGTTAAACCAACTCAAAATAAGATTTCAAAAAGATATGTGTTAGTTTTGCTTTTAATCAATTGCAGCTCTAGAGTCTCAACTTTGTTACACTGAAAGTTTACAGAAAATTGCAATTTTAAAAATTAATATTACCCAATGAAGATAAACAATACAAGCTTAGAGGTTGAGAATTTCAAAAAAAAGTACCAGGCAGCGGACAGGCCAGCTGAAAAATTGGACTGTCCGATATAAAACAATCCGAATGGCCACCTTATACCAGACCCTAAGATATTGTCTGACATCTTCACTGCCAGACCATCATTCCACCCTTGAGCTCAATATAACCCCGTTATCCCTACAACTGTGCTGCTCAGAAGCAACCCTCTCTAACAACTGCAAGCGGCAAGAATCAGTCCCCCTCACCACCAATCCATTTAATACTCCAGTAGTACGACAAAACTCTTGGACCATCTTCAGCGCTCCTGAAGATCAGACCCCCTCCCATGCTATTGAAATGCAGAACTTTCCAGTGTTGCAAAATGCAGCACTGGCTAAGCCCAGGTTCAATCAATTTCACCCACACCACAATCTTCATATTCCCAAAGCTTTAAGCTAAATCTAGACATACAGAATATATACATATTATTTTAGATATATGAATACGCATACATACACAAAATATATAAATAACAGATGCAGATACATACACATACAGAGGGGTAAAATAAAGATGGTATAAATTTGAAATCATTTTTGATCTGCTTAGAAACCAGCACTGAATTACTCTTTTTTTGGTCTGAACAAAGCATGTTTTTGGCTCACAAGAAAGAGCTGGCGCCAATGAAGAAAAAGGATTAGAAAATTTGATCAGCATCATGAATTGGAAGTGAAAAGCTGCACTGACAGCACTCACAGTTAGGGCCTGGGCCCAGCGCCCACCCCAGTGTCTGTGAATGAAAGTGCAGTTCGGCCTCTGCCCCCACTGCTGATGCAGCCAGGGAATCCAGCAGCTTCCTGTTGTTAGTGTCATGGAACAGTGTGTTTGTTCGTGGGATGAATGTGCCCCAGCTCAACCAGCCAGATCCCTTCATCACACTCTTGTCAAAAAGGGTCTTGGCTGTGTTCCCCTGCTAACTGTTCTAACAACTCCAGCTTCCTCATTGGACTGTGAACTGACAACCATTTGCTACTAAATTATCCAAGTGAGGAAACAGTTCAGTGTGCTTAATAAATCCTCTTTTCCTTGTCATCAAGCATTGGATTTGCAAAGAAACCCCACAAGTATCCACATGCTTTGAGTCCTCAAGGATTTTTCACTTGGCTCAGCGTCTTTGGCCAATGATTTATATAAGTATATTTTGCCTCCAAACAGGTCAATACCCAAATATTCAAGTGTCTGTCGCAATGGATAGAAACTAAAAGAAAACTTGGCATTTTACTTCAGGTTTGGTTACTGGGAAATTTCTGCACCAGCTTCTTTCTTAAACAATTGCCTCCCTCAGCATTTTGAGTAGTGAGTAGTTAGTACACTACATTAGAACAAGCATTTACCTAATTATTTCTGTTCAGCAGCTCCCAGTGCTGGTTTTCCAAACAGCTGTACATGGATAGACAATCTACCTAGCCCAGTCAGCTTCATAACAACTAATTCAATTTTCTGCTAATCAAACTTTCCGACTTATGTGCTTACCCTTACAGTTTAAGGGAAATGACACTAAAGAAGTCTATGGACTAGAATGCTCCAGCTAATGAAGCTGCTGAGGACATCGCTCCATGAGAAGTGGGAGAGGGTGGTGTGGGGGGTTACAAATAAGAAATGCATCCTCAAACAACCATCTAAGCTGCTGATTTTAGAGAGGCAAGTTTCACAGCAGCCAAGAGGCTCAATGTGAAGAAGCAGGACACTTCATTTACAAATTTAAATTGACTCCCACATTGCAATTGGGAACCAGATTTAAACTTAGTTGTTGACAGGTCTCCTAGGGCCAGGAAGCAAGTCGTGAAAGGGAGGTAGGAACTATTGGGTCCTGAGGTAAGTTGCTTTTATAGGACTACTTGTGGGACAGGAGAAACTGGATTGAAGTGACCCTTAGAATCCTTTGGCACCCCTATACCAATCATGGCCTCTCTCACCAATTCCTTCTATACTGCCAACCTTCACCACTACCACTCATAAGGCCCGATAATACTCTTTCCCTACCACAATGATGTCCCTGAATCACCCTCCTACCAAATCAGAAATCAGCAATTAGTTTTAATTTCTTTCATGGGATGTGAATGTCAGTCGCAAGGCTAGAATTAATTGCCCAACCCTACATATCTTTCAGAATAAGGTGGTAAACTACCGTTGTGAACCACTGCAGTCCACATGGTGACGGTACATCTACAGTGCTCTCAGGGAAGGGTTTTGATCCAGCAAAAGTGAAAGAAAGAAAACATAGTTCTAAGTCAGGAGGGGAACTTGAAGGTGGTGGAGTTCACATACGTTTTGCTGCCCTTGTCCTTTCAGGTGGTAGCGCACTAGGGTTTGGAACCTTCTATCAAAGGATGCTTGGAAAGTTGCTGCAGTTCATCTTCGAGATTGTACACACTGCTAGCACCATGTACTAGTGGAGGAAATGAATGTTTAAAGTGGTGGATGGGATACTGATCAAGCAGGAGGCTTTGTCCTGCACGGTGACAAACTTTACTGTTTTTGGAGTTGCACTCATCCAGCCAAGTGAAAATTATTCTACCACATTCCTGACTTGTGTCTTGTAGGTGGCGGGCAGGCATTGGGGGAGTCAGAAGGTAAGTTACTTGCTACAGAATTCCCAGTCTCTGATTTGCTCTTGTAGCTGGTCCAGTTAAGTTTCTGGTCAATGGTAACCACAAGGGTGTTCATGGTGGGGTATTCAGCAATGCAATGTTGTTCAAAGTCAAAGGGTAATGGGTTGGGATTCTTTCTTATTGGAGATGGTCTTTGTCCAGCATATACGTAGCCCAACTGTTACTTGCCATTTATCAGCCCATGCTTGAATGTTGCCCCGATCTGCTGCATGTTGAAAGGCCTGCTTCAGTATCCAAGGAGACATGCACATGCAAATATTGTGCAATAATCGGCAAAAATCTCCACTTCTGACCTTATAATGTAGGCAATATAACTGATGAAGCAGTTGAGGAATTCCTGCAGCAATGTCCTGAGGCTGAGATGTTTGACCTCCAACAATCACAACCATCCTTTGTGCCAGGTATGACTCCAAGAGTTTTCCACTGATTCCCACAAACCTCAATTTTGCTAGGGCTCCTTGATACCACACCCAGTCAAATGCTGCCTTGATGTCAAAAACAGTCACTTTCACCTCACCTCTGGAATTCAGCTCCTTTGTCCATGTTTGAACCAAGGTTGCAGTGGGGTATGGAGTCGTATGACCTGGCAGAACTCAAATTGAACGTCAGTGAGCATATTACTGCTGAGTGGATGCTGTTCAATAGCACTGTCAATGGCAGTTCCATCATTGAGAATAGTCTGATGAGCAGAAACTGGCCTAATTGGATTTTTTTTGTTTTTTTATGGACAGGACAGACCTGAGTAATTTTCAATGGGTAACTGTCAGTGCTGCACTGGAATAGCTTGGTCAGGAGTATGGCTCGTTCCAGAACAAGTCTTCAGTCCTGCAGCCAGGATGTTATCAGGGCCTTTGTTGTATCCAGTGCTCTCAGCCGTTTCTTGATACCACATGAAGTGACCTGAATTGGTAAAAAATTGGCATTTGTGATGCCAGGGACCTCCGGAAGAGGCCTAGATGGATTTTCCACTTGACACTTCTGACTAAATATGGTTTCACATGCAAAAGCAATGGAAAAGAACAATTAATGTGGGCTGGATATCAACTTGGGAGACAAATGGTGGGTGAGGCACTGGCTTGATGTCAGGAAACCGGGAAGAATGTATTTCTAGTAGGTCCTGGCGCATTTAAATGGTAGGATCAGATTAGCAACTGTCGTCTCCACTTCCCAGCTGTAGTAAGTCAGATTGATAGGCAGATGGTTGTTGGTGGGTCTGCAGTAATGGAGGGAAAAGGAGCGAGTGGGGTTTTGAAAGATAGAAATTTGGGTGATAATCTGCATCCAGATGGAAGATTGGAGATCAGAGTTAAATATGGAATCTAGGGCAGGGGTAGGGGATCAGAGATCAGAGGCCAGAAGGATAATCGGAGTCCAGAGGGATCAGAGGCCCTAGCTGTGTGCGTGGAGATCGGAGGCTCATGGAGGATACTGGAAGTCAGCCAGGTTACAGGAGCAGGGGATGGAGAACAAACCACTATGAGGAGACATCAGAATGACTGGTGTTGGGACATGTATTGTCCAGTTGTAGGATGTTAATGGAAGCAGGTAAACTGAATCCAGCAGGTAAATGAAAAAGCACATGCCTCCAGCATTCCTCACCACCCTTAAGCCATGGCATTTCTAGAGGTCCAGAAAACTCATCTAGCTAGTGGTTACCATTGATTAAAAATTAGGTTTGTGGCCTCATAATAAGATTTATGTTGTAATCCTGCCTCATGTAAGCGGGATGCTTTTCCGTCCCAATCGCCCCTCTGTTAAAACCAGAGGCAGACAGAGTCAGAGTTCAGTTTTTCTAATTCCATCATTTTTTTAAATTAAAATTCCTCCCCTCCACCTCTATTAGTCTAAGGAAATAGAAATTCTGTTCCTGGCACATGGAAGTTGGAGGAATCTTGACATCTTCCCAAAGCAAAGGTGAAGACAGCACACTCAATCTCTGGTAAAAGTTCGCTCCATATCTCTTAACAGAATCACAGAATTGTTATCGCAGAAGGTGACCATTTGACCCATCGTGTCTACACCCATTCTCATGGTCACATCGCTTATCCTATTTCAAGTACAGGGTGAGCAGAAATTTGTTCCAAATAAATATGAGGAAGACTGAAGCTATTGTTTTTGATGTTACCACAAACCCAGTTTTCATTGCCACAATCTTCATTCCACTCTCTGCCAACCATTTGAGGTTGAACCAGATGATTTCCAAACTTCATGTAATTTGATGACCGAGATGAACTTATGAACACATCATGTCATTACTAAGAACACCTATTTCCACCTCCATAAAATCCAGCCTCTATCTCAGCTCACCTGCTGCCTTCATTAACTTTATTCTTGACTATTTTAATTGTTAAAACATATCTAATTTTATGACTCATATGTTTAAGGAGTATAACTTTTAGTTTGTGAATTTAAATGTAGGATAAATAAAATAATTGGTTTGAGAAGCTGCCAGGAGATGTAAAGTAATGGAATCAGTAGCAGACAGCTATCAGAAACCGGGCTTAATTTCTGATTTGAAGTTTCTGTGCAAGAAAGAGTCCAGAATTATCAGGTGTTGAAAGAGAGTTTGAGGGTTTACCTGGTGACTGGATGCTAGTGGAACGATCCCAAGAAATCTCATAAATTATTATTATTATTATTATTATTATTATTATTAATAATAATCCACCTCTCTCAATTTACACCCATTCAAATAATAGTCTGCCTTCCTATTTTTACGGGTGAAGTGGATAACCTCATATTTATCCATATTTTACTGCATCTGCCATGCATATGCCCACTCACTCAGCCTATGCAAATCACACGGAAGCATCTTTGAATCCTCCTCATTGGTCACCCTTCCACCCAACATTGCATCAGCTCCAAATTGGGGGATAATACATTTAGCTCCCTCATCGCTGAGGTTATTCATGAAGGCCCCACCTTCTCGACCTTGCCCCTCACCTGAGGTGTGGTGATCCTCAGGTTAAATCACCACCAGTCAGCTCTCCCCTCAAAAAGGGAAAGCAGCCTATGGTCATCTGCAACAATGGCGATTTTACATCACCAAACCATTAATACCAAACCATATGGGGCTGGTTTAGCACAGGGCTAAAGAGCTGGTTTTTAAAGCAGACCAAGACAGGCCAGCAGCACGGTTCAATTCCTACACCAGCCTCCCCGAACAGGTACCGGAATGCGGCAACAAGGGGCTTTTCACAGTAACTTCATTTGAAGCCTACTTGTGACATTAAGCGATTTTCATTATCATTTCATTTCATTAATATATGGGTGGCACATGGCACAGTGGTTAGCATTGCTGCCTAAGGCGCTGAGGACCCGGGTTTGAATCCCGGCATTGGTCACTGTCCGTGTGGAGTTTGCACATACTCCGCGTGTCTGCGTGGGTTTCACCCCCACAACCCAAAGATGTACAGGTTAGGTGGATTTGCCAGGCTAAATTGCCCCTTAATTGGAAAATAAATAATTGGGTGCTCTAAATGTATTTATTTTTTAATCATAAATATATAATGTGAACAGTTGAGATTCTAGCACACATCCCTGTGGTACCCCACTAGTCACTGCCTGCTAATCGGAAAAAGACCCATTTATTCCAACTTTTTGCTTCCTGTCTGCTAGCAGCTTTCTATCCATCTCAAGGCACTATCCGCAATCCCATACACTTTAACTTTACATATTAATCTGCTATGTGAGATCTTGTCGAAAGCCTTCCGAAAATCTAAATAAACCACATCCACCAGTTCTCCCTGGTAAACGCTACAGTTACGTCTTCAAAACATTCTAGTAGATTTGACAAGCATGACTTTTCTTTCGTAAATCAATGCTGACTTTATCTGATTATACCACTGCTTTCCAAATGCTGTGCTATTAAATCCTTGATAATAGACTTGAGCAACTTTCCTACTCCAAACGTTAGGCTCACTGGTCTATAGTTTCCTGTTTCTCTCTACCGCCCTTTTTAAAAGAGAATCAAGGTGAATTCTGGAGCATTGCGGCACACCTTGGTTTAGTCCTAGGGAAGTAAAAGAATCCTCAAATTCCCATAAAGTCAGGGGAATTACTGGTTGGAAGTAAAGATAGAAAAGGAGTGCTCTTTTGAGATTTTCAAGTTTAAAGGATAAGTGTTTTATGACACAATGGGCTAGGATGCGGTCAATTCCATCCCCTCTTGACCCAGAATTTTCTTAGAAAATATCAGAAGTCTTTGGCCCTTTTTACTTTTAATTAATAACAAGAACTATAATGAAATATGCAACAAATACCAACGGTTAACTATCATCTAATTCCTAATCCCCCCTTTGAAGGAGAGAGAGAGTCTTGCGCCAATTCATTGGCCACCAGCCAACCAATCGATCTGAGTCCCATCCCATCTCTATGGCGCAACAAAGTCTGGGTTCTGCTTTACAAAGCTAGCAGCACCATACACTAAATTGCGACTTCTTAAATTCCTCATTCTTCTCTTCTACTTGACGTAAAGATGTCCATTCAGCATCCATGGATCAGAAATGATGAAAGAGGAAATAAGAGAATCAACAGGTAGGACTCTTACACTGGCATTCTGTGGATATTAGCAGTTTAAAGTATTAGTGATCAGATAATTATAGTGTTAAGTTAGTCATGCTTACTTTGTTTAACTCTCATACGGTAAATATTTTTGTATAAAATGTGAAATCTTGTGGCATAATTCTTTCGGTTAAAAATAAAACACAGAAAATAGGCGCAGGAGTAGGCCATTCAGACCTTTGGGCCACTCTGCCATTCAACATGATCATGGCTAATTCTCCATCTCAATGCCATACCCCAGCACTCTCCCTATGCCCTTGACAACTTTACAGTCTAGGAATCTATTTCTTTCCATCTTAAATATGTTCAGTGATTTGTCTCCATAGTCTTCTGTGTGAGAGAATTCAACAGGTTCAGCAACCTCCGAGTCCTCTGAGTTTGACTGAATCTCAGTCCTAAATGGTTTAGCCCTAATCCTGAGACTGTGACCCCTTGTTCTAGACCTTCCCCATCCACCCCCCACCACCCTCAGCCAGAGGAAACAATGGGCTCGATTCTCCGATCCCCGACGCCGAAATCACGTTCGGCGATGGGGCGAAGAATCCACGATGACGCCGAAATCTGGGGCACCGCCGCACTCGCAATACACCGCCCCTTGAAAAGCGGCGTACTCTAGGAGTATGCCGCGTGCCGTATCCACAGCCTCCGAACGTTGGCGGAGGCCCGCCCCACGATGCTCCATCCCCGACCGGCTGAGTTCCCAACGGCGTGGGTCTCTCATGGTCTCACCCGTTGGGAACTCAGCGTGACGGCTGTGGACTCAGTCCAGCGCCACCACAGTCAGGGGAGGGCCAATTCGCAGGTGGGGAAGCATTATTCGTTGTTGGGGGCACTTTGGCGAGGCGGTCCGTGGCACTAGCCGGCCGAAGGAAGGACTATATTGTGGGCACGGCCGCTGCAGGCCACCGCTGTGCGCATGTGTGGCCACGGACCCAGCAACTCTCCCTCCAAGCTGTATCGGCAGCTACAGCCCCCCCCCCCCCCCCCAGAACATGGAATCAGTGGACGTTTCGCGCCAGTTTTCCTGGCGCAAAACACCACCGAATTCACGCCGGCATGATGACCTAGTCTCCCAAATGGAGAATCCAGCCCATTATTCCTGCATCCAGTCTGTCCAGCCCTATCAGAATTTTATATGATTTTGCATTGTGCTAAATTCCAGTAAATACAGGTTCAGTTGACCCAATCTCTCCTAATACAACATTCCTGCCAACCCAGAAAGCAGTGCGGTCAACCTTTGCTGCACTCACTTTTTGGCAAGTATATGCTTTCTTACATGAGGAAACCAACTGCACACAAGACTCAAGGTGTGGTCTCACCAAGGCCCTGCACAGCTGTAGCAAGATATCCTTGCTCCTATACTCAAGTCCTCTTGAAATGGAGGCCAACATACAATTTGCCTTCCTAACTGTTTGATGTACCTGCATGATTGCTTATAGTGACTGGTGTACGAGGACATTCAGGTCTCTTTGCACCTCAACATTTCTCAATGACTGGGAGTCTAAATTTCTTTCCTAAAAGTCTCTACTGGTCTCCACTGAGATCATATCACAATTCACTCTTGACCTCCAAGACCCTCGGGACTCACCAGCCTACCTTCCACCCTCCGAGATCACCCAAAACTCTGCTGTGCAGTCCTAATTCACACCAAATCCCATTCAATCATTCCCCTTGTACTTACTGATCTACATTGGCTCCATGTTTAGCAATGCGCTGATTTTACAAATCTCACACTCGATTTCAAATTCCATCCATGACTTTGCCCGCCCCTATTTCTGTAATCGCTCCCATCCCCACTAACTTTAGAGATAACAGTAAGAAGTCTTACAACACCTGGTTAAAGTCCAATATGTTTGTTTCAAACACGAGCTTTCAGAGCACTGCTCCTTTCACAGGTGAATCGTCGCAGTGCTCCAAAAGCTAGTGTTTGAAACAAACATGTTGGGACTTTAACCTGGTGTAAGACTTCTTACTGTGCTCACCCCAGTCCAACGCCGGCATCTCCACATCATGGCTACTTTAGAGATAACAGCACTCCTCCAATTCTCAACTTGTGCACATCCCCAATTTTAGCCTTAAAAGGCAGTGTCGCTCTTTATTTTTTCGAGTATGTCCACGCTGAAAAATCATCTTCTGTGGGCCATTTCATTACTGAGGAATCCAATGCAGGATTGGCATGGATGTTCATAGAACTGGCAGTTAGGGCAGCACGGTGGCTCAGTGGTTAGCACTGCTGCCTCACAGCGCTAAGGATCCGGGTTCAATCCCAGACCCAGGTTACTGTCCGTGTGGACTTTGCACATTCTTCCCGTGTCTGTGTGGGTCGCCAGTGCCGTGAGGCAGCAGTGCTAACCACTGTGCCACCGTGCTGCCCTACATTTAGCTTTGACCATGCCTGGAGAGTTGATTTACGGCATTTCCCGCAGTATGCAGCTGGCAATAATCTCCAAACAGTCAGTTCCTCGTATGGCTCAAGTTATCTTGATGTCAACCTTCAGTCTTACAAGCACATAAATAAGGAGATGCCAGTGCTTAGATTGCTTAATATGATATTGGTAATGGTAAGATCATGCTTGGCATAAAACATCAACAGGAGAGTTGCTTTTGGGTTTTCCTTTCCTCCTACATGTTACCTAAGGATGTCTACCCATGTGATGTGGTCACATCCGACTCTGGCACTGAAATTACCCACAAAGATTATTTTGTCATCATTATAGAATGACATGATATGCCTTTAACACCATAATGTTCCAACGCATTTCCTTGGGAGTGTTATCAAACAAAATTTGGCACAGAACCACATGAGGAAATATTAAAGCAGATGGTCAAAAGCTTAGCTGAAGGGGCAGATTGTAAGGAGTGTTTTGATGGAGGAAAGAGAAGTTGGGAGGCAGAGATTTCACAAGGGAATTCTTATATGGCTTGGGTGTTAAGTTTTGTTTGATAATTCTCCTGTGAAATGCCTTTGGACATTGTTACGATCCCAGTTGATGTTGCTACTGGAAAGATCCCATAAAGGAACCCAGGCTCGAAAGACCATAATTTCTGCTATTTTTACAAAATATGCATGAATAGCGTCACAATAGCTTTTAATAAAGCAAACCTTTATTAAACATTAAAAGTTTGACTACAATACAATATTCTCCTACTTATCTTCACAAATATTCATAGACTTTAAGGATAACACAGGTTACAAAATATATCTCATGCTATAATGTTCGTGGTAAACACACAGTGCCTTTAAAAACACAGGATGACTGGGATCAGACACACTCCATTCTGAAACCCAGTGGCAGATGCCACCAAGTGAACCTCTGCGCATTTCTCCTCAAATCCCCCCAGATGATTCTATTTATCTCATGAGACTCCAACTTCCACATGAGTGAGTCCAAACTCAACTCTCAAGAAGGCACACTTTTAAATCTTCTTTCAAGCAATGCTTTACCTCGGCTGTTCCCAACAAGGATTTGCTTCCAGATTTTACAACTCTCCTTTCAGTATTTCTTTGTCTCGAATGCTTTCAAGCTTTCACGCAAACTGTCAAAGATCCAGCCACTAATTGCTTCACAATTTCTTCAACTATTGCTTTATAGACTGTCGCAAAATATCACAAACCTTAGGATCATTTCAGATAACTTTGGCTTCTCACTGGCCAACTTAACCAGTTACTTCACTTTTCAGCTTGGTCTTTAACTTCCATGAACAGTGCCCTGTTCCAGTTCCAATTTCTGTTTGTTCCTTTGACTTCAAACTTCCTGGAACATCTCTTTTCATTCCCTAGTTTCCATAGCAAACTGTTCTTTAGTTTCTGGTGTGCTTTTTGGGGAAGTCTGCTTTTTTGTAGCTCCCTTGTCCTGCTTCTGCATCTGGCAGAGCTGTTCTGTCCTTAGCTTCCTAGTTCCATCGCTCTGAATTCAGCAGATGCACAATCACAAAGTCTATTTATCTTAATGTGGCCCCTGGTTGCTGAGCAACGTCTCATTCTTTCCCCAAGTATCTGTTTACTTTTACAGTGGTGGACTCTCTCAGCACAATGCGGCCACAGTTGAACTGAAAGCAAAACCCCCATACATACAAACACCTTTATTTAACATGAATCGAACTAGAGTTGTACCGTTCCTGAGCAAAAACACTAACTTACACCCACTTAAATCTATACCTTATTGTAATATTTAACAATATAATTATCGATCTCTTAGAACTACATCTGCTTCCTGACAACATTTTACTATGTTAAAGACATTAAAAATGTTGTTGTTGTGCCATTGCACCGCCTGTTTGAGGCCAAAACTATTTTTAATTTTGGGACCTGTGTGAATGCAGCTAATGAGTTGCTGGTGCCAAAAAGGTGCTGCTCATCAGCTGTGGGAAAGCGGAAAACCAACCAGCTACTCTGCTGAGCTGGCCAGCAGATTGGGCCCACGAAGGAGGAACGTACTGATCCCAGCTGTATTTCACAATTTCATTCCAGGGTACAACAACTGCACAGGTCCCAAAATTTGCAAATTTAAGCAATTTTGCACCCAAAACACACAGGTCCTTTTAATCCACATACAGGTGTGTTTGAATCAGGCAGACCGTAGGAATCCAAGGAGAGAGCTGGGCTCCTTCCCTGATTTTATTCTTCCAGGTGCATGTTTTTCTGATGAGAAACAGACAGGCATCAATTGCAATTTGTACAATGACCTTCATTACTAGGAAGCTAATATTGCCCAAATTACTCAATTAGAAATTAGCTTATCTGCAGAAGAACTTTAACTCTGCTTTACACACAAGAATATATATTCACAGATATTCATTTCGGCATGACATTTCTCTGGACAAAATAGCTTTTTTTGAACCTTTTCTTTTTCTAGATTTTTTTATAACCTTTTCTAAGCCATGCTTTTATTTGAATTAAAGCTGCTATAGAACATCACACATTCAATAGAAATATAGAATAGCATTGCACAGGAGGAGGCCAGTCAGCACATCAAGTCTGTGTCAGCTCTTTTGAAGAGCAATCCAATTAGTCCCATTCCTTGTTCTTTCCCGATATCTCTGAAATTTTTGCCCTTCAAGATATTTATCTATTCGATTCTGACATCCACCACAATAAGCAGCCATTGCATAAAGCAAGTTATCCTCACGTCGTCTTTTCTTTTGCCGATCACCTTAAATCTGTGTCCTTTGGTTGTCAACACTTCAACCATTAAAACAGAGTAAACAATGATAAATTGATTTTAAACACCCCTGGTAAAAGACTTCTCTGTTCTCTGTTCAAATGTGAACAACTCCATAGAACTGTGATCCTTCATCCCCAGAACTATTTATTTCCTGCAATCATTTCACTAGATTAATGTTTTAACAAAATTTAAAAATTCAATTTCCATTTAGTTCATGTAACTACCAGGAATGCTTCAAAAGTCCTTAAGTTCAAGTTGTAGAAAGTGGAAGGAATACATCCAACTCTTTGCAACCCAGATGTTCCAACATTCCAGGAAATGGGCTTGGACTGAAACAAAGCTCTGAAATAACCAAAGCTGATTCATTCATGCATATTTTGAAAGCTTTACTGGCCACAAATATAAAACCATATCATGTTTATGCACCCAAAATAGCAACATCAAAAATATCCATGGCGAGGGTCACTGGAAAAGCAACAAATGCTCATGTTATATTAGTAAAACTAAGCAAGTTTTACAACTACTGTAGTGTCAAATTGCACAAAATAGATGTTTCAAACTAAGGTCCCTGGACCTTCAAGGATCCACAAGTGGATCTGAAGTGATCACTGATGTCTGTATTTTTTATATTTACTTACTCACTGGCATATTATTTGTTACTATATACCAATAAAAAACATTTTTGCCATGTTAATATTTTCCTTTGACATTTGCTGCAACAATAACATTATTCTTTCAGAAGTTAGGGCTGGTGGTGCTTGGAGCCCATCTCAGAGAGTCATAGATGTAATCCATAATAAAAATTCAATAGATTATTGTAAAACTTAATTTGAACTTATTTTTGGTAAATCTGTTTGTCGTGATAGGGAGATATTAGGAACTTGGATCCAGAAATGGGGTCCAAGATGTAGCAGGCAATTTAGGGTTTAAACAGGCTGAGGGTAAAGATTGTTAGCAACAGAGTCAGAGGGATACACCAACAGCCTGAGTTACCTTGTCCCATTCATACTTAATGAGTGGGATTCTCTGATCCTGAGGCTAAGTGTTGACGCCGTCGTAAACGCCGTTGCGTTTCACGACGTCGTCAACATGCCCCCAGGAGCAGTAATTCTGATCCCTACAGGGGGCCAGCACGGCACAGGAGCGACCCACATTGCTCCAGCTGACAATACCGGTGTCAGATGGCTCCCTTCTCCGCACCGGCCCCAACGCAACATGGCGTAGGGCTATCGGGGCCGGCGCGGAGCAAAAGAGGCCCACAGCCCGAGAGGCTGGCCCACCGATCCGTAGGCCCCGATCACGGATCAGGCCACAGCGGAGGCCTCCCCTCCCCCCCCTCCTCCCCCGGGGTCAGACCACCCATCCTCCCCCCCCCCCCCCCCCCCCCCCCAACAGGCTGCCCCGCCGGGTAAGTCCACACGTGGACGGTGCCGGCAGGACTCGGATTTTTTATGCAGCCGCTTGGCCCATCCCGGATAGAGAATCGCCGGGGGGGGGGGGGGGGGGGGGGGGGACAACTGGAGCCGCGCTGACCGTCGATTCTCCGCTCTCCGAAGAATTGGCGGCGGGGCGGCGTCATGCGATTTGCGCACGGCCCGGTGATTCTCCGGCCCGGAGTGGCCTGATGGGATCCCACCCAATGTTATTAGTGGGAATACACCAGTTTTTGTATATTTTGAATAAGTTTGGAATAAAATATATATTTTTTTAAATAAAATAGTCTAAAACATGATCAATATTTATGATTTCTGAACTACATCTTGAAGTGAGACATGCCCATTTCCAATTTGTTGTCAGTGAATTTATGGTAATATTTTCATTTGCAACAATTTGCAAATATAGTTATTTGATGTGGTAAAATGCAAAACGACTTTATAAATGTATAGCACAAGGAGACATTCAGCTCACTATTCCACGTGCAAGCACCAAATCTTCTATTGAAACTGTCCACTCTACTGACATGTCCCTACATTTTTGCTCTTATACTTTTGCATTGTTCCTTCTCAAGTACTTATCTAATTCTATAATAAAATCAAAATATTGCAGTCCTGGTATAATCTGTGGAGAGAGAAGCAGAGTTCACATTTTGAGTCGAATATGACTTTTCTTTCATCTCTTCCACAGATGCTGCCAGACAGCATTGTCTGTATTGTACTTCTACAATTGTTCCGATTGCTAACCAATGTGCCACCATAAAAGTCTTTTGAGATTGCTGAAGTTCTTTAATGTTTCTAAAAGCTATAGGGAGTGGGGTGGCAGGTGCTAATTTTAGCTGCTACTTCAAGGCTTCTGCAAAAAACAATAATGGGTATTAGACTATAGGGTGACTGGGAGAAGGGGGTTAAAGCACACAGAGTTGGACAAGCTGATGAAAGAGAGAGAAGGACTCTCAAAGAGAGGCCATATCCAGCTAGCATGTTCAAGGAGCAATTCAGTTCTTCATTGATGTTCAGGTAGGAATGTGTGAGATGTCTGTGCTTCAGTAAGGACGTCCTCACTGAAATCTGCCACCTGCTGCAACCACAAAAGCACCCTCAAAGCAGGACAAGGACCATATTATCGGTGGTTGTGAAGGTGGCCGTGGCCATGAACGTCTGCCCCCTTCCAAGTTGGAGCCTGGAGATATTTACAATGTCTCTCAGTTTGCCATTGTTGGGTAAGGGAGATCACTGAGGCTCTCGAGGAAGGAAGAGATTTAAAGAACTGACAACTTAGTTCATGGGGTGGGTTTACAGAGCTTTTAATGGCGGAGGTAGCAGTATATAGAGATGAAAAGGTAAAAGTCGGTCTGACCAGGGAGTCGGACTAAAACTGTTGAAAACTCAGCTGCCAATGGTGAGGTAAAGAGACGGCAGATGCACAAGAGGCAAGAATCAGAGAAATAAGGAGGCAACATAGAGTTGGAGAAAGGCCATGGTAGAAGATATGTATAATGACAAAGATTTTGATTTATTTTGCAGGAGGAGGAGTTGGTGGACCTCAGCAGTGTGGTGGAACTTAATGCAGAATAAGATACAATGGCGAAGGAACTGATACAAACATAGTAGCAAGGGAGAGAGACAGATGTCAGTTTTGGAATAAATGCACTGGCACTCAACCAAGAGTGCTTTGAAATATATGCTGAGCTTTAAACTGTTACAAGTTTAACAAGTCACAAAATGAATAGATAAGGAAGGAATCAAACAGAAAATAGACTGAAGAAAGTGGAAAAAAAGGATTAAGGCGAAAAAGTGTTAACATTTCCAACTGATGAGAATCCTCATGAATCAGGTAGTGAAACAGGGAAATCTCACATTCAACAATCAAACCCAGTTGCCACTTGAAACCCATTCTCACACAAATTTCCAGCTATGCTTACACTGTTGTGTGGTGCTGTCACATAGATTGCTCAAGAGTTTCATAAATCATGCACTCAGCATGCAAATAAGGATCTTTTTGTGAAAGTAAGGATTCTCAATCTTCAGCTGAAAGTCCTACCCAGTGTTAATTCAGTCCATTCACAATGGATGTTAAAGTTCAGCATTATGCAGAAGGAAGCTCTTAAAGCTCAGTCATTTCTGCCAAATTCATTTTAAATTACGTTAAGTTCTCACTAGAGGTTATGGTTGTGCTCCTGAAAATCGCAACATTCACGTGAAATTACTTTATGTGAATCATGGGTTCTTATAGGAATCAATTTTAAAGCCGGAGTTAGGTTCTTTCAGACAATTCTTGCACGGAAAAGAACATACAAGTTGAAATACTGTACCATGCATGTGCAGCAGTTTGCAGTCTCTGCTGGAATAATTTGTAAAATAAAATAAATCATGGAATATAACAGAAATACGGGGGTGGGGGTGGTTTTCTGACTGGAGGGCACGTCTTATGAAGAAAGGTTGAGGGAGCTAGGGCTTTTCTCACTGGAGCGAAGAAGGCAGAGGTGACTTGATAGAGGTGTACAATATGATGAGAGGCATGGATAGAGTGGATAGCCAGAGACTTTTCCCCAGGGTGGAAATGGCTGTCACGAGGGGAAATAATTTTAAGGTGATTGAAGGAAGGTATAGGGGAGATGTCAGAGGTCGGTTCTTTACACAGAGAGTGGTGGGTGTGTGGAATGCACTGCCAGCAGAGGTGGTGGAGTCAGAGTCATTCGGGACATTTAAGCGACTCTTAGACAGGCACATGGACAGCAGTAAATTGAAGGGGTGTAGGTTAGGTTGATCTTAGATTCGGATAAATGGTCGGCACAACATCGTGGGCTGGAGGGCCTGTACTGTGCTGTACTGTTCTATGTTCTAATACGCTCGGCCCAAGTCCCGCTAAATCGGGAAATTTTGTGTTATCTTCCTGGCATGTATTTGAATACCTTCTAATATTATTAGCGAGTTTAAAGACAGATCTTCCAGCCTAATGCAATTTTCCCACCCACCAGCAGGATGCCAGCCGGGCAGCAATTACTACTGGCCCTGACAAGCATGGTCCAGGTGTGATCAAATCCAAGAGAGAGCAAAGGAGTGAGTAACCTCTTTACACTTACCTCCAGGGTGCCTCGGGATATCTTTCAACCGTGGGGGGGGCAGGAAAAGGGCTCGGGCTAGCCGAGAGAGGCTCAGGTCAGGGGTCTTTTCTAAGGGATGGGGGTCACGTGGCAAGGCTTCAACCTGTAGTCTTGAAATCCTTTGGTGCATCTCCCAGTATATCAAGCTGAAAGATCTATCAGATAGAGGTGGACGTCTTCCCTCTGATGTGGTGGTTTGAAGTGCTTATCTCACATTCAATCTTGTTCTCTTTTAGCTTTTTCAAGCCTCTGACCATGTTGGGAAAACTAAAAGCTTTAAATTTCATTGTTTACATTCAATGTCATGATCCATTACCTTTTACAAGCAGCTTGATTCACAGGTATTTCACAGAATGCACAAGCTTTTTTTATTTTTATTGACCTTCCCCATCGATAAAATCTGTGCTTCCTCATTTCAGCTACTGTGGTTTCCAACGCCGCTTTTTAAAAACAGGGTTTTTCTTTGCTCTGAAGGCCTCTCTAGAAAGACTAGGGGTGGGATTCTCCCTTTTGGGTACAAAGTCCCCACGCACGCCAGAAAATGGGTGAGAATCACTCCGGACTTTTTCCTCAAAAGTCCAGGGCGATTCTCCATTTTCCATGGGGCTAGCAGGGCCCCGGAGCGCGTCCCGCAGCTCTGGCTGCCGGCGGGGCCCCGCTGTCTAGACCGTGCGGCCGCGCATGCACATGTGCGGGCACACGTGGAGTAAGGTAGGTCCCCCCAGATCGCGATGGTACGCCGATCAGTGGCCCCCAATCGCGGACCTGGCCACCGCTGAGGCCCCCCTCCCTCAGAGTCAGGTTCCCCCACCCCCCCACCCCCCCCCCCCCCCACAGGACCCCCACCACGGCCGTGGGTCCAAGCTCCCGCCAGGTGTTACCAGATGTAAACCATGCCGACAGGAGTTCAGCCAGTTGACCGCGGAGAATCGCCACGGCGGCCTCTTTCAGCGGCCCCCGACCGGCGTTGCGTCAGTCGCGCATGGTCCACGGAAGTGCCATCATGCCGGATTTCCGGCATGAAGGGCTATTCTCCGCCCCCAAGCCGGGCGCGATTCCGTGCGGAGGGTAGAGAATCCCACTCAGTCTGACAGCTTTATTTTTCATAGTGGGTGTCTTTCAACCTCCTATGCCAAAAAGTAACATCTAAGGGGCCCTCGATGAGAAAGTGTGTGTGTGAGTGTGTGTGTGCATGCATGCATGCATCTGGAGAAAGTGATCAAACACAGAGAATTTGCGGCTTTGAGGTGCAAGATTCCTTAATGTTGATTAGTTACAATTATCCTCTCCCTAACTACGGTATCTTCCTTCACCAGTGTCCACTTGTTGCCCAAAACATCTTCATCGTGGATCCCTGGACTACTCCATGGGATGTTGGGGCTGGAGTGAGCCCCACAAGCCTTAGCATCACCTCAGAGACTGAGTCATGCCTTGGACTCCACCATGGCTCAGATGTTCAGCCCCAGACTTTCCACTGCAGAGGCCATCCTTGCAGTGTTGGCCTGCGTGTTGTACAATTCCAGAAACATCTCCTGCACCTGAAGGATTTGGGACTCCTCAAAGAGGCCTTGCATTTGCTGGAATATCACTGACCCCCCCCCCCCCATGGCTTCCCAGCTCTGCCTTTGCACCTCCAGCAATTCTGGAAGAAACCGTTCCAGAAGCTTGGCATCTGACTGGGGGCCAGCTATTTCCTTCAATCCTGCAAACCTCTGACTGCCCACACCCTTTGAAATTCTTGCCTCCACCTGATGTGCATCATGGGTGGTGCCTACCAGATAGTGACCCAGAAGTCTGCCCTCTAATATGGCCCACCAAGGTCCGCGTCTCTGAGCAAGTGGATGTCGTAGGTGATGCCTATGATGACTGATCAGTGTCTTCCTCACAGCTCTCCTCCGAGGTACTCTCCAGGGTTGCATCTGATCATGATTCTGCAAGACAATGGACATGGGTTCAGAAAATGGGAGGGACGAGCATCTGGGAAATAGACAACTCACTTGAGACTGGTCATCTAGATGACGGTGCAGTCGATCCTCACTTCTCTGGTGCAGGCTCGCTGTTCATCACGGCTTGCTCTGTGATCTGCAGGAGTGATGCTGGGACCTCCTCCAGTCAAAGTGTGGTAGAGGACATTGGTGCGCTTCCACAATGTCCAGTAGGTGGCCCAGGTAGGCATCATTGAACTTGGGGCTACTGTCCTCTTGGCAACTGGACAAGCCTTCAGTGGAGAAACCCTATGCTGCATGCAGTGAGACAGCTGTGCACATCTGCTTTTTAAGTATGACGCCTGGAGTGAGATGCCAGTGTTCTTATGGTAGGGTAGGTGAATCAGAGGCCTGCAATCTGACATTTGTCCTGTGTGCACATAATTAATGAGCCGGGTAGCAGACAAGATAGTGTTAAAACCCACTTTTATGGCCAATGGGGAAATGTCAATTTTCACATTGTAAAGATGCTCTTTCACACACTTCATTAGTGAACACAAAGGTATTCATTAATAAGAATTCTATAGCAGAACAATTTGCTTCCATGGAGACATCAGTAATATCGATATCAGATCGAGCAGATGCTTCGGTGCTTACGGGTTTAAAAACTATTTTGATGGCACGCTGACTGCTGTCCTCAGGTGTCCGTGTGTTTTTTTTTTTAAATAAGTTGAGAGTGCACAATTCATTTTTTCCAATTAAGGGGCAATTTAGCGTGGCCAATCCACCAATCCTGCACATCTTTGTGTTGTGGGGGCGAAACCAACGCAAACACGGGGAGAACGTGCAAACTCCACACAGACAGTGATCCAGAGCTGGGATCGAACCTGGGACCTCGGCGCCGTGAGACTGCAGCGCTAACCACTGAGCCACCTTGCTGCAGGTATCCACGTGTTTATAAACAATCCGTCCCTCCACGTCTACTTGGGATAAATGGGGTCTGGTCTTAGAGACAGTAATTTCAAGGATCCAGCTTGATCCAACACTGAAGTTTCTCATGTATACAGCTTAATTTACCAGAAATTATCATGCTGTACTCTGTGAATCACGGCTGGCTTTCTGATTAAATTAGCTGACTTCTGTGTTCCCTGGAAAATTGAGAATCAGGAGAGTTAGCCTTGTTCTGAGATGATATTGAGACAGAACTGCTGGTGCAACTCCCACTGTTGCATGTGGAGTGGTACGATAGCCAAGGAAGAATCGTGAATTTTTGGTCTCTAAGGTTCCTTCTGACAGTTTCTTTAGGCCACACTTGAAGGTTTGGATGGCTCTCTCAGCTAGTCTGATTGATGCTGGGTGGTAAGGTGCAGTTCTAATGTGCTTCATACCGTTGAGAGCGGAGAAGTTTTAAAACTCAATACTTGCGAATACGTATCCACTGGCTGATACCATGAGTTCACATAATCTGTGAGTTGAACAGCATTGACGTAATCTTTCAATGGTAGCATACGATGTAAGTGACTTCACCTCAAAAACGTCCATCCATTTAAAGTGTGCATCAATCACAAGCAAAAACATTGTGCCAAGAATGAACCAGCATAACGTATATGGATTTGTACCCATGGCAAGCCAGGCCATTGCCAAGGGTGCAGCAGGGCTGCACCAGGCAATCTTTTTTGCAGTCTGCTTCTTGATATCAGCACCAAACCAAATCACCACTTAAAGTCTGGAAAGCATCTTCACCTTGGAGATGCCAGGATGAGCGCTGTGTAATTCAGTTAGGTGCAGCTCTCGGCCTAGTACGAGAATTACCACTCTTGCTCCCCAGAGTATGATGCCATCCTGAACACTCGATTCGTTCTTGTGGGTAGAGAATGGTTTGACTTCCTCGGAAACTGGCTCATTTACCCATCCTATAAATATTTTGTCTCTCACTTTGAATCCCGATTGGTCCAGTTCTTGATGGGGAAAAATTGCTAAAAGACATACATCCAGGTCTGATCACATTATTATTCACAGCATTATTGTTATGACCTTGAGTTATTGAATCATGCTCCTAAACTTCAGATGCTCAGACTGCTGTACCTGTGAGAGTAACCATTCTACCCAAGAGAAAAATCTGATAATAAACCTATAATATGAGGATGGAAATCATCTGTCACGTTTGACAAGTTGTTGGCCTAAGGTGGCATAAAATAAATTATCTTTACATTAACTCTTCATGCTATTTCAACTAGTGCAGATGTCCATTCTTTGCTGTGGTATTACTTAATTCTCCAATAAACTCTCTTGGAAGCTGAAATGAAGTATAACCTATTCTGCTCCTATTTCTGACATGTATATGTGAATTTTGTTTTTGCCCTTTGTGATAGGATAGAAAAGATGCACACCATACATTGGTGTTAGTTCTCCTAAGTACTTCCTCAGTGAGGTGGTGGCCTGTTCTCTGCCACTTCCACTAACACTGAAGAGAAACAACACAAGTTATCCCTCTAATCGACCTTGTGTGATGATATACTGCGATGCTTGAAATTCATATTAACATGTTAATGATTAAGGAAGCAGAGAGAGGACAAGAAGACAAAAACATATGATGACTTTTCCCTCCCCATACACTCCATGCTTTCATCACCAGGGATGGCTGGCATGGGCTCTTTAAAGGAACCCAAGGGCTTGCAATTATGGAAGCCTTCACCTGTGCAGGTTACCTTTCTCCTGTTATAATTCACAGAGAAATATACAGAAAGAACCAGTGATCGGAATGGAAACAAAGGCAGTTGTATGACCCAAGATATAAATCAGCCTCAGTATTTCATCATTTACAAGTCCACTGCTTTCTCAGTGAAGTGTCTTAAAAGGTCTAATCATGTTAGGGCAGCCAGTGTGAATGATGATGTTACACACAGGTACCTACATTTGTACAATTTTATATTTTAAACTATCTTGCATGAAGCTTCACAAAAAAGATAACACCAATTTAAAACAGTTCAATGTGGGGACTAACTCAAGTGAATCCAGATGAAATGAATAGAAACCAATGCGAGCTAAAAGAACATCTGCAATGAAACAACTACGCATCATCACAACTATCAATTAAATTGACTAGGAATTATTTAATAAATCCCCAAGCTCTTTTCATTGAAGAAGCAGAAGTTCACTGACTAATACTTTGCTTATACAGAGACTATGGCTCTAATCCAGGACAGGAATTTGAATTTGCGTAGGTTGACTGAATGAACTTGGCCCACTTACATAATCGGACAACTCTACAGCCAGAACTATATTGTACAGATGCTAGTGTTGTACATCAAACTATGTGCACAGAATTACAATCAGCTTTTCAAACCCAGTGCAAAGGAAATTGAGCTAAATTAAGGTGACAAAAACAGATGGCATGCAATAACCACACCTTGTAACTGGAATTTGTAACATTTGTTGCAAGTCATAAGAACATAAGAAATAGGAACTGGAGTAGCCATTTGGCCCTTTGAGCCTGATCTGCCATTCAACAAGATCGTGGCTGATCTACTTACATCCATCTTCCCACATTATTCCCATATCCTTAATTCCCTTAGTGTGTCTAAAATATATTCAGTTATTGAGCATTGACAACTTTCTGAGGCCCAGAGAATTTCAACGGTTCACAATGAAAACATGTTTTTCTCTCCTCTGTCATAAACAGCCAATCCTTTAATCTGAGACGGTGACTCCTTATTGAAGATTTAATGCGAGGGGAACCATTCTCCCAGCCAGGGCCCCATACTCTCCAGCTTTGCGGGGTCCACGTCCGTTCCACCTCAATGATATTGAGCATTTCCCCCAATGATGTTGATCACTGCCCCTAGTTACATCGAGCCCCATAACAAATGATGTCAATGCCCTCCTGACCCCGCCCACCCACAGCTCACACAATGCTCGGCATAAAAACCCAAAGTCTGCCCCCCCCCCCCCCCCGCCCCCGCCCAGTCCAGTGCTGCGCAGCCAGCCCTACTATCTGGCCGGCCTCTGGTCGAGTCACCCTGAGCCCGCTGGCCACTACTCCCCGATTCCCCGAGACACAAAACCGGCGCTTGGCTGGCCTTCTTCACACCTTCGACTGCAGCTCTGCTCACCTCTTGGCCCGGCCACCCAAGCAAGAGCCTCAACGACCGCGTGTGCTCCTGTGTGTGCTATCTGGTCTGGTGGCCTCTGTTCTTTTTGGTTGGTTGCCCGCCCGCGCTCCTCAGCCCTGGCCTAGAGGGCGAGAGTCGCCCCACTGTTCCGCTCAATGGCCATCAACCTCCTCACCTCGCGAAAGGCTTTGCAGCAGCAGAGGCAGAGTTACACTCTTAGAGGCACACACAGACACCTCTCAGGAAGAGACCCCCTCCATTGACCGGATTGTGTGTTTCATTGTAAGTCTGCCTCTGCTCCCAGCATTTATACTGTCAAGTTGCTTAAGAGTTTTATATGTTTAATTCAATCACCTCTCATTCTTCCAAGCTCCAGGGAATACAGGCCTTACCTACTCAATCTGTCCTCATGGAATAATCACCTCATCCGAGGTACTAGTCTAGTGAACCTTTGTTGCAGCTCCTGTTCGGTAACCATGGACTGGATTCTTCCGCCCCGCCACAGGATCGCTACTGGCGGAACACAGACCATGGAAAAGTCCATTGAACTCGGGCGGGATTTACCGGGTTTCGGGCGGGCGCAGCCAGAGAATCCCACCCTACGTTCTTATTTCAGAAGGTCAAAACTGTACACAGTGCTCCAAGTCTGTTGGCAATTGATGCTGATGTATGTTAAAACAAAGCTGTGTCAGATTTTGATCCCACTAGCTCAAAGCACAATTCTGAGAGCTGCGAGTGGAAAACAAAAAGAAAGTATCATTATTAGATGCTGATCCTGCCTCAGCCCATCTGCTGCTGAAACGCTAAGCCACAACTCTGGTTATCTCTAGACTCAAATGCTTTAATGGTCTCCTGCTTCTGATCTTCTATCTTTCAATTCTAATAGCTCTTTAAAAGTTCTGATGCCTGTATCCTGTTCCGTATCAAGCAGAGCTTAACTACCACGAATATTCACTGATCTACATGAATTCCTAGTTTCCCAACACCTCAATTTTTTAAAAAGGGAAAAATAAAGGTTAAGTGAATCCCTGGAGGACCACATCTCACTCGTCACTATTGATAAGGATACTCTTCTGCATTTCTCTGTTGCCCCTACCCTTCCAACATCATAGAAACTCAGAAATATTTATACTCCGCAGCAGTAACTGCCACTATCTATGTAAACATAATAAGAAATCAATTTGAATTAAGCCCAATAAGTGGCTAATACTTATGAATGGTATAAGACTGACCTTCGCAGAACAGTTACGGAGTAGAGATTTGGTTATGGTAGCAAGGAATCAAAAGTAATGGTCAAGAGCAAGATCATCTCCATTTTTAAATAGCTGGTAATTCATCAACAAAGAAGTGACTCAGATTGCATTAAGTGGCCTTTCAGTCATACTTTACATACAAACATACAAATGCACTGCTTTCCAACCACATGATGCCCTATCCAGGACCTGAACTACACCCAGTGGCTTAACTAAACATGATGAGAAGAAACTGATACAAACTGGGTCAATGCATTTGATCAACACATAGGCCCAGGATCATAACTGACCAACAGCAGGTTAGAACTCCCAATTGATGGGCAGTTCAACAGCATAATGGAGTTTCAATTCTTGCAGGTGTCATTATACATTCCAAAGAGCAGATCAAGTAACAGTCCATCCAATCTTTTTGTCTACACTATCTATGCGTACGAAACTGGAATGTCCAGCCTTATTTTTGTAATTTTGCTCCAGTGACCTTTTATGAATTTCATTAAAAATGCATGTTTTTAACACACATGCTTGCTTTTTGTTTTACTATCATGACATGCATTACAATTATCATGGTTTCCTTAATTTACCAGTATATTCAATCGATCCAAGAAATGTTGGGTAAACTGTGTACTTCAAAAGTTTAGTTGCTATGACTCATCAGAATGTTTCTTTGTTCTGGACAGGCAATTAACTCCTCTGAGCACTACATATTTTGGCCCATGGGCAGCTTAAAAGTCACTGAAATTTCAGGAAGCCATGAACAGCCTGTCTATTCCTACATGCAGTGCATTCCAGATCATTGTGAAGCCGCACTCAGTCAAGTGAGAGCGTACCATCCTTCCTGCCCACCAAAGTCCCATTCTTCCTCCAATTCTCACTGATCCTAATCTACCACTCCTCAGCAGATTATACCTCTTTGCTCATTAGCCCCAATCCACCCCTCTGATTGTGTACCCCAACCAATCTTTCTCACACACAAAACACCCGGACTGTTTGTTCCCCTTTTATGACACAGGAGTTTTCACATTCAGGCGAGTAGATGAAATATAAAAGGAACAAGGAGATACACTTGGCTTGGAAGTCTAGACTGGGATCATAAATAACTCTGAAAATCCATTCATCTCGCCAAAGAGTGAAATCAAACTCACATAAAGTGGTCTCTCATCTGTCATCCATCAGCTTGGATACCCAAATTAAACCTGCAATTTCCAGGCTGTTATATTTAAATGCTAACAGTAGGTTTTCATTGGCCATGCACCATATATATGATCAATACCCCAACCTGCACTATAAACCTGCCCATCAGAAAGCATTAGGTGCTCATTGTTAATTGTATATTCATTGTATTTAATTTTGTACAGGTGGGAATTAACGGTAGATTCACTTGTGCTTTTTATAAATGAAAACACCTTGAAACTTGGATTAGTAGTTGGATTGGGAGGTAGTTGGATATTCTTTGGCATCTCCAGAAACTAAAGTCTCTCAACTGTAAAGATTAGGCTCCAGTTCTAGCCTTCAGTAGTAGAAAATGGTTGCCTAAAGATGAAGGTTGGAAATTCAGACAACAAAAAATGAACATTATTAGTCATTGTGGAACCTGGCAGAAATCAAGTGTAAATTGTTGGGGTATGATTACTCTCTGATATTCTGGGTGACTTAAACAAATGTACATGTGGAATGCACATGTGAACAAAAATATTTTACCAAGGAGAAAGCAAAGCATGGCCTTGGCATTGTCGTTTCCAGCAAGTAAAATCCAAAGTGAAACATTTTGAGAGATGAATTCTCTTTGGACTATCAAGTACTGCATAGTTAAAGGAGTCCAGTAATGAAGTAGACTCCTAAACTGAGAAATACTACTACATAATGCATGTATGTCAACAATAAGTAGAATAGATTGGTTTAAATATTAGCTTGATTCACTAAGCAGTAACAATCAATGCAAAGTTAAGGAATATAAAGTAGTACTTGCTTTAAGGTTTTGTGATGACAACATACTTAAGTAGAAAGGAAGTTATAATTCCATGTAAAGAGCTGGGGTAAGCCATTTATTAAGTACTGATGAGGGGCAGGATCCTCCGACCCCTCCGCCGGGTGGGAGAATCGCCAGGGGTTGTCGTAAATCCCGCCCCCGCCGTCCTCCCAATTCTCCTGCCCCCCTAAAACCGGCCCGGCGTGAGTCGTGCTGCCCGCCTTGGAGAATGGCGGGGTCCAGCACGACTCAATAGGCACCGGGGCCGTCCGAATTCTCCAGCCCGCAATGGGCCAAAGTCCCGCCCGTCTGTAGCCGGTCCCGCCGGCTTAAATCAGAGTAGGTCCCTTACCGGCGGGACCTGGCGGCACGGGCGGGCTCCGAGGTTCCTAGGGGTTCGTGGGGGGATCTTGCCCCGGTAGGTGCCCCCACGGTGGCCTGGCCCGTGGCCGGGACCCACCGATCCATGGGCGGGCCTGTGCTGTGGGGGTACTCTATTACTCCGCATCGGCCATTGTGGTCCTCCGCGATGGCCGATGCGGAGACGAACCCTCCCACACTTGCCCGGGGATGACGCCAGCATGCACTGACGCTCCCGCGCATGCGCTGACTAGCGCAGGCCACGGAGGCCCTTCGGCGCCAGTTGGCGTGGCGCCAAGCCCCTATCCCGCCAGCCGGCGGGGTGCCAACCACTCGGGGGCGGGCCTAGCCCCTGAAGGTGCGGAGGGTTCCGCCCCTTTGGGGCGGCCCGCGCCGGAGTGGTTCACGCCACGCCATCCTGCCGAGACCCCCCCGCCCTGCCAGGTACGGGAGAATCCCGCCCATAGTCTCTAAAGGGATGATATTGACTAAACCAATGAAAAAGGCACAAATGAAACTAGGAATGGAGCATGATACAGCAATTCTTTTTAAAAAGTCAGCTGATCTGCAGTTGACCAAGTATAATATGTAATATAATAATATTTATTGTCACAAATAGGCTGACAGTAACATTGCAAGGAAGTTACTGTGAAAAACTCCTAGGCGCTACATTCCGACACCTGTTCGGCTACATGGAGGGAGAATTCAGAATGTCTAAAATAGCTAACAGATTGAAGGTGATTTAGCGGTTTGGATCAGTAATTGGCTAGCTGAAAGAAGACAGAGGGTGGTGGTTGATGGCAAATGTTCATCCTGGAGTTCAGTTACTAGTGGTGTACCGCAAGGATCTGTTTTGGGGCCAGATAAGCTGCAGAGCTGGGCTGAGAGGTGGCAGATGGAGTTTAATGCGGAAAAGTGTGAGGTGGTTCACTTTGGAAGGAGCAACAGGAATGCAGAGTACTGGGCTAATGGCAAGGTTCTTGGTAGTGTAGATGAACAGAGAGATCTCGGCATCCAGGTACATAAATCCCTGAAAGTTGCCACCCAGGTTAATAGGGCTGTTAAGAAGGCATATGGTGTGCTAGCCTTTATCAGTAGGGGGATTGAGTTTCGGAGCCACAAGGTCATGCTGCAGCTGTACATAACTCTGGTGCGTCCGCTCCTGGAGTACTGCGTTCAGTTCTGGTCACCACATTATCGGAAGGATGTGGAAGCTTTGGAAAGGGTTCAGAGGAGATTTACTAGGATGTTGCCTGGTATGGAGGGAAGGTCTTACGAGGAAAGGCTCAGGGACTTGAGGTTGTTTTCCTTAGAGAGGAGAAGGCTGAGAGGTGACTTAATAGAGACATATAAGATAGTCAGAGGGTTAGATAGGGTGGACAGTGAGAGTCTCTTTCCTCGGATGGTGATGACCAACACGAGGGGACATAGCTTTAAATTGAGGGGTGGTAGATATAGGACAGATGTCAGAGGCAGTTTCTTTACTCAGAGAGTAGTAGGGGTCTGGAACGCCCTGCCTGCAACAGTAGTAGACTCACCAACTTTAAGGGCATTTAAGTGGTCACTGGATAGACATATGGATGAAAATGGAATAGTGTAGGTCAGATAGGCTTCAGATGGTTTCACAGGTCGGCGCAACATCGAGGGCCGAAGGGCCCGTAATGCGCTGTAATGTTCTATGTTCTATATGTTCTATGTCAGGACTTGTGGGAGGAAACCAAGCGTCCGGAGGAAACCCATGCAGACACGGGGAGAACGTGCAAACACTGCACAGACAGTCACCCAAGACAGGAATCAAACCCGGGTCCCTGGCGCTGTGAAGCAACTAATCACTGTGCAACTGTGCCGCCCATCTACTTCCAAAATCTGCTCTATCAACCGCTGCTGCTCCTCCCGCACCTCCCTATCCAACCTTTGCCTTGAATGAGATGACCTTACATTTACATGTTTTATATGCAGGGTGGGACATGCTTTCATTAAAGGTAAGGGGCGGGATTCTCCAATATTGGGGTTAAGTGTTGACACTGTTGTGAATACCGGAGCGTTTACAACGGTGTTAACGGGCCCCATAGTCCACCGATTCAGCGGCTCACAAGGGGCCAGCATGGCTGCCACGAGAAGCTGCCTGTGATCGATGGCCAATACGCGTGTCGCGTCATTGGTGCCTTAAAAAACACATCACCCCACACACAGCCGTCGCAGGGAAGATGGCCGCCAGCCATGCAACGCCATGGTTCCGGAATGGTGAGTTGGACACGCTCCTGGACACCATGGAGCAGAGGAGGGAGGCTCTGTAGCCTGGGCCCAGCCGCAGGAACCCAGGCGCCACCATTTTGCGTTTGTGTGTGGAGGTGGGCAAGGCCGCCAGCTCCATCGGGCTGGTTGCCAGGACAGGCGACCAGTGGCGAAAAAAGTTGCACAACCTACTGAGGGAAGCCAGGGTGAGTACCCAGCACTGTGCTCCTGGTACCTCCCCAACACGTGACACCGCCATTCTCCCCCCCCCCCCCCCCCCCCCCCCCGAGGACGGTCCAACCCCTTCACTGACCCACATGGCTGCACCCACCCATGCCAGCCACAATGGCCGGGTGCCCTGTGCACCTATGCCATCACAGACCCAACCACTGGGCTGCATGCATCGGACCACCTAACAGTGTTGATATTTGTGTGCCCACCCAGGTGGTCTGCCCATAACCGTAGGGAGTGGGGGAAAACTGGAGGGGGGCACATGAATTGCACCCCCTCAAGAGCAGAGGGCACTGGACCTTGCTGATGGGCCTGAGGGCCAGGAGGTTGCCGTACCGAGGTCATGGCATGCCATCAAGTGAGACCCCGCTGCCTGGCCGCGTCCCCTCACCCCATCCTCTCACCCTACTTCCTCACACCTGTCCGCCTGTCTATCCATACATGCTGTGTTGTGTCTTACAGGAGTGCCGGTGATGGTCCCAAACCATCCGGCACTCCCCGCCCCAGCCAGTGCCAGGGTCGGCCCCCGGGATGCAAGCACCGACGGGGAGGGCAGATGTCTCAGCAGCCCTGCGCCCGATGCGAGCCAGGACACGAAAACCCAGGACACGGAAACCCAGGACACAGAAACCCAGGGGACAGACACACAGGGGAATGATCCCATTGCATAGTTCAGGGCATCAACCACCTTGACGGCCACGGGAGGTGTCTCCCCCAGTCCCACGCGGTGCGAGGTGTGCCATCATGTGGCAGATATGGGCAACAGTTTCCCGGCTCATTCGGAGTCTCCTACTGCATGCCCGGTCCGGGGGTTCTTGGAAGGACATGCGGTGCCGGTACACACGAGGCCTCATCAGGCGCCTCAGTGGCCCCACCTCCTCCTCCGCACCCTCTCCCTCTCCTCCTCATCGGTATCCTCGTCCTGTGGCTCCCTCTCATCTTGGTCCTCCTCCTCTGCCTGTCGGGCGGGCAGCTCTCCAGCCTGAGCGGCTGGCACCTGCCCCACTGTGGCACGCTCCTCTGTTGCAGCCTCCACCTCCTCTCTGTAAAGCCCCTGCCCCAGCTCCCACAGGGCTTCATGCAGGGCAGCAGCCCCCGCCACGCCGGCAAACATCGCTGGAAGATGCCCAAACATTATGATCTGCAGGGGGTGAAGGTAGACAAAGTTTCATCATGGCGCACACCCTCCTCCACAACCAGGTGCCATAGGCTACATGGTTGCCCCGGTTGGCAGCTCGAGCCGCAGCCATGCATGCCCCCCAACCCCGCCCCATCGGTGCCCCCAACTCCTGTCGCCTATCCTCCTGCCAGACACTGCCTTCACTGGGGGCTGCCGTGGGTGCGGCCCTGGATCTACCCGCCGGTGAGTTCTGTAGCCATCTCAGATGGCAACCTGCAAAGGACCATGAGAATTATGGCCAACCCAGGACTCAGACACACTCAGAGCTTGTGTATTTACAACCCAGATAGCTAGACGTGATCGAAACCCCCGCTCGTTTGCATTCTAATGGACCATTTCCCCATAACAAAAGGACTGTACTCAGGTAACCGATACAGAGTCAGACTAACCGCCGCCACTCCCTTTGCTAAGAAAGCTCAAACAGCCAAGTTCAATGACCGCTCAGGACATGCACAGCCATCAAGGCACCCGCCCCTTTATTGGCCAAAATCAAAGGCAGTGATCGAAGCCTGTCGAGTTATTGGGTCCAAAGCTAAGGACCACCCCAAAGAGCGCCAATTCCTAGAGGGATAAAAGGAGACACAGCCATGTGTTCGGTCTCTCTTGGCCCCGGCCTACGCCTAAAACCAAGTGTAGCATTATGACCAGAAGACAAGTACAAGACCAACGATCGCTACCAGACGGATGAGCCCAGCAGAAACGAAGCCACTTCGACCCAGCCATGTAAGATTTGAACAAAGGTAGTGTTCATCTGCAAAGAGCCGGTTGCCCTGAAGTTAAGTATAGGTTATTGTAGTTGTTAGGTGTAGTTTAACTTGTAGTGTTTTATGTTGCATGTCAAAGTAATCCTTGTCTGTAAATAAACTATCTTTGAACTTGAGCTAACTGGTTGTTTGGTCTTTGATGGATATCCGGTAAAGCCTTGTGGTGGTATCATTTGATGCCTGGCGACTCTGAAAAGCAATATTATTATTAATAACTGCCATATCTAGTTAATTTGGCAACATTATTGGTGCCGATTGGTGGGAAAGTATTCCACTCATCAAAAAGAGCAACATTATTGGGGTCTCCGGTGTCGATTGGCAAGTGTTCCGCCGGCTGGGTGGGGTGACCCGTAAGCACCCATCCAAACGGCTGAGAGGCCTGTGCTGAGTCAGCGCCCAGAGTGGGTGCTGATCAGCATGGCCACCGTAATGGCGTTCGTGTCGTTGACCCGCCCTGTAATAGCGGGTGGTTCCCGGCCGCCACGACTGTGTGCCCCCCCCCCCCCCCCCCCGAAGGCCTCCTCCACCCCACAGCAGCCATGGCTGTGTCTTTTCGCCAGCCCGACCCCTACCTCCTCTGACGCCTCATCAGCCAGCACAACTGGTTGACGATTGTTTATCGGCGGTTAGGTGGGGGTGCGGAGATTCAGAAAACGGCATCGGAATGGCGTCGCGGGCCATTTCAGTGTTAACACCTATTCTCAGGCCGAGCGCGGGCTCGGTGAATCTCTCCGCAGGTCTTGAAGAATATTTGGAGAGGAATGCAATGTATTAGATACCTGAAGCAGAATTCAATTAAGAAGATTTAGCATTCCATAAAAGGGTCATAGTGAATGGAAAGATAATATTTTATTATCAAAAGGCAGTCAAACAATTAACGTTTGTTCCTCATGAATAATCCAAATTATTTATAACAATCGCGGACTCTGAGAAGTTGACACCATTAAAAAAGACACCTTGTATCTTAAATGAGGATTCTTCAGAACAGCATAGTAGATTACAGGCTGCTTAATGGTGTTTTGAGCGATCATGACACAAAGGACAGTGTTATCACATCACTTAATCTCCAATTTCGGACGGCACAGTGGTTAGCATTGCTGCCTCACAGGGTCAGGGACCCAGGTTTGATTCCGACATTGCAGGACTGCAAATTCGCCCCATATCTGTGTGGATTTCCTCCAGGTGCTCTGGTTTCAGGTGGATTGGTCATGCTAAATTTCCCCTTGGTATCCAAAAAATATGCAGGTTAACTGAGGTTACACTGTTACAGGGATAGGGTGGGGGAGTGGGCCTAGGTAGGGTGCTCTTTCGGAGGGTCGGTGAAGACGCGATGGGTCGAATGGTCTCCTTCTGCACTGTAGGAATTCTATACTTGAGGAAATACAGGACTAGTTTATGCAACCTAATCTCCTTTTGCTCCGGTATCATTCTTCTCAATCTGCACTTCCCCTTTCCCAGTCTGATAAATTCTTTCTGAGGTACACTTCCCAGAAATGAACAAATTACTTCAAATGCTTTTTACCAAAGCATTTTTCAACAATAGTATAACTTCGATTATTTTGCCTTTATCTCAAGGAAATTGGAATGCAAAGATTCCATTTGTCTAAAATGTCTTTTGTACCTGCTTGCTAGCTTTGAGATTTCTGTTCAATGGCCCTTAAATCTCTGCTTCTCCTCAAATTTTCACATTTTCTCAAAAAAGAAAACAATAACAGAAAATTCTAAGAACAAAAAAAAACCAGAACCCCCCCCCCCCCCCCCCCCCAAATACAGAAGAGAAACAATAAATTAACGCCCGTCATTGGCAAAAAACAGATATTCAACCCAAAACAGGGAAAAGCTCAGACCCCAGAACAGATGATGGCTGGTTACATCCTGCCAAGTAGAGGACTTAGACTTTGTCCCCACTCTGCCTTCTACCTCCTAACCAATACCCTACCCATGCAAATATGTGTTACTTTGAATTCCATGCACTTACATTTTTGCTAACAATACTGCAGGAAAGAAGTTGACCTCCACTTAGATAATTTAAACAGGAACATTAATATGACAATCATATCAGCAGATTTATTGGACCCAAAAATCACTGTGCCAAAATCTCTTGATCATTTTCACCCCCGGTGGGGTTTCTGGGTTCAGACTAAGTTCTGCACTTTGAATTTCTTTGCACATGCCACAATTGGGAGCATTTGCTGCCGTCGCATCTGGTCTACACAAATTATTTAAGGTTTACTGTATAGCCGTCCTCATAATTAATTATTTTGTGGTCTTACATATAAGCTACCAAGCGCAGAAATGTATGTAGTTATGGAATCATTCAGAGAAAAATCCAAGAATTAAATTACTCCAGCTGGAAGATTTTATTGTATTTTTTTCAGAAAAAGACACAGTAGTAATCTCTTCCTTTCAAATCCATCATGGTTGGTAAAATTTAGTAATATACTAGTGTCAAGAGAGCTCAGTATCAAGCTGAAAGCAACCAGTTTATAGGAAACGTTTACGATCATAAACCTGAAATATTGCTGCAATTTTGTAATAGTGCATAATACCGCATAAATCATTTTTTTACCCAAGTCTATTAACGATACATTATATGGAACATTAAAACACAAACACCCATCCACACACGCAAGCATTTTCTCCAAAAAATCCAGAAAGATTTGGGTGATCAGTTGGCCCATTCTTCCATAGAAACTCAAACACCAATCACACTCTCCGAGTACCTTATTATAGGGTTTTCCACAGTTAGAAGGTGAAGTTCTTTATTGAAGATTTTATTGGCTAGAAATACGAAAAGACCCATCTTTGAGGGGCCAGACCGATCAAGTCAGATATTGGATCTCATGCCTCATTATACTGGAACGAGCATGGGAAAAGTGAGGAGAGACAAGAAATCCAATTAAATCGGGTATGGGGTCCACAGATCAGACCAAACATTCAGGGTTGTGGGTCCAGTCAAGGGCCTGGAATTACTAAACCAGGAGTACAAGGATGATCAGGGTTTGGCGACAAATGTCAATGATGAAGGATCAGGGCCATTGCTAAATCCACACTCTTTAAAATGCTGCAGGCATTGCACAGTAGTGATTACCATCTACGACATCGCTGGCCGCCTTAGGACAAACCAATCTTGGTGATGGGAATTCAACCAGGTGTTAGACCCCTTAATTAAATGGGCAAACCTAGGTCCTAACCTAATAATAATGATCAGCACAGATGTTTGCGCACATGCCTTGTCTGTTATTTTGGGTTCAGGTGGCCCAATTTCTAGGCCAACAATTATTATTTCACCACTGCCAAAACATTGTGGTAGTAAATATAGCTTTACAATAAATAAGACATAAATTGGAGACATGAGACGCGATTATCCCAAAAGGGAACAAAGTCCCCTAGTGAGCGCATTTAGCTGCGCGTTGCACGGCATTCACAGTGTCAGGAAACACATGGCTATTCAACACGACCCACGTTGAGTAAGGGGCCTGAATGGGGAAAGCGCGGCCGAGGCCACACATAGCCCCGCTTTGTAGAGTGGGGAGCTTCGCTCGCCGGAACGCCATTGTATAGCGAGAGATGGCGGTGCAATCCCCAAGGCCCCCAAACTGATCCCTGACCTCCCCCCAGTCCGAACACCAGGCACCATAGCCCAATCGCGCGCTCACAAAATGCCAGTTTGGCACCATGGCAGTGCCCATGCCAGCTGGCAGTGCCAGGGCACCACCCTTCCCAAAGGACATGCAGCTGAGGGCCTCCAATCCACTTGGAAATACATACGAGTGCTGTTCTATCTGATCTCCATCTGTGGGGACCAGTGCCAAACAGCACTTGCTCGAGGTCTTTGAGGCAGATGTTGAATTCCAAAGCCTCAGGTACCTCAGGAATTGGCACATTAGAGTAAGGCTTACTGCCTTGTTCTAATATGCAGATTTGCTAAAACGTGATCCCACCCATTGTGGGCGGGATTGACAGCACAACATCTTGCGAGATTGAATTGATTCTCGCGAGGCGTTGCAAGCCGGGTAGATCCCGGGACCAGAGTCTCCTGGCTTTCAACAGCCACGCTGTGACGTGGCGAGCTGCTTTTCCGGCACCTTGGATCACAGCCAAGATTTTTCAGAGCACTGACGGCAATGTAAAGACAGTAAAGACACAGTGGTTTCAAAAAATTAGATAAGTATTAGTACATAATATTTCTGAGCTATTTCAAAAGTCGCAATTCAAGACTTCAATGTGAACCTGGAGTGAATACATTTTGGGAGTACAATAGTTGTTGAGCAGGAGGGAAGACTAAATCTGTTGCTGGGGGAGACTTCAAATGAAGGAGCAGGTATTGAATGTGTCATGATTTCCTGAATTATGAAGTAACAGCACTCTAATAATGAGGTTCCTATTACAGGGCTAAATCGCTGGCTTTGAGAGCAGACTAAGGCAGGCCAGCAGCACGGTTCGATTCCCGTATCAGCCTCCCCGAACAGGCTCTGGAATGTGGCGACTAGGGGCTTTTCACAGGAACTTCATTTGAAGCCTACTTATGACAATAAGCGATTTTCATTTCATTTTCATTTCATTCAAAACAAATGTACAAGGATCCTGGTTATTAATATCAGGCAACTCTGATTAATAGAATAGGATCCACATCATTGATGAACTAGGTTATTAATTAGTAAACAAAAGTGAAGATTATTCATGTACTTGGACTGATTAATGTAATGTCACCCTGATTATTGGCACATCTGCAAATATCCTTAATGTAATAGGATTCTGATTATTGATGCAATAGGACTCTGATCTTTAATTGAAGTAGTTCTGATCATTGTGTCAGCATCCTGATTACTGATGCAATCATTTCCTGATTATGTAAGCAGTGGGAAGCTGATTATTAACGCAATAATAACTATGTGATTATATCCTAATTATTAATATATTAAAATCCTGATTAATGTGGTAGGATACTGATTATTTATGCAATAAGGTCCTGGTTATTGATGAAATAGACACTAGACTATTAATGTAGTAGTATCTGGATTATTAATGTAATCATATCCTGACTCTTAAAGTAATAAGACTCCGATTACGATTGTATTAAGAACGTGATTATTAATGATTAATGTATCATCCCGATTCTAGATGCAAGGTATTTTTTATTATTATTGTACTTTCTACTAAAAAAAAGAACACTTGGCTTTTTACAGGCTTTTTCTTGCAGCAACAATCAGACCTCATAGAGCAGATTATTAGGCAATGTCCACCAAAAAAAAAACAAGATTTATAGGGGCCTCATAGTTGTCACAAATCAGTCCAAGTTCCAGAATGACCATTGCTGCCTCAGACCTTGCGATGCTAAAATCCCATTTCAGTTTGGGAAGACCTGTAGTACAATTTTACAGTATGAGCTTGCAAACATCAATGATGTTTACTCAGCAAAGTGCTGCTTTAATCAAATGTGGAATAAATATTAAAATATCTAAACCAGTGGAGAGCCTGGAGAAAAACAAAAGAAGCTCCCAAAGTCTTTCTTGCACAGACATAAGGCTTTAAATACAGCTTGGCTTGTGGTGGAATTTCACTGAAGTACCAATTGTTCATGAACTTGTTCAGAAAAATGCCACACATTTGTCACTTCGACCTTTCAAGTCTTCATTCAAGTGTTCTACTTCAGGTGGCTGACAGTTATTAGCTGTTCCCAGTTTAATCACATGCATGAAAATTGGTTTCTCTATACTAAACAATTTTTCCTCAGCAGAGACTAGTTTCTCACAGACATTCTTGCATTTCTGATGCTAACTTTTATTGGTCCTGGATGAGTCGTTTTGCCATCTCAACCGGTCTAACATTATGAGATTGGGCTCCAGCTACTACGCAATTGGAGAACAGCCCAGGAAGTTCCTCCTGCGAAATCGGTTTCTCTCACCTCAAAAGATTTCTCGGCACTCTAACATACTAAGTTTCAAATATGCAAAATCAGTACCAAGTATAAATTCTACCCTTCCACAGGCAATCTAGAAACAATTCCCACAATAACAACTCTGTTTATTAAGTCACTTTATAATTTAACATGGTAACGGGTTCATAAAATACTGTTAATATTTTATTTTCATCAAACCATTCTGAACTCAAATCAAATTATCACCCACCATTGAGTGAACTGCCCCAACATCCCTTAACACATTAATTTACATACTTGTTTAATCAGAGGAGCATTTTTAATTTTACAGTCTGAGCTTGCATCTATGTCAACATACTTCCTGTATCAATAGTGTTTACTCAGCGAAGAGCTGCATAAATCAAACGTGGAATAACCATTTAAATATGTAAACCAGTGAAACAGTCTAGAGAAAAAATATCTTTCTTGTTCAGACAAAACACTTTATTGCAGCTTGGCTTTTGGTGGAATCTCATTAAAGTGCCAATTATTAATGAGCTCAAATACCACAGATAAATGAACTAGTCATGGGAAGCTTCAATACAGCCAGCTAGACACAGACAATACTGTATGAGCCTGTAACTCATCCAAAACAGGAGGCAGGAACATGGTGTGACCAGATGCTTACATAAATATGCAAACACCATTAAGACCTACATTTTATTTCTAAATATTTAAGCTGAAAATAAATATTCATTCAAATACCTAACCTACTTGACAGACGAAAATAAGTTTCCCATTCCATCTGATTATCATTGAAATTCCAACTATTATAGCTGTATAAACAATTAGGCATAGCAGTTCATTCAAAACATGTATTTATTATGATCTCCCAAGATAATACACAGATACAGACAGCAAGTCAAGACCCAAATATGGTCTCCAAGTTAAGCAGGGTAAGAGGGCAGAGATTACTTGAAACAGGGTCAAACGCAACAATGAGAGCTATGATGTCAGAGGTAAGCAAGGAAGAGAGATAGAGGAAGACAGGGAGGCTTGTTTGAGGAAAATAATGGGAGGGGCGGTGAATGGTGCAATATCATTTTTGTTTTAGAAAATATTTTATTGAAGCATTTGTAATTTTCACAGTTTAACACATTAACATCTCTTAAACAACCGCACGGGCCAACACACCTAATGAAAGAAAAAAAAGCAACCTACAGAACAACGCCCCCATTCCCCCCGCTCTATTCCCTAGCTACCCGTAAACTATATTCTCTGTCCCGATGTAACATTGCCATGCCTCCTGTTTTACTGCCCCCTCCTTCCCACCCACCCACCCACCCCCCCACCTTCCTGCTGACGTTCAATTCTCCTCGAGTAGTCTATGAACGGCTGCCATCTCAGGGCGAACCCTTGAATTGATCCTCTCAAAGCAAATTTAACTTTCTCCAGACTGAGAAACCCTGCCATATCGCTGACCCACACTCCTGACTTTGGGGGCTCCGAGTCCCTCTATCCCAGCAAAATCCAGGCCACCAGAGAGGAGTAGGCCAGAACGCCGGCTTCCTTCCCGCCCCCTGGTCCCTGGATCCTCCGATACCCCAAATATTGCCAGTACTGGACTCGGAGTTACCCTTCCTTCCAGGACCTCTGACATAATGTCCGCAAATCCCTGCCAGAATCCCCTCAATTTCGGACATGCCCAAAACATATGTACATGGTTCGCTGGGTTGCCTCCACACCGCCCACATCTGTCCTCCACCTCCTCAAAGAACCTGCTCATCCGGGCTGCCATCATGTGGGCCCTGTGGACCAACTTGAACTGGATCAAGCTAAGTCTGGCACACGACGAGGATAAATTGACTCTCTTCAGGGCTTTATCCCCACAGCTCGAATTCTATCTCCCCACACAGCTCCTCTTTCCACTTCCTCTTCACCTCCCTGATAGGGGCCCCTTCCCACTCCATCAGCTCCTTGTATATCTCTGATACCCTTACCCTCCCCTCTCCAACCTCTGTTTTTGACATCACCTTATCTTGTAACCCCCTCAGGGGGAGGCGAGGGAAGCCAGGAAGCTGCCTCCGGACAAAATCTCGTATCTGGAGGTACCGAAACCCGTTCCCGCCCAGCAACTCAAACTCCTCCTCTAATGCCTCCAAAGTAGGAAAACCCTCCTGAATGAATAGGTCCCCAAATTTCTCAATTCCTGCCCGCCGTCATCCCCTATAGCCCCCATCCAATCGCCCGGGCAAACCGGTGATTGTTACAAATCGATGACCACACTGACGCCCCCTCCAATCTCATGTGTTGCCTCCATTGTCCCCATATCCTAAGGGCTACCACAGGGCTCATAGAGTACTGAGCCGGCAAAAACAACAGGGGCACCGTCAATAAGGCCTCCACTCGCTCCAACACTACCCACTTCCTGACCATTGATATGTTAGCTGCTGAGTAATAGTTTATAAAGCTTGGGAGGGATGTGTATGCCCCAAACTGGGACAATGCGGACTTCATGAGGCGCGTGTTGGGTAGGATCCTGGACTTGGAATCAAGTAACTTGATTATGGGAGGAGACTTTAATACGGTCTTGGATCCGGTCTTGGACTGTTCCAAGTCCAGGTCAGGAAAGAGGCCGGCGGCGGCCAGGGCCCTGTGGGAGTTCATGGACCAGATGGGGGCCGTGGACACGTGGAGATTTGCGAGGCCAAGGGCGAAGGAGTTCTACTTTTTCTCCCACGTCCATAAAGTCTATTCGCGGATAGACTTCTTTGTGTTGGGCAGGGCGCTAATCACGAGGGTGGAGGGAGTCGAATACTCGGCCATTGCGGTCTCGGACCATGCCCCGCACTGGGTGGACCTGCGACTGGGGGTGGAGCGGGGGCAACGCCCTCTCTGGAGACTGGATGTGGGGCTGCTGGCGGATGAAGAGGTCTGTGGGCGGATAAAGAGGAGCATCGAGAACTATGTGGGAGCGAATGACACAGGGGAGGAAACAGTGGCAGTGGTTTGGGAGGCTTTGAAGGCGGTCATTAGAGGGGAGTTAATTTCTATTAGGTCCCACAGAAAGGAGAGGGCGGAGAGGGAGAGGCTGGTGGGAGAGATACTTAGGGTGGACAGGAAGTAAGCGGAGGGGGGCTGCTAAACGAGCGCCGGAAACTGCAGGCGGAGTTCAACTTGCTGACCACGGGGAAGGCGGAGGCACAGTTGAGGAAAGTGAAAGGGGCAGTCTACGAGTATGGGGAGAAGGCGAGTAGGATGCTGGGGCACCAACTGCGCAGGAGGGAGGCGGCTAGGGAGATTGGGGGAGTGCAGGATAAGGAAGGCAAAACGGTGTTGAGCCCAGAGAGGGTCAACGAAGTCTTCAGGGAGTTCTACGGGAAGCTATACGAGTCGGAACCCCCGAGGGGAGGGGAAGGGATGAAGCAATTTATGGACCGATTGAGGTTCCCGAGGGTGGAAGCAGAGCGGGTGGAGGGGTTGGGGGCCTCGACTGAGTTGGAATTAAGGGGCTGGCAAGCATGCAGTCGGGCAAGGCCCTGGGGCCGGATGGCTTCCCTGTAGAGGGCACTGAGGATTTGGGGGCAGTGAAGAAGGCACAGGCAGGAGGAGGGGGCCTCAGTGTGGACCCCAATACGGAATAACCACAGATTTGCTCCGGGTAGGATAGATGGTGGGTTCCAAGGCTGGTATAGGGCAGGCATTAGGAGAATGGGGGAACCTGTTTATAGACGGAACTTTCTCCAGCGTGCAGGCACTAGAGGAGAAGTTCAGCCTGCCCCCGGGGAACGTGTTCAGGTACCTCCAGGTTCGGGGCTTTCTTACAAAGCAGGTGGGGACATTTCCGCTGCTGCGCCCGCGTAGGATTCAGGACAGGGTTGTGTCTGCATCTGGGTGGGGGAGGGAGGGGGGGGGTGGGGGGGGGGGGGGGGGGGGGGGGGGGGTAGGTGTCGGACATATATCAGGAGCTGCAGGAAGCCTCAGTGGAGTTATTGAAGGGCAAGTGGGCGGGTAGCTGGATGAGGGCCTGTGGGCTGATGCCCTGGGCAGGGTAAATTCCTCCTCATCATGTGCCAGGCTCAGCTTAATTCAGTTTAAGGTGGTGCATCGGGCTCACATGACGACGGCGAGATGAGTAAGTTCTTTGGGGTGGAGAACAGGTGCGCAAGGTGTGCAGGGAGTCCAGCGAACCATGCCCATATGTTTTGGGCATGCCCGGTGCTTAAAGAATTCTGGCAGGGCTTTGCGAGGGCGATGTCTAGGATTTTGGACACTCGGGTGAAGGCGAGTCCAACAATAGCGATATGTGGGGTGTCAGAGGAGCCGGGATTGGAGAAAGGAGTGCCTATCTTTACTCTCAGAGTTTTCCCCCGCCAACACAAAACCCAATAACGCCGCATTCATTTTCCTGAAATAAGCCTTTGGGATAAAAACCGGAAGACATTGAAAAAAGAAGAGCAGTCTCGGAAGGACCGTCACCTCTACCGTCTGGACCCATCCCGCCAGCATCAGCGGGAGCATGTCCCATCAGCGAAAATCCCTTTTCATTTGATTCACCACTTTGCCCAGATGTAACTTATGAGGCTGCCCCCAATCCTTAGCCACTTGAATCCCCAGATATCTAAAACTCCTCTCAGTCACTTTAAAAGGCAACTCCTTCAGTCTCCTTTTCCTGCCCCCGTGCCTGGATCACGAACATCTCGCTCTTTCCCATATTTAACCCCCCCTCACTATCCCCCACCAGGCATTTGATGATCTAAGGGCCATTGCCAAGGGCTCTATGGCCAGGGCAAACAGTAATGCGGAGATGGGACATCCCTGTCTTGTCCCCCTGCAGAAACTAAAATACTCTGACCGGACTCGGCTGGATTCTTACATTTGCCACCGGCGCCTGGTATAACAGCTGGACCCAATACACAAATCCCCGTCCGAACCCAAACCTACCCAAAATGTCCCAGAGGTATTTCCACTCCACCTGGTCGAAAGCCTTCTCCACGTCCGTGGCCACTACCACCTCAACATCGCACCCCTCCGCTGGCATCATTATAACATTAAGAAGCCGTCTAATATTGAATGGCAGATGCCTGCCGGTCACAAATCCCGTCTGATCCTCCCCAATTACCTCCAGGACGCAATCCTCTATTCAAGTGGCCATGACCTTTGCCAGCAATTTAGCACCAACATTCAGCAGGGAATTTGGCCTGTACGATCCACAGTTCTCCGGGTCCTTATCTCGCTTCAGGGTGAGAGAAATTGATACCTGTGATAGCGTTAGGGGGAGTACTTCCAGATCCCAAGACTCATTAAAAGCCTTAACCAAGATTGGTGCATTTTATGAGAACTTCTCATAAAATCCCACTTGGAATCCGTCCGGTCCTGGGGCCTTACCTGATTGCATTGCCCCCAACCCATCTATCACCTCCATAAGCCAAATTGGGCCCCCCAGGTCTTCCACCATCTCATCATCTACCTTCGGGAACTCTAGCCTCTCCAGGAATTGATTCATACCCTCCTCCACGGCTGGGGGTTCCGACTCACATAACCGACTATAAAATTCACAGAACACGCCATTAACCGCCCCGGGTCTATCACTACCTTACCTCTCATTCCCTCTATTTTCCCTATTTCTCTCGCTGCCTCCTGCTTCCTCAGCTGATGTACCATCATCCTGCTGGCTTTCTCCCCATATTCACAATTGCCCCTTTTGCCCTCTTCAGCTGTCCCTCTGCCTTACCTGTAAAAAAGAGCCCAAATTCCATTTGGAGTCTCTAACGTTCCCTCAGGAGCTCCGGAGACTCCGCATACGTCCTGTCCACCTGTAAGACTTCTCCCACCAACCTGTCCAGCTCCGTCCGCTCAGTTTTCTCCCTGTGGGGTCGAATCAAAATAAATTCCCCTCTGATAACTGCCTTCAATGCCTCCCAAACCACTCCCACCGCAGACTCTCCCGTATCCTTCTTTTTTATGTACCCCCGGATAGCCTCCCTCACTCGCTCACAGATCTTATCGTCCACTAGCAGCCAGGCATCTAGTCTCCACTGTGGCACTGAGACTTTCTTGTGCTTGCCCGTAGGTCTACCCAATGTGGCGCATTGGCACCACAATTACTGAGTACTCAGTGTCCTCCACCCCCTATAACAGTGTTTTAACCAGTACAAAGAAATCTATCCTGGAGTATACCTTTTGCACATCGGAGTAAAAATGAATATTCCTTGCTCCTTGGCTTCCCAAATCTCCATGGATCCAACCCCTCCCATGCGCTCCATGAACCCTCGCAATTCCTTTGCCATTGCTGATACTTTCCCTGACCTAGAATCGATTGGTTCAGTCTCGGATCCAGGACCGGGTTGAAATCACCCCCCCCCCCCCCCCCCCCCCCATAACGAGCCAGCACCTTCCTAACAAATACAACATCATCCCAGTTTGGGGCGTATATATTTACCAGCACCTCTGCCATTCCCTCGAGCTTCCCACTGACCATAATCAATCTACCCCCTGGGTCCGCCTCTATCCTCCTCACCTCAAATGCCACCCACTCGTTAATCAGGATGGCATGGCCACCCCCTTGTTTTAAAGTCCAGTCCCGAATGTAACACCTGTCCGACCCATCCCTTCTTAAATCTGAATTGGCCTCCCAGCTTCAAGTATTTCTCTTGTAGCATGGCCACATCCACTTTTAACAGTCTCAGGTGTGCGAACACATGGGCCCTTTTGACCGGCCCATTCAGTCCACCAACATTCCACGTAACCAGTCTGGTGGGGGGGGGGTCCCTTACTCGTCAGCAGTCCCCTCCCCCCCTCCCAGCTCCCCCCTACTCCTCAGCTCTCCCTCCATTTTGCTCCCGTTAACTGTCTATCCAGCTAGCCTAGCAGCTCTCGCCCCCCCCCGGCGCGTAGCATCCTACCACTTGCTGGATCTCCACCCCTCCGTCTTAACATAAGTTCTTGACACAGTCACATCAAACACAGAAAACAAACAAACAATCCCCCAAGGCCCAGGCGCAGAGGCCCACCCCCCTCCCTTAACAGAATCTTATCAGTCCCATCACCTTCAAACAGAACCAAAACAATAGAAGAGACATCAAGCGGGGTGGGGGGGGAAAAAATTATGCATGCAGAAACTCAACCATCTTTTTTCCAACAGAAGAGAAAAAACATCGCAACTCAAACCCTTTTCATTGCAATTTGGCACATACAACAACAAATCAAAATCAAATGAAACAGAAAAAGCCCTTCTCCTCCCGAAAGTCGCAACTTAAATTACAGAATTGAAAGGTTGAGATTCTTCCAGACAGAGAAAGAAAGAATCGCACCAAACTTTTTTTTCCTCCACTCCCTCCCTTTCTTATAAAAAACTCAGTCCACCACAGTTTATGTTTTAAAGTCCTTCTGCACCCACCAAGTTCTTGTCTTTCATAAAGACCTCCAACTGTTCCGGTGAGCCAAAGTATAGCTTCCGGTTTTCGAGGTCACCCAGAGACGGGCCAGGTAGAGCAGTCTAAATTTTATGTCTTTCGCATACAGGGCTGCCTTGACTTTATTAAAACTCGCCCTCCTCTTTGCAAGCTCTGCTCCCTAATCTTGATACAACCGGATCTCTGACCCTTCCCAGGTGCACCGTTTTGTCTGCCTAGCCCCCTTCATAATACGTTCCTTATCCAGCAACCTATGCAGTCGTACCACAATCGCCCTCGGGGGCCTCCGACCCTGGGGCTTACACATAAGAGCCCGATGAGCCTGGTCGGTCCGCCTCGGCAGCTTGGGAAGCGAACCTTCCCCCACCAGCTTCTCCAGCATCTTCCCCACATACGCACCAACATCTGATCCCTCCTTTCCCTCTGGCAGACCAACGATCCGGATATTCTGCCTGCGAGAACGATTCTCCAGGTCTTCCACCTTCTCCAACAGCTATTTCTGCCGCTCCTGCCATCGCTGTGGACTCCTCCTCTCGTTCCGACGCCTGCTCCTGCAGCTTATGAATCTCATGTCCATGAGTCTTCACTTTCTCCTCCACCCGGTCAACCACTCCCTTAATCGAGGTCACTGCCTGGATCAGGTCCTCAGCACACTCCTTGCGATACTGGGCGAACTTCCCATCCAAGTATTTGACCAACTAGTCCATTGTCCATGGGCAGATGCGGCCGAACTTTGCCTCGTTGCCATTGAACGCACTGTTTTCTGAGTTGTATTTCCATCCATCTTTTGATTTCTTCTTTTCCAACTATTTTTTGGGCTCAGTTCCATAAATTGGGGGTCGCCTCCTTCTCATCTCACTTTTATCAAGTTATGTTAAGAAAATCCCGCGCAAATCCAGCTTAAAAGCCATCGAAAGACCACTAGAGGCGAGAGCTGCTAAATGTGCGACTGTTCACTCCATGGCCACCACTGGAAGTCCTGCAATATCATTTTTTATATGTGGTTTACAATACTCCATTGCAAAATACATTGAAAAATCCTGTGTCAAGATAATAATTCATTCTCACTACTCATAGAACTCTATTACACTAATTTCGTTTTTAACCGCATCAAAAAGCATTTCCTCAGTTGTTCAACACCTTCATTCTGAAACTTCAATTCACAAACGGTACTTAAAAGCATTTAACAGAGCAGCACGGTGGTACAGTGGTTAGCATTGCTGCCTACACTGTGCACTGTGCTCAGAAATCTCTTGGAGAAATGTGAAAATAAGTAGGAAGCCAGCTTTGGCTCATGTACATAGACCATGCCAAAGCTTTGAAACTGTTTAGCATGCTGTTTTGTGGAAGACATTACAGATTTGGTATATACAAACGACTTGGACTGGATTCTCTGTTTGGAAGACTGAATTGCTTGTGGTTCAGGCTGGCGCTAGTGGGGGCTGCAAGGGATTACGTCACCAGTACCACTATCGGACTGTCATTTTGAGCAGTCAGCCCCATAGCGAGGTTCAGCAGCTCCCCCCCCCCCTTCCCCAGTGACAAGTAAAGCCATTCTCAATCCTTCCCCCCGCCCTGCAGCATGCATGCTGCAGGACGGTGACCCGCCCCACCCCGATCAGAGCCCCCCAATCTGCACCAGAGACCCCCCCCCCCTCACAACCATCAGTCACCACTGCCTGGAAGTTAAGGGACATTCCAGGCAGAAACAGTAAAAAAAAATCATTGCTTCTTCATTCAACTGTGCTGCCTCAGACAGATGACTAGAAAGCAGTAGCTGTTACTTTGTAGAAAGCCAAAAGCACATCACAAGGCATTAAACTTAGGCAGATCCTTTTATCTGTAAGGCTTCATGCTGAGTGCATCCCAGGTACCCTGCTGAAAGCCCAACCACAATGTTTATAAACATCAAGATATGATTGACAGCTCCTGGCCATATCAAAAGCAGTTAAGTGCTTTCTGCTGAGAAAAAGAGGACATTAAAGCATTTAACTCCTAGGTGTTTATGAATATTGAGATTAGGTTCATAGCAGGTCACTAGCGATGTATTCCAGCATGAAGGAAAATTAAAATAAATAATCCAGACATCTGACAATCTGGTCACTGTGTGTGGAGTCTGCACGTTCTCCCCGTGTCAGCGTGGGTTTTCTCCGGGTGCTCCAGTTTCCTCCCACACATTGGCCATGATAAATTGCCCTTAGTGTCCAAAATTCAATGATTAACCTAGGACAAAAGTTCGGCACAACATCGTGGGCCGAAGGGCCTGTTCTGTGCTGTATTTCTCGATAAAGTTCTGTGAAGTATCACTTTTAGGATCTGATTCCAGTTTTGTTTAAATTACGGTTGCCGGTTGTTGGTGAGACATTGCTGAAACTCAGTAGAAATTCAAGTTAAAAACTTGTCAGGTGCAAATAAGAATTGTTTTATTCAAAGTTCATTGGTTACAACTTGGAAATGATTTAAAAGGTAGTTTGTAGACAATTTGATTTTCTTCAAAGAATCAGAGGAATTATCTTCTGAGACAATAGCCTGAACACAACTTTAAAAGTCAAAGGCTGAAGTTAAAGTATGAAAATGAAATAGGAATACAGAACTCTTTCTAATTCTCTTCCTTTACTCTCTCTCTCTCTTTCTTTCTGTCTTGTTCTCTTTGTCTTTCTGACTTGTCTGTCTTCTTGCCTTTCTGACTTGTCTGTCTCCTTGCCTCTAATCTTCTGCCTCTAGTCTCTTCACGCCTCACGCCTCACCTCACCTCACCAAAAATGGTGGTCAAATCATCCATGGATATACTCTTTGATATCTGTATTAAGCGATCCGATCACACCCCAATATAATCCTAATTGGTTTAAGCTATATTCAAAACACATTTGATTTGATAAAAAGCCGTCCATCATGACAATGTAACGCCACTTCTAATTGTTGCTTATTGGTATGTTTCTCATGGGATATTGTGCTTTATCAAAACCAGCAAAAACTGGTCTAATGCTGACCTACCTATTGCCACCATGGAGACCTCATGTTATCTCATATTGCTAGGCTAGGCATATTTCAGAACATACAACTCAAACTGTCTTTTATAAGATTGTTTCACTGAGAATGTTGGAATCAAATATATACATATATATATTATATTTGAGTCGATGTTTTAACTGTCCATTTATTAAAAACAAGGCAATATAGTTCAAGATATTTTTTTAGCTTGTATAATTTATGGGATATGATTCAACCTAATCTCGAGCGGCGTGAGAACCGAACAATGCTTCATCCTTATCCCTTGTTGCTATGGATTCCGCCCTTGCCCTTGGAAAATGTGATGTTTTTATCAAACTTCTGTGTTTTGCAAACTCATGACTGAGTTTGGAAATTGTATGGTTCTTTCATTTTAAAACTGGGAATTGATATTTCTGTCTTAAACAGTCTTCTTACCTATATTAAGTGTATTTAAAATACCTGACTTCTACAAGTTCTGAAAGACATGCTGTTAGGTGAATTGGACATTCTGAATTCTCCCTCGGTGTACCCGAACTGGCGCCGGAGTGTGGCGACTAGGGGATTTTCACAGTAACTTCATTGCACTGTTAATGTAAGCTTACTTGTGACAATAATAAAGATTGTTATTATCCGTCAATTACAGCTGACTAAAGGCTATTTCCCATGGAGGCATGAAGAATCCAGTGTCCAGCCAGTTAATAGGATGCAAGTGAGCTCAAATGATCCATTTGCATCATTCTGCACACAAACTTCAATGCTGCCCCCAGCAGAGAAGCAAAACATCGCAAAAGAATCAGCACCAGACACCAATTCCGCTTTTCCCCAACACAGGATTCTTCTCCGCTGCATCAGGAACTCTTGATCTCCTGAGCGATGGCTGAACTGGCAATCGTGTTCCACCTTCATTTGTTGTTGGTGTTCCTGCTTGTTCCGTATTCAATGCTGTGGAGGTTTCTCTGTTTGCTGGCTGTGATAGGTGGTCTGTATCCTCTTCAAGTGTTTTGGGATTACATACCAGCTCTTCTGCTGGAGTCAACACGAAAGACCGTTGCACTTTCAACAGTGCTCTTCAGTTTCTTCACAAGACTGAACCATCCTCAGTAAGAACCAGAAACGAATGTTGATCTGTCTGTTGCAGTACCTTTGCAAACCTTGACCATCCATTTCCATTGGCGTCCTCCAATCTGACCGTATCACCTGGATGCAGTGGCTGGAGCTTCCTGGATCTATCTTAAACCCTTTCTGCCTCCATTTTTGAAGAAGCAGTTTCCGCTCCAGTCCTCGGTCCACGGAGTGAGTTGTGATGGAAGGCACGGTCGTTCTCAGCTGTCTATCATTAGCAGCTGTGCTGGTAACAGCCCATTGATAAGTGGTGCCAACCGATAGCTCACGAGCACCAGATCGATGTCTTCCTGGCTGTCAACAGTTCTTTTTAGCAGCTGTTTAATAATGTGCATGCCCTTTTCTGTCTTCCATTTGACTGGGGACATAGAGGACTTGAGGTTACGTGCCTAAAATCATAGTGACAGGCAAATTCAGTCCACTCATACTTTTGAAAACAGGGACCATTGTCAAACATAACAATGCTTGGTATGCCATGCCGGGCAAAAATCTCTTTCGCATGTTCGATGACACATCAAGCAGTCGAGATTGCCAACTGTGCTACCTCCGGGTAATTTGAGAAGTATTCAATAACCAAAAGGTAATCATTTCCATTGGAGTGATAAAGATCCATGGCCACCTTCTGGCACAGACCTGTGATGATTTCACCCATGTGCATCGGCTCCTTGCTTTGCTTACAGTGGAATTTCTGGTACATGACACAGTTGTCTACCATGCCTGCAATGTCTTAGGTGATGTTACAACCTGCCTGCTTACCACTGGCTGGGGACTAATGGCAAATCCAAAATCTTAGGGAGTATGAGCTTCCCCAATGAGGGGGGCGGAGAAATCATTAGCAGGTTCCTGCATAAATAGAGCTGGCCAGTTTGGAACCAGCTAGAGAGGAGTTAGCAGCAAGGGAGTTACTGCTGCTGTTGTATATATATATATGTTATTGAAAATAAATGTTATTTCTTTCTATTCTACAACTCATGCTGGATTCTTCGTGGCCCTCACCAAAGGTGATGACTGGCAAATAAATTGTATCCCTGGCCCTGCGCTTGCACTTCTCAATGCTCAGGTGCAGTTCATGGAGCTTCTTGAGCATGAGTGGCCTCAAGGAATGCGGAATCACAATCCTGTGCTGTCACGTAGAAGGCCATTCGTCTCTCTCAATTCTGGCTGCACATTGTAGTAACCCGAGCAGGAACACTTCAGCCATCCTTCTTGGAGACAATTGATTACCTTTTGTAGGACTATACGCTTGGATGTTTCTTCCTCTATTATGTGCGACGTCTCATCAGAGACTGGAAGAAACACAGTGATGAGATTAATATGTAGTTGCACATCCTGATCAACCAGGTGTACCTCTTTAATGCCTGTGGGTCGGGAAAGCGTGTCAGCGACGGCCAGGTGCTTACCTGGTGTGTAGATCAGGTTGAAATCGTAGTGCTGGAACTTCATTGTCATGCGCTGGATTCTCGGGGACATCCCGCACAAATCCTTCTGCACAATAGATACAAGTGGCCTGTGGTCAGACTCCACAAGAAATGTCAGAAGACCAAATACATAATCATGGAGCTTGTCCAAACTCGTGAGCACCCAAGGTATTCTTTTTCAATTTGCACATACCTGCGCTCCATCTCGGACATCGCTCGGGATGCATATGCCACAGGCAGCCAACTGTCATCTGCACCCTGCTGCAGCAACACCGCTCCTAGGCCATCCTCAGATGCATTGGTCGAAATTTTGTTCTTTTTCGCCGGGTCAAAAAATGATAGGATCGGCGCTGTCGTCAGCTAGATGCGTAATGCTTGCCACTCCTGCTTATGTCTGGGAGAACATTGGAACACTGTATCATTTTTTTATCGAATGTTGTAGTTGAGATGTTTTAGAGGCCAGGCTGGGAATAAACTTGCCAATAAAGTTGATCATCCCTCGTATCCGTAGGATGCTTTTTATATCTGTGGGACATGGCATCGTCAAACTGGCCAGTATCTCCTCATTATCCGCTGCACACCCCCCACAATCAACCTCGATTTGACAATTTAGCTTCAGGCCATTTTTTTTTTTCGTTGTAGGACCTTGAGAAACCCTCTCATCGCGTGTGGACCCCCAGATTATTATATATTTGATATAAACGCGGACGCCTGGTAACCCTTTAACTATGTGCTCCATGGCACGATGGAAAATTTCAGACGCCGAAATTATGCCGAATGGCATCCTCACGAAGCAATAGTGCCCGAAGGGTGTGTTTTTTTTAATTTATGGGCAATTTAGTGTGGCTAATCTACCTAAACTGCACATATTTTAGGTTGTGGGTATGAAACCCACATGGAAACAATGTGCAAAACCTACAGACCCGGGCCGGGATCGAAGCCGGGTCCTCAGCGCTGTAGGCACCACCATGCCGCTCACCGAAGGGTGTGTTAAATGTGCACAGCCTTATATTCACTTTGTCCAACTTGAGCTTCCAGAAACCTTGTGACATCTCCAACTAGCTGAAACATGTCGCTCCAGCCATTTCGCACGTTATTTCTTTCCTCTTCTGAATTGGGTAGTGCTCCCTCCTGATGTTAAGATTCAGGTATTTGAGGTCAATGCATTTCCTCTTTTTTACACACACCATAGAGTTATCCAGTCGGTAGGTTCCTCTATGCTTCTGATGACTCCTAGAGCCGTCATTTTATCTAACTCAGCCTTCAGTTTGTCCGTCAGTGGCGCAGGTACACGTCTCGGCGTGTGTACAACTGGCTTCGCATTCTCCTTCAATTGGATGCGGTACGTAAAAGGCAGAGTGCCAAAGCCTTGAAATATCTCTGGAATGTCCTTTATGATAGATTCTACATATACATGTTGGCGGGGTGCCATGCTTTCTGCAACGGACACCTGCTTAACTCGTTAACGAGCCCAAGTTCTTCACACACTTCCACTCCGATGAGCGATTCGCGCTCTGTCTCCACTATGGAAAATGTGATCATACACGTTCTGTCCTTGACAGTTACTGCAAGCTCAAGTGCTCCTAACAACGTTGTGATCTGATGACCATTATAGTCCTTCAGGAGTACCGAACTTCGAACCATTTTCGGTTTGATTTTTAGCCGTTTCAACACTGACAAAATGATTAAATTGTCTCTTGCTCCGGTGTCGAGCTTGCATTTGGTTAGCGTTCTATCAACCATCAACAGAATCATCCATCTATCTTCTATGGTCTTCACATCCACATCAGTATGGCTAAAAATGGTGAGGAAAAATTTGCCGTTTTGGCTGGTCAGACTATTCGTGTCCTCAGTCAAAATCATGTTTACAGCAGCCAGGTCGGCGATGCACATCTTGTTATCGACACTAACTGGTCCTAATGTTGGACGTGAGATACATCGCCTCGCAAAGTGATTTGTTCTGCCACACCTTTCCAAGTGCGGGACATCACCGTGGCAAATGCCGATTGCCGCATTGCTGGCACATAAAGGCGGATCCAGTCGGCCACTCAAAATGGCGGCCCGAACTGCGGCCAAATTTCTTTTTGACTGCGTCACAGTGCTTATGGCGCTGGCATCTTCTTCCCAATTGGTGACAAAATGTTGAAAGTTGAGCGTACTAACCTGCTGTGCAGCTAACTAACTTACATGGCAAATTTAGGATGGCATTCTTCCCTCAATAATCTCTCATGTACTTTGTCATTCGATACGCCAAACACTATCTGGTCACAGGGCATTGACGAGTTTAAAGTACCAAAATTGCATGGCTGCGCCTCAAGTGCAAGTTGGCTACAAAAGATTCAACACATTCGCCTGCTTTTTGGGTATGCGTATGAAACATATAACGTTCAAACGTTTAATTTTTCTTCGGAGAGCAATGCCAATCAAAGTACTGTATTACTTTATCAAAGCTTTTGCTTTCTTCTGTCGAAGGCGAAAGTATTGTATATTTCTATTGCTTGAGGACCTGCTTGTGGTAGTCACCACTGATGTATATATTGTATATAGAGGATGTTGTTATAGGTGCTTTACAGTAAGGCCCCTGTACTACAGGTACGAGGGTAGATCCCTGCCTGCTGGCTCCGCCCAGTAGGCGGAGTATAAATATGTGTGCTCCCCGTACAGCATCCATTTCGTCAGCTGCTGTAGGAAGCCACACATCTCAGTGTAATAAAGCCTCGATTACTGTGGTAGTATGACGAGGGGTATTACGGTACCTGAGAGTGTGAGCTGCTATTGGTGTAAAAGGCTCGCTGCCCATTGGCCCAAGTGTTGTCTGCTCATTGGTCGGGAGGAAGGTAGCTCCGCCTACGAGGCTGAGTATAAGAACCCGTGTTTTCCCAGCAGCCAGGTCATTTCTGTACTCCTGCTGCTGGGCACACTTCTTGTAGATTAAAGCCTTCGAATCGGACTACTCCTTCGTTTCTGTGTTCTTTGATCACGCATCAATTACATCCTACTCTCTTCTTTGCGTAATTGATAGTGCATCAATTTATTACACTGAGTTTTCAGAGATGGACCTCCACATCAAGCCGGACCGCCTGCAGCTGCAACCTCAAGCAGACAACGCCAAAAAGGACTTTGAACATTGGTTAGCCTGTTTCGAAGCGTATATCGTGTCTGCGCCTGACACAATTCCAGAAGCACAGAAGCTCCAGATCTTTTACACGCGGCTCAGCTCCAACGTCTTTCCACTCATCCAGGATGCGCAGACCTACGCAGAGGCCATGGCGCTACTGAAGGAAAACTACACTTAGCGGACTAACAAAATCTACGCCAGACACCGCCTCTCCACGCGGCGCCAGCTTCCCGGTGAGTCAGTGGAAGATTTCTGGCGCGCCCTTCTCGCCCTAGTTAGAGACTGTGACTGCCAGGCCGTTTCGGCCACGGAACACTCGAATTTGCTGATGAGAGACGCATTTGTTACAGGCAGAGGGTCTGACTACATCCGCCAGCGCCTCCTAGAAAGGGCCACGCTCTACCTCACGCCGACCAAAAAGCTAGCGCTCTCACTTACGGTCACATCACGCAACGTTCAGGCCTATGCCCTCGACCACGCGGCACACCCCTCCTGTGCATCGTGGACTCCGCAGATGACCGCCCCATCATGGACACCATCAGCGACTGCCCTTAGCCAGCCCCACGCCTGTACCGCGTGGCAGCCAACCAATCCCGGGGATCCCAAATGCTACTTCTGTGGGCAGTCAAAACACCCCCAACAGCGCTGCCCGGCACAGAGCGCCCTCTGCAAGGCCTGTGGTAAGAAGGGACATTTTGCTGCAGTGTGCCAGGCCTGCTCAATCGCCGCTATTGTCCCGGCACCCCCCTCGTGCGACCAGTGGGCGCCGCCATCTTCCCCTCTTCGGACCACGTGCGGTCAGTGGACGCCGCCATCTTGCTCGACTCGCAACACGTGCGACCTGTGGATACCGCCATCTTGTTCCTCCCAAAACCAAAGGGCGCTGCCATCTTGCCTTACTCACGACACGTTTAGCCCCAGGGCACCGCCATCTTGCCCAACTCGGGACCCCTGCCCGTCGGGCACCTCATCAGGCCGCTCATCACCTGCAACCACCGACAACCAGCCGCGTCTCACCTCAGTCACGACCACACAACCTCGCGACTGCTTCAAATAAAGTGAAGGTCAACGGACATGAGATCTCCTGCTTGCTGGACTCCGGGAGCACGGTGAGCTTCATTCACCCCAATATGGTAAGGCGCTGCTCCCTCGCGGTACACCCCGCTAACCAGAGAATCTCCCTGGCCTCCGGATCCCACTCAGTGGCGATCCGGGGATACTGCATCGCCACTCTCACTGTCCAGGGCATGGAGTTCAGCAGCATCCGACTCTACGTCCTCCCCAACCTCTGCGCTGCCTTGCTACGCGGCCTGGACTTCCAATGCAACCTCCAGAGCCTAACCCTGAAATTCGGCGGGCCCCTACCACCCTTTACTGTGTGCGGCCTCGTGACCCTCAAGGTCGACCCACCTTCCCTTTTTGCAAACGTAAACCAGGATTGCAAACCCGTCGCCACCAGGAGCAGACGGTACAGTGCCCAGGATAGGACCTTCATCAGGTCTGAAGTCCAGCGGCTGCATCGGGATGGCATCATCGACGTCAGCAACAGCTCCTGCAGAGCCCAAGTGGTAGTAGTCAAAACTGGGGAGCAAAATAGGATGGTTGTTGACTACAGTCAGACCATCAATCGATACACGCAGCTTGACGCGTACCCCCTCCCACGCATATCTGATATGGTCAATCAGATTGCACAGAACCGGGTCTTCTTGACAGTGGACCTGAAATCTGCCTACCACCGGCTACCAATCCATAAGGCGGACTGCCCATACACTGCATTCGAAGCAGACGGCTGCCTTTACCACTTTCTTAGGGTCCCCTTCGGCGTCACCAACGGAGTCTCGGTCTTCCAATGGGAGATGGACTGAAATGGTTGACCGGTACAGACTGCAGGCCACCTTCCCGTACCTGGACAATGTCACCATCTGCGGCCACGATCAGCAGGACCATGACGCCAACCTTGCCAAATTTCTCCACATCGCCACTCTCCTCAACCTCACGTATAAAAAGTGAGTGTTCAGTACGAACCGCTTAGCCATCCTCGGCTATGTGGTCCAGAACACAGTTCTGGGGCCCGACCCCGATCGCATGGAACTCCCCCTCCCTCAATGCCCCAAGGCCCTCAAACGGTCCCTAGGGTTCTTTTCGTATTACGCCCAGTGGGTCCCAAACTATGTGGACAAGGCCCGCCCACTCATCCAATCCTCCGTTTCCCCACTAATGGCCGAGGCTCACCAGGCCTTCAACCGTATCAAGGCCAACATTGCCAAGGCCGCAATGTACGTGGTCGATGAGACGTCACTATTCCAAGTGGAGAGCGATGCATCAGACGTCGCTCTGGCCGCCACCCTCATCCAGGCAGGCAGGCCGGTGGCATTCTTTTCCCGCACCCTCCATGCCTCCGAAATTCGGCACTCCTCCGTCGAAAAAGAGGACCAAGCCATCATTGAAGCTGTGCAGCATTGGAGGCATTACCTGGCCGGCAGGAGATTCACTCTCCTCACTGACCAACAGACGGTTGCCTTCATGTTTAATAACACACAGCGGGGTAAGATCAAAAATGATAAAATCTTGAGGTGGACAACTACGAGATTTTGTATCGCCCCGGCAAGCTTAACAAGCCCCCCGATGCCCTATCCCGATGTACATGTGCCAGCGCACAAGTGGACCGACTCCGCACCCTGCACGACAACCTCTGTCACCCAGGAGTCACCCGTTTTTACCATTTCATCAAGGCCCACAACCTGCCCTACTCCATCGAGGAAATCAGGGCAATCACCAGAGACTGCCAGGTCTCCGCGGAGCGTAAACCGCACTTCTACCGGCTAGACAGTGCACGCCTGATGAAGGCCTCCCACCCCTTTGAACGCCTCAGCGTGGATTTCAAAGGGCCCTCCCCTCCACTGACCGCAACATGTACTTTCTCAGTGTGGTCGATGAATACTCCCGATTCCCCTTTGCCATCCCATGCCCCAACATGACGTCTGCCACCGTCATCAAAGCCCTCAACACCATCTTCGCTCTGTTCGGTTTCCCTGCCTACCTCCACAGCGACCGGGGATCCTCATTCATGAGCGATGAGCTGCGCCAGTACCTGCTCAACAGGGGCATTGCCTCCAGCAGGACGACCAGCTACAACTCCAGGGGAAACAGGCAGGTAGAGAGGGAGAACGGGACGGTCTGGAGGGCCGTCCAACTGGCCCTACAGTCCAGAAATCTCCCGGCCTCCCGCTGGCAGGAGGTCCTCTCCAATGCACACCACTCCATTCGGGCGCTCCTGTGCACCGCGACTAATGAAACCCCCCATGAACGTCTCTTTGCCTTCCCCAGGAAGTCCACCTCCAGGGTATCGCTCCCAACGTGGCTGGCAGCTCCAGGACCCGTTCTCCTCCGTAGACACATTTGACTCCACAAGGCGGACCTGTTGGTTGAAAGGGTACAACTACTTCACACCAACCCGCAGTACGCTTACGTAGCGTACCCCAACGGCTGCCAAGACATTGTCTCCCTCAGGGACCTGGCACCAGCTGTTCCCCCCCCCACCGACCCGGCGCCACCCTCCCTTCCAACGGCGCACCCCACCACAGCCCCCGCTCCGGGACACTCCGTCCTCCCTTTGCCCACACCCGGGGATGAAGAGGATTTCGACACGTTCCCAGAGTCTCCGAAGACCAAGCCGCCGCCGGAGTTGCCACCAGCACTACAGCGATCCCTACGACAGATTAAGGCACCGGACTGCCTGAATTTATAATTTTAACTGTACTTTTAAACACAATTTCCTGTATATAGTTCTCCACCACCCCCGCTGGACTCATTTTTAACAGGGGGTGAATGTGGTAGTCACCACTGATGTATATATTGTATATACAGGATGTTGTTATAGGTGCTTTATGGTAAGGCCCCTGTACTACAGGCACGAGGGTAGATCCCTGCCTGCTGTCTCTGCACAGTAGGCGGAGTATAAATATGTGTGCTCCCCGTACAGCAGCCATTTCATCAGCTGCTGTAGGAGGCCACACATCTCAGTGTAATAAAGCCTCGATTACATCCTACTCTCGTCTTTGTGCAATTGACCGGGAGCAGCAATGCAATAAGCTTCACATCAGGCTTTGCCTGCTGGCCAAGGGTTGCACATAGAGTCTAAATTTCTGCTTGTAAACACGCCAATTTTCATCTATTTTACCCGAGACTTGAAGCTGAAGGGGTGCCTTCAAACCTTCCACCTCTAACTTCAGTCTTACCGTGCGTTGAGTTCCAGATGACCGTAATTCACCAGGTCAACGGAAGAATTTTCTCTTTTCTTTCTTCAGCCTATTTCGCCCCATCTTCTCCTTTGTTATCTTTCATTGTTCTGAGCACCTGGTACCATGTTGTCTCCTATGTTACGACTATGGTAATGATGTACACAGAACATCTAGCTGCTTAACTAGAAAGATGATTTATTAACAAACGCGTGGAAAGATAACTAACAAACGATAATAAGACGACGGCTACTAAATGAATTCAGTAAATTCTCCTGGAGCTACTCTAAGTGTAACTATTCTCTTGTATGACTTACTACCAACTGCCAGGAGTCTCAAGTCACATGGTAGATCTCTATCGCCACCTGCTGGTTGGAGGTCATATCGATAACTATATACATTGCTTTTTGCATATCACCACCTGTCCATTGTCAGGGTGTGGATTTATAGTTCTTGCAGATGGAGGGCCATGGTGAACATTGTAATCAGACTGAAGTGATATCTAAGTTGGTTCCAACCACTGGGCTTGTTGAATAACTGGTGTGAAGAACTGGGAAATGGAAGTGGGGCCATGGCCAGTGTTTGGAGGGATGTCCCCAGAGAGGAGGTCGCCTCCATTTTTACGCACTCCGCCCCCTGGCTCTCTGACCCATCCCCATACTCTTTCTGAGGTAGTGGCCCAGTGTTAGAAAAGGAGGTTCGGGAGGGCTAGGTCTCCCATATTCCTCCTTCTTTGAAGTATGCTATTTCGGATCCTTGTGTTCTTCGTACCCGTCCCCCACACAAATGCCATGATTAATTTGTCTACTTTGTTGAAGAAGGCCTTGGGGAAGAAGATCAGAAGGGATCTGAACATGAAGAGGAACCTAGGAAACACATTCAGCTTGATCGTCTCCCACCAGGGAGAACAGGAGCGAGTCCTACCTCCGCAAGTCCATCTTTACCTCCTCTGCCAGACTCGATCGGTTCCATTTGTGGATCTGTGTCTAGTCGTGGGCTATTTGGATCCCAGGTTTTGGAATATGATTTGGGCCAGCTTAAAAGGCAACCTCCCCAGCTCTGGTTTCCCCCCTGTGGGTTCATGGGGAAAATTTCGCTCTTGCTCAGGTTGAGTTTGTAAGCGGAGAAGGGTCCAAATTCCTTCAGGAGTTCCTTTATTCTTCCCAAGCTGGCTAATTGGTTTAAGACATAGAGGAGGTCATCGCATAGAGTGAGACTTTGTGCTCCCTGTCTCCCCTCAGGATACCGCTCCACCCCATCGCCGCTCTAAGGGCGATAGCCAGTGGCTCAATTGTCAGGAAAAATAGCATCCCTACCTCATGCCTCTGTGCAGCAGGAAGTATTCAGAGCTGGTGGCATTTGTCCATACAATCGCCATGGGAGCGCAGTACATTAATTTTACCAATGAGGTGAACCCTGGCCCAAACCCAAACCGTTCCAGTACCTCCATCAGGTAACTCCATTCGACTCTGTCAAAGGCAAGTCCAAAATCCTACCAACTGTCCTGGCTTGAGACAATTCACACCTCTTTAACCTGGGATCACCCCCTATCTCTGGATCTGTAATGATTTGATTACCCGCAAATGCTTGCATTCCAAGCACTGTCTGGCATCTCTGACTTTGTCTATATAAATGTTTCTGGAACATACCTCTCCATTCACCTGATGAAGGAGCTGCGCTCCGAAAGCTCGTGTTTGAAACAAACCTGTTGGACTTTAACCTGGTGTTGTAAGACTTCTTACTGTGCTCACCCCAGTCCAACGCTGGCATCTCCACATCATGGCAAAAAGGTTAGGATGGGTTATTGGGTTACATGGATAGGGGTGGAAGTGAGGGCTTAAGTGGGTTGGTGCAGACTCGATGGGCCAAATGGCCTCCTTCTGCACTGTATGTTCTATGTCCAGGTTATTGGAAATGCGATAATCTTTTTCATGTTCACCTGGTCTTCAGATAGTGAGAAAATAATCACTCTTATTGTGGCTATAACTTAGGAATCATATGTATAACTTAGACAATTATACAAGGTCTTTTTTTTTATAAATTTAGAGTACCCAATTATTTTTTTTCCAATTAAGGGGCAATTTAGCATGGCCAATCCACCTAACCTGCACATCTTTGGGTTGTGGGGTGAAACCCACATAGACACGGGGAAAATGTGCAAACTCCACACGGACAGTGACCCAGGGCCGGGATTTGAACCCGGGTCCTCAGCTAACCACTGTGCCACGTGCCGCCCCTATTATACAAGGTCAATCAGCAAAGGAGATTTAAATAAACTAAACATTTAAGCTACAGCTTCACAGTTCGCAAAATAATTCTCTGCCGGTGGGATTCTCCATTTCGCCGGCAGAGCACCCCTGCCCGCGGGTTTCCCGGTAACATAGGGGTGCCGACAATGGGAAATCCCAGTGATGGGAATGGAGAATCCCCCTGCCAGTGACGGCGCGCCACCAAGTAACATGCGACCGGGGAGGCAGAAAATTCGCCCCAACATGTTTTACTCTCGATAATATTGAACAAGGACCAGCATTCATAACACAGAAAACTTATGGATGTTGAGTCCACTCTCACACAACCTTCAAGTATTCACTTCTCTATCAATAAAATAAGAGCTGCAGAACTGACAGGAAGTTCCTGAATATATTTCTCTATGCAAGCACAGAGGCATCAATCGACCCCTTCCTTGAAAGACAGCATGTGGGGCAACCCCACCATGAGAACTGGGTTCACACTTTACTGGCATTGCCATTGATCAGTGAAAAATGACAGCCAGCCTCCACAGAATCTACAGGATGGCTCCCCAGTAATGAGTTCTGTTCCTTTGAAAAGCTACATTCCTGAACCACTGGACTGTGTTTGCAACAAAAACATCAAAACAGCCCAACCACAGTATGTTTCTTCCCCCAAGAGAAAAATCCAAGAATATGGAAAAATATAGCACTCTAATTGACTCTGCAGTTCATTTGACCAGTCTCAAGTGCTAATACCTTTACATCACTCGCTCTTTTAAATAGCTAATCTATGCTCTCCTGCTTCCTTGGACAGTACTTTCCATTGGGTCGGCAGAAGCATTGATTTTGCATGCCATCGAGACCCAATGTCTTATCTTTCTTTGATTTCCTCAGGTGATATATTTATTTTCCTACTTTCTTTGATTTCCATCGAGCCCTGAAATTCGGTGAGGATGAGTTATGATGGTCTCCTCTTTTGAGCATAGAAGAATATCCCTGTTACCTTAACGTCCAACCTCTTTGTTTTATTTTAGCTGCCCTCTTTTACCATGTTACTGTGCTACCTGTAGCTTTAGACGGTATTTCAAAGCATTTCACCTGGCCTTTTTTCCTTTAACGGTGCTGTCCAGTCAATTTCCTTAGTTCACATTTCATCCCGTCAAAGCCTGCTCTTTGAATATCACTGTTGTAATGCACTTTGCTATCAAAATCCTAACCTTAAGCTTCACTTTATTTGTGGTCACTCATATTATGGAGCCGGTTAGCACAGCTGGCTGGACAGCTGGTTCGTGATGCGGAGCGATGCCAGCACCACAGGTTCAATTGCCGTACCAGCTGAGGTTACCCATGAAGGAACCTTCCCTGAGGTGTGCTGACCCTCAGGTTAAATCACCACCAGTCAGTTCTCTTTCTCAAAAGGGGAGAGAAATCCATGGTCCTCAGGAACTATGGCAACTTCCATTTCATTCATATTAAAGTATACATTATATTTGGGTTGGTCAACATCTGTTTGTTACTTAATATCAGGTCCAATAATGTCACTCGTCATATCCGTTCATTGACCATTGTTCCATATAAACAATCCAACAATGCATCCTCCGTACTTTTCCCCAATCTCTCTCTCGTAATTTGAAGTTCCTCATAATAAATGCTTGTATCCCTGCACTTGCTTTATTTATTTAACTGGAAAATCTTTGGCTCAATTCCTCCTTCTGATCCGGCGGTCAAAAGCAAACACCCACAATTAATTTTCTCCCCTCATGTTGCATATCCTCGTTGCAAGATTTCCCCATTTTCCATACAATAGGTTTTTGTCCAAGTCATTAATGAACTGGGTTTCTGGGATGCCTCGGGTATAATAACCTCCGAAGACCTACAGATATTGGAACACTGGAACAAATTAGGCCTTTCAATACTTAAGCATGTGCCACCATTCAATCAAGTTACAGCTGAGCTATACCTCCACTCTGTTTACCCATTCTGATCTATATGAATCAATATCTTTGTCTAACAAAGATCCATTAATCAATCCAGTCTTGAAATTTCAACTGACTTAGCATTCACAGCCTTTTGCAAGAGAGTGTTCCAGGTTTCCATTGCTATTTGTATGAGAAGATGCTTTCTGAGTTCATTTCCAAGTTGCCTGGCTCAAATCTTTTTTTTAGATTATATTCTTTTGTTCTGATCCCTCACCAGATGCGTTAGTTTCTCTTTATCTCCCCTATTGATACCCTGAACTATTTATTCAAAGACCTTGAACAGTCCAAAGATGTGCGGGTTAGGTGGATTGGCCATGCTAAATTGCCCGTAGTGTAAGGTTAATGGGGGGATTGTTGGGTTATGGGTATACGGGTTACATGGGTTTAAGTAGGGTGATCATTGTTCGGCACAACATCGAGGGCCGAAGGGCCTGTTCTGTGCTGTACTGTTCTATGTTCTATGTTCTAGATCACCCCATCTAAATTCAAGAAAAATCAAACCAAATTTTTGCAACCTGTGCCTTAATTTAATCACGGTATCATTCTGGTGAATTATCTCTGTACCCCTCCAAGGGCACTAGATCTTTCCTGAGATCCAGTTCCCAAAACTGAACACAGGTCATCTTTTCCTGCCTCAGATTGGGCCAAAATGGAAGTGGGCATGAAAGAAAATTGCCAATACACAGCGCAGTCAGAAGTTCCAACTCTGCCAGCAGCAGCTTTCGGTCAGCAGGGGTCAAGGCAGGCTTCAGAATTGACTCATCACTATTAACAGGACATTTAGAACACTTAAGGGACGAATATAAGTCCAACTTTTGGAATTTTGGAGCCCTCAGGTTCCAGACACATTTGAGGACAGACGTGCAGTAAGTTGGAGGTGAGTCAGGAGAGAAGAAAACTCAATCAAGGTGAATTGCATGAAATAAGATGGTGAGCTATAGAGCAGTACACAATAAGGAAAGGGTGGAAGGACAATTGAAGGTGAATACTGGTAGGAGTTAATGTCATAGTAAATACATAGGAAGATGTCTGTCACACAAAGATTGTGCTCCACCTCGGTTCCCACATTTTGGCAGCTAACTGGATGACTGACCCTCCTTTACCTAATTAACGGCCTGACCCAGAGAACACTGCTCGATTCTGCTTCCCCATGGTAATGGGTTTGTGACCCAGTCTCAAGCCTCTCCCATTTCCCATCTCATATTGGAAAATCTGATCCCGGTATTCCATCTGGGGTTTGACCAATGCGTTAATAACTGAAAACTAGCATCTTCATTTTTGTATCTCAACCCATTTGAGATAAAAGGCCAACATTCCATTAAACTATGGCTATTTTTGTAGCTATGCACTAACCTTCCCTCCTTTGTATACATGGACATCTAAATGACCACAGCTCCTAGTCTCTCAGCATTAAGAAAATGTTCTGATTTGTCTTTCTAAAGTAAACTAACTCATTCCTCTCCACAATGAACTCTGCCTGATATAGATTTCCCCACTCAGTTTATTTATATTCTTTATAGAATATGTCCATGTGTAACTTCCTTCTCAATTTCACATTCTAATAGAATAAAATTTGCAAACTAGTATTTACAGCTTTATATTCCTTCATCCCAGTCATTAATGATGAAAAACAGGTGCTGACTTGCAGTGGCAGCCATGGAGTACATAAGGTGGCTCCTGCCTGAGGACTAGTTTTTTGGCCCTTTTTGCAGGGGTGGAGCAGGTGGAAAAGTGGTGAAATAGAAGAACTAAGATTTCTCCTCCAGTAAGTGATGTCAAAGAGTTACCAGGGAAGGAGTGTGTTGAACTAGGGGCATTCTTTGGACCTGGAGCGAACATGTGGATCGGGGGGGGGAAAGATAACAGAGGGACCTGTGGCATTGTTGCCCGCTCAGTGGTCGACAGACATGTTGGTTGAGTTCCTATTAGGTCACTGAAGACTTGGTGAGAGTGGCAGAACCATTTCCGGCTTCCCTGGAGAGGGTGGAAGAGTGGTTGGAGTCGTAGACTTCGTCGATCCAGAAGGTTCAGGGGATGGTTGCTGACCACAAAGATTGGATTACCTCTGTAGACAGAGATGGTGGTGATTTTTGAGGAACAAAGTAAACTGAGGACCAAGGCTGATGACCTGGAGACAGCTCAAGACAGCAAATTTCAAGGATGGTGGGGCTGCCTAAAGGCATTGAGGGTGCCAGAACCACAGAATATGTGGCAAAGATGTGCAAGCAGTTGGCGAAAGAGGTGGCCTTTGTGTGCTTGACCCCAGGCTGGACCGGTCATGCCCCAAATCCCTGAAGGTATCAGGAGTGGCAAAGGAGTTGCTTGGGTTCATGGAGCAGATGGGGGTGGATCCATGGTGGTTTGGGTTCCCAAGAGCAAAGGAGCTTTCTTTCTTTTCACATGTACACTGCATTTACTCCCGTATCAACTATTTTATTATGGATAAGGCACTTCGGCTTTCAAGTGATATGACTTAGCGATTATCATATCGGACCATGTGCCACACTTTGCGAATCAGTGCATGGAGAAGGGAGGCACCCAGCGACCACCATAGTGGTTGCATGCGGCACTGTTGATGGACAAGAGTGCATGAGAGGATTGGAGTGATATGTTGAATTAAATAAGAACAAGGAGCTGTCTCCCTCCACTTTCTGGGAGGCGTTGATGGCAGTAATCAGGAACAAGCTAATTTCAATAAATGTGCATAGAGAGAAGGTGAGAGGTTGGAGCAGGCCATTCTAGCAGGGCATCAGCAGTATTCGGCCACCCCAGAGGAGGAGTTGTAGAACATAGAACATACAGTGCAGAAGGAGGCCATTCGGCCCATCGAGTCTGCACCAACCCACTTAAGCCCTCACTTCCACCCTATCCCCGTAACCCAATAACCTTAGGAGGTTTCCGTTTTGGCTGGTCAGGTCGAGTTTATAGTATCTGGGAATATGGGTGTCACATAGCTGGGCTCTATTGCACAAGTTGAATGTGGCCAAACTGGTAGAGGGATTGAAGGAGGATTTAAAGAGGTGGGATGTTCTCCCGTTATCGCTGGCAGGGCGGGTTCAAACCGTAAAAATTACAATCCTTCCAAATTTTTTTTCCCAGAATATCCCAATTTTCCTACCAACTTTCTTTTTGGGAGGGTTAACAGGATGATTTCAACCTGTGTGTGGGAAGGGAAAGTGCCTTAGATCCGAAGAGCATTTTTGCAGAGACAGGCAGTCAGGGGGATTGATATTGCAGAATTTTGTGAACTATTATTGGCGCCAAATGTTGAGAAGGTTCACAAATGGATCATAGAGGGAGGGTCGGTTTGAGGGCAGCTTCGTGTATCGGGTCAAGTCTGAGGGCGCTGGTGATGGCTCCACTTCCATTCTCGCTGGCCAAGCACTCTACGAGTCCGGTAGTCATTGCCTCGTTAAGAGTTTGGAATCAGTTTAGGAAACATTTTAAGCTGGAGGGAATGTGAGCATCAATATGTGGAAATCATAGATTTATTCCAGCATGGTTGGATTCGATACACAGGGTTTGGGAATGGGAGGGGACAGAGAGGTTTAGAGACTTATTTGTGGAGGGTAGAGCTGGGGTACAGGTAGAAACGTTTCAGCTTCTGAGGGGGAAAGGGTTCCGGTACATACAGGTTAGGAATTTTGTGAGGGAGCAGCTGGTTATGTTTCCTCAGTTACTGCTCCTTCATTGCTGGACAAGATAATTTCTGAGGATGAGATAGGAGAGAGCATGAACTCCATTTTTTATGGATATTTGATGGAGAGGGACTCACTGGAGGAGATAAAGCGGATGTGGGAGGAGGATCTGGATGGTGCATTTGGGGGGGGGGGGGGGCGCGATGTGGAGTGAGACCTTACATAGGATAAACCCAAGCCCATGTGCAAGATTGAGCTTGATTCAATTTAAAGTGGTGCACAGCACACATACAATGAAGTTGTGCATGAATGGATTTTTTCCGGAGGTGGAGGACAGATGTAAATCGCTTATTGTCACGAGTAGGCTTCAATGAAGTTACTGTGAAAAGCCCCTGCAGGGGGGGGGGGGGGGGGGGGGGGGGGGGGCTTGCCTCCAGACAAGAACTTGAGGAGCAGACAGGAATATTTCTCTTCCATTTTGGCTTAAGTTATGACACAAAGCTTGGGTGCTATGGTGCCACCACTGGTCAGTGGGCAGAATTGCAGTGAGAATTTTACATAAGCATTCTCAGTTATAATTTTGGTAATGACATTTTATAATAATAATCTTTATTGTCACAAGTAGGCTCACATTAACACTGCAGTGAAGCTACTGTGAAAATCCTCTGGTTGCCACATTCCGGCACCTGTTCAGGTACACAGATGGAGAATTCAGAATGTCCAAATTACCTAACAGCACATCTTGTCATGGAAAACAGACAGGGATTGAGTGCCAGGGTAACTTTTTCAAATTATAAGTTATAGCAAGCAAATTTTTAAAACAATACCTAGTTACCTGATTGCCTAACCACTCAGTCAAACCCTACTTCCAATTTCAAGGGCAAAATACTGCATTTGCTGGAAATCAGAAATAAAAACAGAAAATATTTAAATGCTCGGGCCTTACAGTATTTATAGTGAGAGTAGGAACCAATATGCCTAAAGGCCATGAATCTGAAACATCTGTTCTTTCGCTTCAGATGTTGCTGACCTGCAAAATATTTCCAGCACCTCTTGTGGTTTTATTCTTGTTTCAGACTGAATTGATATGAATCTACTATCAGCACAATATGCTTCACAGCGCCCACCCACATCAATTTTCAAATGTTAATGCTGTGAATAGGTTAACACTGCAATTTTAATGATGTACATGGAACGTCTAAATTATATCTTCTTATTCATTGAACATTTTGGTTAGGAATCGGTTATGCCCCCACTTTACAGGTGGTTTCCTGAACCGCCATGTAATTATGATATGAATGTAAAGCAACTGACCACGTTATCCCTGAAATGCACAAAACAGTTAAAAACGTCCAACAAAAAAAAAATCGCTTCTTTGTTTTGTTGCATTTTTCCTTCAGGATACCAACCATCTCGCAGCCTATTGTCCAGTCTCCTTCCTAATCCCTCGGGGCTCCCTGAGATCAGGAAATAAAGTTCATATAAATAGGCACCAAATTCCCGGGATTCGCGTCATTTCCTCTCTAATCACAGTCAAGCCAAATCGCCTTTTCCCAGCGTTTCCCGCAGGGCTGCTCATTGTACTGTGCAAAGTTTCTCACCATCTGCAAAGTTTCTACTGATGATACATTATTGGCATTTTCGCTATTTCTCAGAAGACACCTGAATTGCGTTTATTCTGCAGAGTACATTGGCGTCATGTAGAACTGCGAGGCTCTTAACTATAAAGTATATTTGGACTGTTGTTCACATTGGGGGAATCTGTGCACGTCGTTAGCCACAACAATCAGAAATGCAATTGGAGAAGCATTGAAACGATGCACAAAACTTTAGCACAGCAAGAAAATACAGACTAGACCAAGCACTTTCTAGTTTGTGCACGATCAGTCCTGGGTATAAATTGCCGTTTGCAGGTATTGCTGTATGATGAGCAACGTGTTTGGACTTATAACTACTCCAGAACTTTTGCTCCAATACTTAAAATGTGTGGAGTGTGTTCAGAGACGATCAGAAGGTGGATACATTCCACTTTCGCTCACATTGTTACACTTAGCATGTATGCAAAATTAAACACGTGACTGATTTTACTCCGGATGATTGACCTGAAAGAATTAAATGAAATTCTAGTTGTCCAACTAGATTCATTAATGTTCATCTGGTTTATTATTAACGAATTAATAGTATCACAATCTAGCAAACTATCATTTGGACCACATTTCACGCAGAGTCATTGAAGATCTTCGTGTTATTTCTGAATAGACAAAAATACACATCCCTTCAGCTGTAATTGAAACCGGTCCATGAAACTTGTTCAACGCAGGCGGTTTAAAAAGTAAACGTAGAAGTAAACTTACGGAGACGAGAAACTCCAGTGTGTCTACATAATCTCTCTCCGTCTTCAGGATTTCAGTCAAAACACAAACTCGAAGACGAAGCTGCTTCTCCAAATCCTTGCCGCTAATTTCTCCTTTACTCTCCGACTTTTCTTCGGTCATTTTACTTAAGCAATACCTTTTTTTATTAGCAGCAGCTCGTGCCGAAGTATCACCACCTCGTTCCCCTTCCAAAAACGTATGTTTTTCTCGTCACGTGAGAGGGATCATTCTGTCAGTATGAGGGAAAATAAACATTCTTTTGCTCGGATTTCGGCGACAGTTTGATGTTTTAGAGGAGGAATGGCGGTAGGGCTGTTTTCCGTGAGCTGGGCGACTGGAATAAATCAAGGAAGCAGGCTAGTCGGGGAGTGCACAGGAATCGGGCAGGCGCTGAGTGTTGCAAGGGGAACCACATGGAAAAACTGTGGGAAAGGCACTATTAAGTTTATACATTCATCAAACGCTTCCAATGTGACCCCAGTGGAATCAGGAAAGAGGAAAGGAAAACAATCTTGGAAACTGTAGCTTGCGACACATGTTGGTTAGAATACAGTCCCTGTTTCATAACATTGCATTTGTTAAGTGTTTGGAATGTGGACAATGTTTGCCTGAAATTTGCTCCCAGTCCAGGTTTTGTGCTCTTGATCCTGCGGAGAAAGATGTCAGATGTCCAGGAATCTTTTGCATTGCTAAATTTAGAGGGGAATCAATTCACCTTTTGCCCAAAAAGTTTACATTTTTGAGATTGATAGATCAGCATGTAATAAAAATTAGAAATCTAAAAGAGGGAGAACATTTTAAAATGGACTAAATTTATTGCAAAAATTGCATTTATGTATCGTGCTTTGCTAGAATTTCCTGTGGCAGAAGGGTCGATAACCAAAAGGTGACTGAAAAAGAATCAGTCAAGAAGACAAATGTTGCAGTTTGCTGTGATCTATAATGTAGGGTACGATTTAACCAAAAAGTTTCAAGTGGTAGCAAGTGAGAAGTGCCGTGAGCTTCCCGATGCTTGGCCCGGTGAGGCCGCCACCACTAGAAAATGTTAATGGGTCCACTTAACTAGGCCCCATGGGCTTCATGCCGCAAATGATGGCCCGCCGGCTGATTCGCCGGGACCACGCTCACCGGCCCCCTGCTAACAAGGGAGAGCAGCACTGAAACCGGTCTTGCACAGTCAACCCCACTCAGCTCACAGCCATGCCGCCGAGACTAGTCCCATGATTCATCATGATTTGGCAGCGTTTCCCAGTCTACAGTGACCCAGTACCAGGTGGACCTTGGTGAAGCGCTTTGGGGCATGTCCCAGTCTCAGGTGGGCTTTCCAAAGAACATCCCTGTCGCTGGGGGAGGTCTCCCAGTCCCATGTGGACAGATCCAAGGCACTGCGGGACATGGGCAGCACGGTAGCATTGTGGATAGCACAATTGCTTCACAGCTCCAGGGTCCCAGGTTCGATTCCGGCTTGGGTCACTGTCTGTGCGGAGTCTGCACATCCTCCCCATGTGTGCGTGGGTTTCCTCCGGGTGCTCCGGTTTCCTCCCACAGTCCAAAGATGTGCAGGTTAGGTGGATTGGCCATGATAAATTGCCCTTAATGTCCAAAATTGCCCTTAGTGTTGGGTGGGGTTACTGGGTTATGGGGATAGGGTGGAGGTGTTGACCTTGGGTAGGGTGCTCTTTCCAAGAGCCGGTGCAGACTCGATGGGACAAATGGCCTCCTTCTGCACTGTAAATTCTATAATTCTATGATGTCCCATTCTCAGGTGGGTATAGTCGAGGCTTTGCAGAGCATATGCCGGTCAATGGGGACATGTCCCAGTTGTAGGTAGGCATTGCCGGGGAGCCCCATAGCAAATGGCAGTCACTGAGGAGCATCGCCGAGGGCATCAACACTGTGCTGCAGAATTGGGCGTTGCCAGGGCTAAATGATGCAGGGGCAGCCAGGGCTTGGTGCAGCTGCCCCTTGTCATCATATACACACAGGTATATGATGGTGCACAGACAGGCATTGATTGACACACAGGATGACCAATGAACACACAGAACACAGCAGCCAATCACCAGACAGGACACGGCCACTATAAAGACAGGGGGCACTAGTTTTCCTGCTCTCTTGGGAAGCAGCCTCTGAGACAGTCAGAGCCCGTGAGCAACAACCATGTGGTGGTAAGATAGTCTGGTCAGGTTAGCCTCAGGTCTCCAGTCAACTCAGCATAGTGTCAACCCACAGTTAAAGTATGTATGATAGTTAAGAGTTCAATAAAATAGAGTTGCATTTCTTCAAGTGTTGGAAACCATTCCACCAGGCCGTGCCATAACCAACAACAGTGCACCCTGGGGGGGGGGGGGGCACCGAGCAAGATCACGGAACTGACATCCCAGAGGGGATACTCAAGGCCACCCTTATCCTCAAAAAAGTTCAACCGAAGCGAAAACAGTCAGAGAGGGAGTCCCGTCTCAGTAGAAAGGACTTACTTTTTTAAAATAAATATCGAGTACCAATTAATTTTTTCCAATTAAAGGGCAATTTAGCGTGGCCAATTCGCTTATTCTATACATCTTTTAGGTTGTGGGGGCAAAACCCACGCAACCACGGGGAGAATGTGCAAATTCCACACGGACAGTGACCCAGAACTGGGATCGAATCTGGGACCTCGGCGCCGTGAGGCAGCAGCCCTAACCACTGTGCCACCGTGCTGCCCGAGAAAAGACTTACTTGACCCCAAGTAAGAGATAAAGAGACAAATATAGTCCAGTCATCATCAGGATAACAAACAGTCTTCCTGGGCCTAAAAATATAAAAGCACAGATGCTCTGGATTAAAGTTGAACCATGGAAAACAAACCAAAACTGGGCTAGCTCGAACTGAGGGGGTCTTCCATGGACAAACTAACCCTACAAACTCTCGCCCTCCACCCCTCACCCCGCTCCGGCTCTTCCCATCTTCTATCTAGGTGAGACAGGCAGGGGGAAGTCACAAAAGCACCCCCTCCCCCCCCACCAGGATTGTCAATCCATATAAGACCTGAATATATTTAGGATAAATGGATAATAATGGTACAGGCCCTCGCATTCACATTATTTATTATTCACTTCCCTGTAAACCAGTGGTTCCCAACGTGGGGCGTACACCCCACAAGGGGGCAATTTGATTTTTAAGGGGGGCAATTGAGCACGACTGAGGAGGTCTGGGTCCAAATTTTCGATTTTTATTTTTTTGGATTTTCCATCAGGTAAACATATGTAGTTTATGTTTCAGATGTTATTTTGAGTAAATAATTTTTTGGGGGTAAAAAAGGTCTTTATTGTGTAGTTATTACATAATCACCATACCATCGCTCTTCATGCACGTCGCACGAAGCGCGCGAGGTCATGGGAGAACCTTATTTATTGAATTGGATTTAGAAATGCGATTCAAAGAGCTTTTGCTAAGTTACCCTTATAATATCTATTTTCTCCGTTTTCTCTCAAGGGAAAGCAATCCATTTTCTGAGAATTCACAGTCCAAACAATCGTAAACAAAGAAGTTGTTTTGGTGTTTCCACGCAAGGTAATTGATACATATTTCTTTGTCTGCTCGTGAATATATTTGATTATTTAGTATTATGATGATACTAGAAGATGCATACAGTGTCAGAGATGAAAACTAAATAGTCCAAATGCGTAATATTTGACTAGAAAATAGACAGTAAGATAATACACATAGTTTAGGCTGGCGTATCATATGACCTTGAGTGTGACGAATATCATCAATATATTTATTTCAGTCACAAACCCTATGCATAAAATGAGTAGTGCAAGCAAGAAGAAAGTTCGTCAGTATTCAGAGGAATATTTAAAACTTGGTTTCATACCCGCTGTCCATGATGAACGGTCACCTTTCTGCCTCTAATGCCAACAATGCTTGACCAACGAATCAATGAAACAAGGTCGTCTTGAGGCGCATTTGAAGGCGAAACATAGTGCGTTTGTAAATTCAGATTAGAATTACTTCAAATCTTTAAAGGATAAGTTTGAAAAAAGATCAACAATAAAGTCTCTGTTCACTGCACAAACTGTTACTGTCAGTCGTACTCTTGAGGCTAGTTATGAAATTTCTTTACTCATTGCTAAATCTGGAAAAAATCATACAAAAGGGGAAAATTTAATTAAACCATCAATATCAGCATTTCTTAAAACAGTTCTGGAAAAGATGACAAAGATGTTAAAGCCATGCCATTCAGTAACAACACTGTTAGGAGAAGAATAGATGAAATGAGTGAAGATATTGAAACACAACTTGTTGAAAAGCTGAAATCAAGAAAATTCTCAGTACAAATGGATGAATCAACTGTGAGAGACAGTGAGGCCTTATTGCTAACCTATGTAAGATATATTGATAAAGGTGAATTTGCTGAAGAAATGTTATTCTGCAAATCGTTAGAGACCACCACTACCGCCACTGATATATATAATAAACTAAAACACTACTTAGATGTCAATAATATACCAATGGAAAACATAACATCTTGTGCAGCTGATGGTGCTCCTGTTATGATGGGCAAGAAAAATGGCTGCTTAAAATTGATGAAAGATGAGAATCCGGAAATGCTTCTTGTGCACTGTGTTATTCATAGAGAGAACTTAGTGTCGAAAAATATTTCTCCTGTACTTAATTTTTTTTAAAATAATTTTTATTGAAAGAGTTTTTCCATACAAACATTTACCCCTACTAATTTTTAAATTATTTACAACACAATCCCTCTAGGCAAATGTCCCTCCCTCGCCCGCCCTCTCGCGCGCACCAGTCCTCCCCCCCCCCCCCCCCCCAGGCAACCTTAACAAACAAGGCAGCCTATAGTTTCAGACATGAGCAGCGAGCAGACTTGCCCGCGTTACAGTCGTGCATGTCCCCCCACGACCCTTGCTGCCCCCCCCCTCCCCCCCCTCCCCCCCCCTCCCTCCCCCCCTCCCCCCCCCCCCCCCGGGTTGCTGCTGCCACGACCCCGAACGTCTATCTCTGATCTAAAAAGTCAAGGAAAGGTTGCCACCCGCCTGGAGAATCCCTGTACCGACCCTCTCAGGGCAAATTTGATCCTTTCTAGCTGAATATAGCTAGCCATATCGTTAATCCAAGTTTCAACGCTTGGAGGCCTCGCGTCCTTCCATTGAATTAATATCCTTCGTCGAGCCACTAGGGATGCAAAGGCCAGTATTCCGGCCTCCCTAGCCTCCTGTACCCCCGGTTCTACCCCGACCCCAAAGATCGCAAGCCCCCATCCTGGTTTGACCCTGGACCCCACCACCTTCGACACCGTCCTTGCCACCCCCTTCCAGAACCCTTCCAGCACCGGACATGCCCAGAACATATGCACATGGTTCGCTGGGCTTCACAGACATCTGACACACCTGTCCTCACCCCCAAAGAACCGGCTCATCCTTGTCCCCGTCATGTGAGCTCTATGCAGCACCTTAAATTGAATGAGGCTCAGCCTCGCACACGAGGAGGAAGAATTGACCTTCTCCAGTGCATCCGCCCACGTCCCGTCTTCTATCTGCTCTCCCAGCTCCCCTTCCCACTTGGCTTTCAGCTCCTCCCCTGATGCTTCTTCCGCCTCCTGCATTATCTTGTAGATGTCTGATATCTTCCCCCCTCCGACCCAGACCCCCGAGAGCACCCTATCACTCGCCCCCTTACTGGGGAGCAGGGGGAACCCCTCCACCTGCCGTCTAGCAAATGCCTTCACTTGTAAATATCTGAACATGTTTCCCGGGGGGAGCTCAAACTTCTCCTCCAGCCCTCCCAGGCTCGCAAACCTCCCCTCTATAAACAGGTCCTTCAGCTGCCGTATGCCCACCCTGTACCAGCTCTGAAATCCCCCGTCGATGTTCCCCGGGATGAATCTATGGTTCCCTCTTATTGGCGCCGCCAACAGACCTCCCATTTCCCCCCTATGTCGCCTCCACTGCCCCCATATCTTGAGGGTGGCCACCACCACCGGGCTCGTGGTGTACCTCGTGGGGGGGAGCGGCCATGGTGCCGTTACTAGGGCCCCCAGGCTTGTGTTGCCACAGGACGCCCTCTCCATTCGTTTCCAAGCTGCCCCCTCCCCTTCCATCATCCACTTGCGCACCATTGACACATTTGCCGCCCAGTAGTACCCCGAAAGATTGGGTAGTGCCAGCCCTCCACTGTCCCTACTCCGCTCCAAAAAGACCCTCCTCACCCTTGGGGTGCCATGCGCCCACACGTAGCTCATGATGCTACTCGTCACCTTTTTGAAGAAGGCCCTAGGGAGGAAGATGGGCAAGCACTGAAATAAAAACAAGAACCTTGGGAGGACCGTCATTTTGATTGACTGCACCCTCCCCGCCAGCGACAACGGTACCATGTCCCACCTCTTAAATTCCTCCTCCATCTGTTCCACCAGCCTGGAAAAGTTCAACTTGTGGAGGGTCCCCCAGTTCCTTGCCACCTGCACCCCTAAGTACCTAAAGCTCTTTCCTGCTCGCTTGAAGGGGAGTCTCCCAATACCCTCTCCCTGGTCCCCCGGGTGTATCACAAAAACCTCGCTTTTGCCCAAATTTAGTTTGTACCCCGAAAAGTCCCCAAACTCTGCTAATAGTTCCATTATCTCCGGCATTCCCCCTTCTGGGTCTGCCACGTACAGCAGTAGATCATCCGCATACAGCGATACTCGATGTTCCTCCCCTCCCCTAGTCAGTCCTCTCCACCCCCCTGAACCCCTCAGTGCCATCGCCAACGGTTCAATCGCCAGTGCGAAAAGTAGGGGGGATAGGGGACATCCCTGCCTGGTCCCTCGGTGGAGCCCGAAATACTCCGACCTCCTCCCGTTTGTCACTACACTCGCCGTCGGGGCCGAGTAGAGCAGCTTCACCCACTTAATAAAGCCTTCCCCAAACCCAAACCGTTCCAACGTCTCCCACAGGTACTCCCACTCCACCCTATCGAATGCCTTCTCCGCGTCCAGCGCTACCACTATCTCAGCCTCCCCCTCCACTGCCGGCATCATAATTACATTCAGCAATCTCCGCACGTTCGTGTTGAGCTGCCGCCCCTTCACGAACCCCGTCTGGTCCTCATGGATTACCCCTGGCACACAACCCTCTATTCTAGCTGCCAGGATCTTTGCCAGCAACTTGGCATCCACGTTCAGAAGCGAGATAGGCCTGTAGGACCCGCACTGCACGGGGTCTTTATCCCGCTTCAATATCAGGGAGATCAGAGCCTGCGACATTGTCGGGGGCAGAACCCCCCCCCTCTCGCGCCTCATTAAAGGCTCGTACCAGTACCGGTCCCACCAAGTCCACATTTTTCTTATAGAATTCCACCGGGAACCCATCTGGCCCCGGCGCCTTCCCCGCCTGCATCTGACCTATTCCCTTGACTAGCTCCTCTAGCCCTATTGGCGCCCCCAGCCCTTCTACCAGCCCCTCCTGGACCCTTGGGAACCTCAATTTGTTTAGGAAGTCCTCCATTCCCCCTCTCCTCGTCGGCGGCTCAGACCGATACAACTCCTTGTAAAAATCCCTGAAGACCCCGTTCATTTCTTGCCCCTTCTGCACTACCTTCCCGCCCCTCTCCTTCACTCCCCCAATCTCCCTAGCCGCATCTCGTTTGCGAAGCTGGTGTGCCAGCATCCTGCTCGCCTTTTCCCCATACTCATAAACCGCGCCCTGTGCCCTTCTCCACTGCGTCTCTGCCTTCCTGGTGGTCAGCAGGTCGAACTTGACCTGCAGGCTGCGCCGTTCTCCCAGCAGCCCCTCCTCTGGTGCCTCCGCATATCTCCTATCCACTTCCAATAGCTCCCCCACCAGCCTCTCCCTCTCCTGCCTCTCCTTTCTTTCTCTGTGCGCCCTTATGGAGATCAGCTCTCCCCTGATCACTGCCTTCAGGGCCTCCCAGACCATCCCCACCTGCACCTCACCCGTGTCATTCAAGTCCAGATAGCTCTCAATGCTCTTCCGGACCCTTTTACACACCTCGTCGTCCGCTAACAGCCCCACATCCAGCCGCCACAGCGGGCGCTGGTCCCGCGCCTCCCCCATTTCCACATCCACCCAATGTGGTGCATGATCAGAGATCGCAATGGCCGAGTACTCAGCTTCCCGTACCCTCGGGATCAGCGCCCTGCTCAACACGAAGAAATCGATTCTGGAGTACACTCTATGGACGTGGGAGAAAAAGGAATACTCCCTCGCCCTCGGCCTACCAAACCTCCATGGGTCTACTCCTCCCATCTGCTCCATGTACCCCCTCAGCACTTCTGCCGCTGCCGGCCTCCTATTGGTCCTTGAGCTCGATCTGTCTAGCCCGGGGTCCAGCACTGTGTTAAAGTCCCCCCCCATGATCAAGCCCCCTGCCTCCAGTCCCGGAATGAGGCCCAATAGGCGCCTCATGAAACCCGCGTCATCCCAGTTCGGGGCATATACGTTGACCATCACCACTTTCTCCCCCTGCAGCTTACCCTTCACCATCACATACCTACCCTCCTTATCCGCCACCACCTCCTCCGCCACGAACGACACCCTCTTTCCCACCAGAATCGCCACCCCCCGGTTCTTTGCGTCCAATCCAGAGTGGAACACCTGTCCCACCCACCCCCTTCTCAGGCGAACCTGGTCCACTACCTTCAAATGGGTCTCCTGTAACATTGCTACATCAGCCTTCAGTCCCTTCAGGTGTGAGAATACCCTTGATCTCTTGACCGGCCCATTCAACCCCCTCACGTTCCAAGTGATCAGCCGGGTCGCGGGACGACCCGCCCCCCTCCCCTGCCGATTAGCCATGTCCTGTTCCCTGCTCGCCCCGGGTCGACCCTCCCCTTCTGACCCGCTCCCCATGGCGATGTCCCCCTCCCCCCACCTCTCCAGTCCTCCACTTCTCGTTTCTGGTCTTTTCAGCAGCAACCCGGTGTCCCTCCCTAACCCCCCTCCCCCCCCAGGCTAGGACCCCTCCTAGCCGCGATGTACCCTCCATTGTACTCCCGTAAGTCAGCTGGTTCACGCTGACCCGGCTGCTCCTGCCACACTCCGACTCCCCCCGGCTCGGGGGGGGGGGGGGCCTCCCCCCCCCCTTGCCACTCCTCCCTGGCCCCGCTCCAGCGCGGGAAAGGTCGCCATTGCTAGCCACGCCCCGCACTCCTCCCCTCCCCCCTCCTCTGCCCCGCGCGCGGGAAAACAGAGGAAAGCCCGCGCTTTCGCCCTGCCACACCCCACCCCGCCATCTTCAGTTCCACCCCCGTCCCCGTCCATGCCTGTAAAGAACCCCCCCTAGGAGCCCATATCCCCGATCTGCTCTCCCCCCCCGTCCCGCCTCCCCAACTTAACATTATAAATAACAGATAAATAACAAATAACAATGTACTTAACAGTCGCCCTCTACCAAACAGCATAAATAACCATAAATAACCATGAATAACCACAATAACAATAACTAAGGGAAGTTGGCAAAGGGGGAAAAAACATCAGAAGAAAAACCACAGCAAGAGTTCAAAATCCAAACAAAGAATTCAGCTGAAAGTACCCGAGCGGCCAAGGCCGCCAAGTATCCCCTGGGTCTAATTCGAGTCCAGTTTCTCTTCCTGTACAAAGGCCCACGCCTCCTCTGGGGACTCAAAATAGTGGTGTTGGTTCCTGTAGGTGACCCACAAGCGCGCTGGCTGCAGCATTCCGAACCTGATCCGTTTTGCATGTAGCACCGCCTTCGTCCGGTTGTACCGGGCCCGCCGCTTTGCCACCTCCGCACTCCAGTCCTGGTAGACCCTCACCGTCGAATTCTCCCACTTGCTGCTCCTTTCCCTCTTGGCCCACTCCAGCACTCTTTCACGGTCGCTGAGTCGCTGGAACCGCACCAGCACCGCCCTCGGGGGCTCATTTGCTCTTGGCCTCCTAGCCATGACCCTGTAGGCCTCTTCCAGCTCCAGGGGCGAAGGGACGGCCCCTGCCCCCATCAGGGAGCTCAGCATTTCTGCTACATATCCCGGGAGGTCTGACCCCTCCAGGCCTTCTGCCAGGCCCAAGATCCTCAGGTTCTTCCGCCTCATTCGGGTATCCAGCTCCTCAAAACGGCTCTGCCATTTCAGGTGGAGTGCCTCGTGCACCTCTACCTTTCCCACGAGGACCGTGGCCTCCTCCTCCCTCGCAGTCATCTCCTGTTGCAGCTCCCGAATCGACGCCTCTTGGGTCGCCTGGGCTCCCATCAGCCTGGTGGTCGTCGCATTCATTGACTCCAAGAGCTCCATTTTCAGCTCCGTAAAGAAGCGCAGGAGAGCGGCCTGCTGCTCCTCCGCCCATTTCCTCCATTCCTCGGGTGCACCACCGGCCGCCATTTTGGTCTTCTTCCCCCGCTTTTTTTTGGGAGCTGCTGTTGCTCTCTTTACCACCCCACTCCGGGTACCGACCATAAAGTTGGTCTGGTTCTCTTCAGGGAGCCTTCCCCCACCGGGATTTGTCCTTACAGCGCCGTTGGGGCCCTCCAATCGGCCCGAAAACACCTTTGTAGCAGGAGCAGCCAAACGTGCGACTTAGCTGGTCATAGCCGCAACCGGAAGTCCCTCTCCTGTACTTAATGAGGTACTGAAATCAGTTATAAAATCTATCAATGCTATCAAAGCTAATGCCAAATGTGAGCGTCTTTTCAAGCAATTTTGTGAAGATAACAATGCAGACCATGTGAGACTTTTACTTCACACTGAGGTACGGTGGCTTTCGAAGGGGAATTGTTTGAAAAGATTCATGGAACTATTTGATGAGCTTAGTGACTTTTTAAGTGAAAAGCCTGAAATGAAGCACCTGCTAACCGTTGATGGAAAAGCGTTTGTGAGTTATTTAGCAGATATTTTTGAAAAACTGAATGTGTTGAATAAACAACTTCAAGGAACAAATAAAACTCTTGTTGATGCAAAGGCGAAGATATTTGGCTTTATTTCATTTATCGAGTTATCAAGATTTGAGACTGAAGCTGACTAAATTAGTGCCTAATATAAAATCTCTTTGCAGCAGGCATGAAGCACAAGGGTCTCACTAACTTTATTCTAATTATCTTGAGGTGAGCTCAAATGGTATTTTGCATTTCATAGGTACCTTTACTTTATTGTACAGTAATTAAAATGATCGAAGTATTACAGAAAAAGCTTCCATTCAAATTAGTTTGTGTTGTATAACATTTCAATTCTCTATTATATGTTTTGAAACTTTATTTGCTGTTTTCGTATGAGACAATCCACAAATATTTCAATATTCTAATATAGAAATTTTCTCTCTCTTTATTACCTGTGAATACTCTTTTATTATCATATTTATCATTATTATTATTTTAATACCACTTAATGTTTTTTTTTTACAATTTTTTAGTAATTTCTTGCTCAGAACTTTAACTGTCTTTTGTTTATTTCATTTTTCTTTTTGATGCCATGTTCTTTTGAAGCTTGTTTAAACCAAGGTATTGGCGTTTTAAGCTTCTTCAGCTGAAACGGAGTTCACTTTTTAAATGATAAGAATTATATATCACCACATGGGGGGGGGGCATCAGGATTTTAGAGGTGATTAGGTGGGGCATGGGCAAAAAAAGGTTGGGAACCACTGCTGTAAACGGAAAAAGTTGACAATATCAAGCAAGAACAACATGATCAACTGGAAACAAAGTCCATGATAACAACCAAGATTTAGAAATGCAAGGCTGTCCTCATGATAAAGACTTCTTCAATGGCGCACAAAGACGACCAAAATCAAAGATAAAGCAGGATCACGGTAGCATAGTGGTTAGCACTACTGCTTCACAGCACCAGGGTCCCAGGTTCAATCCCGGCTTGGATCACTGTCTGTGTGGAGTCTGCACAGTGCTGTTAGGTAATTTGGACATTCTGAATTCTCCCTCCGTGTACCCGAACAGGCTACTTCAGGTTACTTCATTACAGTTTTAATGTAAGCCTACTTGTGACAATAAAGATTACATAAAGGATCAAGATCAATGAGCACTCAGCAAAATTTCTCAAAGATTTTGTCGAACAAAGCACAAGATACCATTACTTCCACTATGCTATGCACAAGGCTCAAAAGCCGGATTAAAAGATGAACAGAGCCAGAGCTCGTGAGAATGTATCTGCTCCCGTGCTCACATCACACGATTCCCCCATATTGTATACAATTTTAAAGTGTTTATCTAAGAACCCAGGCGGTCAACAACCTAGGCTCCAACCAGTGGGGATGACTCTGATCAGCTCAGCCACTTCCAACCCTCATGACAAACATCCAGAATCGAACAACTCATGACCAGTCGTCGGAAGGTCATGACAATCTTAGGCCTCGAAGACCATAAGACATAGGAGCAGAATTAGGCCACTCAGTCCATCGAATCTGCTCCGTCATTCAATCATGGCTGATATTTTCTTATCCCCATTCTCCTGCCTTCTCCCCATAACCCCTGATCCCCTTATTAATCATGAACCTATCTATCTCTGTCTTAAAGACACTCAGTGAATTGGTATCTACAGCCTTCTGCAGCAAAGAGTTCCACAGATTCACCACCTTCTGGCTGAAGAAATTCCTCCTCATCTTTGTTTTAAAGGATTGTCCCTTTAGTCTGAGATGATGTCCTCTGGTTCTAGTTTTTCCTACAAGTGGAAACATCCTCTCCATGTCCACTCTATCCAGGCCTCGCAGTATCTTGTAAATTCCAATAAGATCCCCTCTCATCCTTCTAAACTCAAACGGGTACGGACCCAGAGTCCTCAAAGTTCCTCATACAAAAAGTTCTTAATTCCAGGGATCATTCTTGTGAATCTCCTCTGGACCCTTTCCAAGGTCATCACATCCTTCCTTAGATACGGGGCCCAAAACTGCTCACAATACTCCAAATGGGGTCTGACTAGAGCCTTATACATCCTCAAAAGTACATCCCTGGTTTTGTATTCTAGCCCTCTTGACATGAGTGCTAACATTGTATTTGCCTTCTTAACTGCCAACTGAACCTGCACATCAATCTTAAGAGAATCGTGAACAAGGACTCCCAAGTCTCTTTGTGCTTCTGATTTCCTAAGCATTTCTCCATTTAAAAATAGTCTATGCCTAAATTCCTCCTTCCAAAGTGCATAGCCTCACACTTTTCCACATTATATTTCATTTGCCACTTCATTGCCCATTCTCCTTGCTTGTTCAAATCTTTCTGCAGCCCCCTTGCTTCCTCAATACTACCTGTCCCTCGACAGATCTTTGTATTATCTGCAAACTTAGAAACAGTGCCTTCCGTACCTTCTTCCAGATCATGAATGTATATTGTGAAAAGTTGAAAAGACAGGATTAGATGTGCTCCATGAAATTTAATTTGCCCAGCCTCCAGATCAAGATTCCCAAAACATGGCACCGAATTCTTAAAGTCAGTTTGGAACTTCTCCAGTGCCTCACCTCGGGGACCGGGCTCAGCAGCAATCTTCTCCTGTTCCCCATCTTTCCCTCCTGACTCCCTCAGACTGAATGACAGGACATGCAACAGAAACCCGCCCATCCAGAGGTGGGCTCCCAACAGCCCCACCCAACTCCTCCCATCTGCCACAAACAAGCGAGGATTTAGATATTCTAACTAAGCTTTATCATGCAGAAACACCAACCAACCATTCTCAGGACAGAATGAAAATGATGTAAACCAAGAAAAGACAAAAAACAAATGTGTACAACGATGAAAAGATAAATTAAAAGATGAGCAGAGCCAAAGGTCACGAGAACGCAGACGCTCCCGTGCTCACATCATTTTTAAAAAACATTCATAAGTTAAAGTGAAATTTAAGTAAAATTCTTAGTTCCCAAATACTACTCTATCCATTGGGACATTGTATAAGCTTTGGTAGAAACAAACAAAAAGTAAATTCTCAATCAATTTGCTGAAGATATTGGAGTTATGGCTGAACCAACAAGTAAAATCTAACAAAACCGACAAGTAAAATCTAACCAAAGTGTAGCACAGTGTATTCCGGTTTGTTCATTCATGTCTCATGCCAAGTAACATGATTTTACAAACCTTCCAATCATTAGCAACATTAGGTAACCTCATTGTTGGAATGCATTTAAGCAAGCCTTTAATATTATTTAGCTGCTTCCTTCTTGTTCTTCTTCCTTATATCCTTCTTTCCCGTCGATATAAGCAGAGAGGTTATGAACATGCATGAGATAAGGTCAGACAGACAGAGACGACTCCTGCATGCGATGAAGTGTGAGTGAGCAGGTTCGGTGGGAATTTGGTTTGGGTGGGAATTTGTGCAGAGGGGCTGAGGGGTACTTGTTTTTTTACTTATTTTTAGCCTCCAACAGTTGGTGAGTTTCCTTCCTTGTTTCCAAGTGGGGTGAGTGCAACTTTCTATTGCTTTATCTGTGTAAATTATTAACTAATTGACAAATTAAGTAAATAAAGTTGGACAGATAATGGTAGGACTGGTGGTGTGCTGTGGTGTGCGGTGGTGTGCTGGTGCACTGCAGCATGTGGGATACTGTGGAATGCACTGCAACCTCGGACGCCATCTCTGGTAGTGTTCCATGTCTGGTAAGCTGCAGATAGTATCTGCACCTTAGGTAACTTTGATTCAGAGTTGCTGTGCCGAAGTCTGAGTTGCAGATATTGCAGGGCATCTGGGAAGCAGTGAGTTTCCTAAATACTTTGTCCTGGGGTGCAGTCACTGCTCTTAGGTTATGCATAACTTCAGAGTTTGGTCAGTGGTCAGGAACAGGAGGGTGTGATTGCGTGGCAAGTAGGTAAGGGAAACCAGCATGTATTGATGGAGGAGCCTCATCTACTGAGTTTGTCCTACAACTACGAGGTAGTATTACACATGCCCCTGTCTACATCAATGGCTCTGAATGCAGATGGTCAATAGCTTTAAGTTCTTGGGGGTCAACATCGCCAACAGACTGTCCTGGTCCATTCATGTTGATGCAACAGTTAAGAAAGCCCAACAATATCTCTACTTCCTTCCAGGGAAAACTAAAGAAATTTGGCATGTCTGCATCGACTCTCACAAACCTCTACAGATGTGCCATCTTATCAAGCTGCACCACAGCCTGACATGGCAACTGCTCGGCCCACGATCGCAAGTAACTGCAGTGTGTGGTGAACTCAGCTTAACGCATTACACAAGCTTGCCACCCTCCCATTGATCATGGCAACACGATGAAGGATGCCATTCAAGCTGAGGGAGCAAAGAGAAATATAGTAGTGATAAGAAACAGTATGGTCAAGGGGATAGATACTTTTCTCTGCAGTTGTGAGCAAGATTCCAGACAGACATGTTGCACGTCAGTGCCAGAGCCATCTTGTTTGGAGATGCACTTGCAGTGGGAACTGGAGGATGCGGTGGTCGTGGTTAACGTAAGAACATAGGTAAGATCAAGAAGAAGATGCTATTTATTTTGAGCAGTGAGAGGCTAAATTGAAAAGCAGACACAAAGGTATTAATATTTTATTGTTCCATGAGCCATGAGCAAATTGGCATAGAGTACCTAATCTTGAGAATCAAATGCATGACCTAAAGTTTGGGGTGGGAGAAATGGGTTTTGATTCCTGTGGCATTGGGGAAAGTGAGAGCTGTTCCAATGGAACAGTTTTCATCTCAGCTGTGCTGGGACAAGTGTTCTGGCAAATCGTATAATTAGGGCAGTAGAAAAGACTTTAAACTACATAGTGGGGATGAGGGGAGGTGTGATTAACTGAAGAGAATAGAATAGCATTAAGGAAAATGGCTCTCAAAGTGTGTCATAAAGGAACAGAATAGCTAAACATGAGAGAGTGCCAACAGTTAAGGCTAGACCGGAACGCACACAGAATTCACAACAAGGCAGATTAATTAATGACACAAACAGAAGTAAATAGATATATATGATTTAATTACCATTATAGAAACGGGGCTGCAGGATGGCCAATGCTGGGAATTGAATGTCCAAGTTATTTGGCAATTAGGAAGGATAGGTAAAAATTAAAAGGAGGTGGGATTCACACATTTAATAAAGGATGGGATCAGTACATTAATGAGAGGGGGACTTAGTCGGAAAATCAAGATGTAGAATCAGTTTGGGTGGAGTTAAGAAACAGCAAGTGGTAGGAAATGTTGGTAGGTATTGTTTATAGGCCAACAAATAATAGTGGTAATATATAGCGTGGTATTAATCAGGGTATCAGAGGTGCATTTAATGAGGGTAACATAGTCATCATTTAGATTGAGTAAACCTAATTAGCACTAATGCTGGGGAGGACAAATTCCTGGAACATATATGAAATGTTTTCCGAGAACAGTATGTTGAGGAACCACCGAGAGAACAAGCTATTTTAGATCTCATATTATGCAATGAGAAAAGACTAATTACTAATCTTGTTGTAAAGGAGCCTTTAGGGAAGAGTGACCATAATATTGCAACATTTTACATTAAGTTCGAAAGTGATGTAGTTCAATCTGAAACTAGGGTCTTTATTATAAACAAAGGAAACTACAAAGTATGAGAGGAAAGTTGGCAGAGGTAGATCGGACATTAAAAAGGAGGATGGTAAACAAACAATGACCGGCATTTAAAAAAGGAATACAAGGTACAAAAAGCCAGGAAAAGTGATCCAACCATGGCTAATGAGAAGTGTGAAAAATTCAATCAGATAAAGAATGAGGCATATAAAGTTGCCAAAAAAAGTAGTAAGCATGGTAATCTTCCACTGGAATTGAAAGGTAATTCGGCAAGTATGTTGAGAGGCAAGGGAAGGACATGATGGAGATCCTCAAATGGTTAGTGGAGGAAGCACTGGTCCTGATAAAGGACAGTAAGAAGTCTTACAACACCAGGTTAAAGTCCAACAGGTTTGATTCAAACACGAGCTTTCGGAGCGCAGCTCCTTCCTCAGGTGAATGGCAAGGTCCTGAGGAAGGAGCTGCCCTCCGAAAGCTCGTGTTTGAATCAAACCTGTTGGACTTTCACCTGGTGTTGTAAGACTTCTTACTGTGCTCACCACAGTCCAACGCCGGCATCTCCACATCCTGATAAAGGAGGCACTGGGGAGCACGTCGGAGATGGTACGGGAGAATGGTGAGATGCTGAAGGGGATGGGGGGGAGGAGATGCTGTCAGAATATAGTGACCAGTTGGTCTTGATGCTGAGCTGCAGTGGGGAAGGAAAAAACAAGGACCTGAGAGCCAAGGTCGAGGATCTAGAGAACAGGTTGAGGTGGCAGAACCTCAGGATCGTGGAGTAGCCAGAGGGGTTGGAGAGTCCGAGGCCGGCTGAAAACTTTTAATGGATGTTTATGAAGTTGATGGGGGTGGAGGGTCCCTCCAGGTGAAACTACGGATGACTGAGCCACTATGGGCGGTGTTAGTATGTTTTCAAAGCTGTCGGATGAAGGAAAAGGTCCTGAAGTGGGCCACGAAGAATCAAAAGGTGCGGCGGGAAGGCAGCAATATTCATATATACCAGGATATCGCAGCAGAATTGCAAGGAGGCACCTGGCCTTCAGCAGGGCTAAGTTGGTGTTTACAAGCGGCGTGCATCTTGGTGTGGTGTACCTGGTGAGGCTGAGGGTTACACATAATGTGAAGAACTATTACTTCGAGACAGCAGAGAAGGCAGAGGCCTTTATTAAAGATCAAGGACTCGGACTGAACTGAGGGAATTTGAATGAATTTTGCTAGCGGTTGGGACTGGTTTGTATGGGGATGTTGGTGTGATGTTGAATTTTTTTCTAATGTTTTTTTATTTTTCTCTGCCCCATTTTCCCGTTTTTCTTGTGCAGAGTTGTGGTTAATTGAAATTACTGTTTTGTTTGTGGGCTTTTTTGTTTCTGTTTGGGCAGCATGGTAGCACAAGTGGATAGCACTGTGGCTTCACAGCGGCAGGGTCCCAGGTTTGATTCCCCGCTGGGTCACTGTCTGTGCGGAGTCTGCACGTCCTCCCCGTGTGTGCGTGGGTTTCCTCCGGGTGCTCCGGTTTCCTCCCACAGTCCAAAGATGTGCGGGTTAGGTGGATTGGCCATGCTAAATTGCCCGTAGTGTCCTAAAAAGTAAGGTTAAGGGGGGGGGGTTGTTGGGTTACGGGTATAGGGTGGATACGTGGGTTTGAGTAGGGTGATCATTGTTCGGCACAACATCGAGGGCCGAAGGGCCTGTTCTGTGCTGTACTGTTCTAGTTCTAGTCTAGTTTGATCTCTTTCTTTCATTGTTAGAGGAGGGTTCTGGTGGACGGGCTACTTTGCTATCAGGCCGAGGTTGGCTCGTGAACGAGAGCGAGATGGGGGGTAGGCAGCAATATTCAAGCCGTGGCTTGCTGAACACATTTGGGCAGGTTTCGCTGAGCCTTGGAGGTGTGAATGGTGGGGGGATGGAGGAGAGAGGGGTTGGCTCGAAAGGAAGTGGTTGGGAGATTTCTGGGATAGGGATGGGAGGAAGAGTGGAATGCTGACGGTGACTGGGATTTGTTCTTTATACCGTCTGGTGGGTTGGGTTGGCTGCCATCTTGGATGGGCTCTGGTTTCAGGACAATGGGAGATGGAGGGGGTAATCCCTCGCGGTGCAAACGTCCGACTTGAGGGGGAGGAGTTGAGAGACCCCTGATTCGATTGGTTATGTGTAATGTGCGGGATTTGGGGGAGGTCCAGTGAAATGGCCGAGAGTTTTCTCACATTTGAAGAATTTGAGAGCTGATGTGCTTTTGCAGGAGACCAACCTGTGCGTGAGGGACCAGATTAGACTCCATAAGGGATGAGTTAGCCAAATGTTCGACTCGGGCTTGAACATAAGAACTAGGAGCAGGAGTAAGCCATTTGGCCCCTTGAGCCTGTTTCACCATTCAATAAGATCACGGCTGATCTTTTTGTGGACTGAGCTCCACTATCCCGCCCTTAATTCCTTTACTGTTCAAAAATCTATCTACATTTGCCTTTAAAACATTCAACAAGTTAGCCTCAACTGCTTCACTGGGCAGGAAATTCCACAGATCCACAAGCCTTCACAAGCCTCAGTCCAAAATCTACTCCCCCTTATTTTGAGGCTATGCCCCCTAGTTCTAGTTTCATCCGCCAGTGGAAACAACCTCCATGCTTCTAACCTATCTATTCCTTTCATAATTTTATATATTTCTATAAGATTCCCCCCCTGATTCTTCTAAATTCTAATGAGTACAACCCCAGTCTACTCAGTCTCTCCTCATCAGCTAATCCTCTCAACTCCGGAATTAACCGAGTGAATCTCCTCTGCACCCCCTCCAATGCCAGTACATCCTTTCTCAAGTAAGGAGACCAAAACTGTACACAGTATTCCAGGTGTAGCCTCACTAGTACCCTATACAGCTGCAACATTACCTCACTGTTTTTAAACTCCATCCCTCGAGCAATGAAGGGCAAAATTCCATTTGCCTTCTTAATTACCTGCTGCACCTGAAAACCAACTTTTTGCGATTCATGCCCAAGGACACCCAGGTCCCTCTTCATGGCAGCTTGCTGCAAAAGACAGAAACTTCATAATAAATAAATAACTAACCAACGTCCCAACCCCTCCTGCCATTCCCTCCTCCTGTCCTGCCCTCCCCTCCTCCCTGCTGACACCTCAATTCTGCTTGACGAAATCATGAATGGCTTCCATTTCCAGGAAAAGCCATCAACCGACGCTCTTAAGAGAAGCTTGATTTTCTCTAACCTTAGGAACTCTGCAAGGTCACTCACCCACATTCCTGGTTTTGGTGGCCCGGGTCCCTCCACTCCAGCAAAATCCGTCTCCGGGCTACCAGGGAGTCAAAGGCCAAAACATTGGACTCTCTCGCCCCCTGGACTCTCGGGTCCTTGGACATTACATCCGCGAACCCCTGACAGGACCCCTTCAGCTTCGGACATGCACAAAACATGTGAACATAGTTCGCGGGCCACCCCGTGTGCCACCCATACCTGTCCTCAAGCCCTCAAAGAACATACAGATCCTGGCCACCATCATGTGCGCCCTATGAACTACCATAAACTGGTTAAGGCTGAGCCTCTCGCGCGACAAGGATGCATTCACCCTCCTTAGAGCCTCCTCCCACAACCCAGCCTTCATTTCCCCCCCTCCTCCTCCCATTTCCGCTTGACTTCCCCTTTCAGGGCTCCCTCCCAGTCCATTAGCTCCTTGTAGATCTCGGACACCTTGTCCTGCCCCACTCCTTCCCTCGATAACACCTTATCCTGTAGTCCCGAGGGCAGCAAATTGGGAAAGGACGCCACCTGCCTCCTCACCAAGTCCTGGACCCGTAAGTATCTAAACCCGTTCCCACTGTGCAGCTCATATTGGGCAGCAGTTAGCACAGTGATTAGCACAGTTGCTTCATAGTGCCAGGGTCCCAGGTTCGATTCCAGGTTTGGGTCACTGCCTGTGCGGAATCTGCATGTTCTCCCCGTGTCTGCGTGGGTTTCCTGTAGGTGCTCTGGTTTCCTCCCACAAGTCCCGAAAGACGTGCTGTTAGGTGAATTAGACATTCTCCCTCTGTGTGCCCGATCAGGCCCCGGAAAGAGGCAACTAGGGGCTTTTCACAGTCACTTCATTGCTGTGTTAATGTAAGCCTACTTGTGACATTAAAGATTATTATTATATGCCTCCTCCAAGTCCTCTAAAGTCACAAAGTTGCCCCCCACAAACCGGTCCCCAAACGCTCGATCCCCACCCGTCGCCACCCCGAAACCTCGTGTCAACCCTCCCCCGGTGCAAATCTGTGATTGCCACAAAACAGTCCCCACACCGAGGCACCTTCCAACCTCAGATGTTGCCACCACTGTCCCACACCCGCAGGGCCACCACCATCACAGGGCTCGTGGAGTACTTGGCTGGTGAGAACGGCAGAGGCGACATCAACAATGCCCCTAAACTTGTACCCCCGCAAGAGGCCGCCTCCATTCTTCCCTACCAACCCCTCCCCCACTCCTCACTTCCTCACTATAGCAACGTTTGTTGCCCAATAATAATTCATTGTATTTGGCAAGGCCAGCCCACCCACCGCTCGCCCCCATTCCAATAGCACATTAAAAAATATATATATTTTGTTGAGGCATTTATATATTTACACAATAAATACAATCACAAAACAAGACAAGCCAACAGGGCTGCAAATAACCAAATATCCCCCCCCCCCCCCCCCCCCCCCCCCACCCACTGCTGATATCTTAACCGTTCTCAAAGACGTTGATGAACGGCTGCCATCTCCGGCCAAACCCCTCCACAGACCCTCTCAAGGCAAACTTTATCTTTTCCAGCCTGAGACACTCGGCCAGGTCACTCACCCAAACACACAGTTTTGGGAGCCCCAAGTCTCTTCCATTCTAATAATATCCGTCTCCGGGCTACCAGGGAGGCAAAGGCCAAAACATTGGCCTCTCTCGCCCCCTGGATGCCCGGGTCTTTTGACACTCCAAAGGTTGCTACTTCTGGACTCGGGACCACCTTCACCATCAAGACCTCCTACATAACGTCGGCAAATCCCTGACAGAATCCCCCTAGCTTCGGACAAGCCCAAAATATATGGACATGATCCGCTGGCCCACCCGCACAATGCCCACACCTGTCTTCCACCCCTTCAACAAACTTGCTCATCCAGGCCATCATCATGTGCGTCCTGTGGACCATCTTAAACTGGATAAGGATAAGCCTAGTCCACGACTAGGATGCATTAACCCTCCTCAGAGATTCCTCCAAACAGACCAGCCTCCAACTCCCTACCCAACTCTTCCTCCCACTTGCGCTTCACTACCCCTATCGGGGCTCTCTCACAATCCATCAATTCCTTGTATATTTCTGACACTTTACCTTCCCTACGCCTGTTCTTGACACTACCTTGTCCTACTGCCCTGGGGTGGAAGGTGAGGAAAGGATGGGACCTGCTTCCAGACAAAATCCTTCACCTGCAAATACCGGAACCCATTCGTGGTGGACAACACAAACTCCACTAACCCCTTCAAGCTCGAAAAGCTGTCCTCAATCCCCAAATCACTCAATCCCCACCTGGTGCCACCCCCAAAATCCTCCATCCAGCCTCCCCGGAAGAAAATGGTGATTCCCACATAATGGTGCCCAAACCGAGGCCCCCTCCAGCCTCAGGTGCTGCCTCCAGTGTCACCACACACTCAGGGCCGCCACGACTACCGGTCTTGTGGAGTACCTGGCCGGTGAGAACAGCAAAGGCACTGTCAACAATGCCCCAGACTTGTATCTTTACAAGAAGCTGCCTCCATCCGCTCCCACACCAACCCCTCCCCCACTGCCCACTTCCTCACCACAGCTATATTCGCCGCCCAATAGTAGATAATTAAATTTGGAAGAGCTAACCCACATCCCCTCGACCGTGCTCCAGCAGCACCCTTTCCACTCGTGGGGCTTTACCTGCCCAAGCAAACCCCAAAATCAGCGCATTCACCCTCCTGAGAAAAGCTGTAGGAATGAAGATCGGGAGATTCTGAAACACAAACAAGAACCTCGGGAGAACCGTCATCTTCACCGATTGCATCCGTCCTGCCAACGACACCGAGAGTACATCCCACCTCCTGAAGTCCCCTTTCATCTGTTCCACCAACCAAGCCAGATTCAGCTTGTGCAGCTGTACCCACCACAGTGCCACCTAAATATCCAAATATCAAACCCCCCCCCCCCCCCCCCCCCCAACCACGCTAAATGAGAACTCCCCCATCCTCTTCTCCTGCCCCTTCCCTTGAATCGGAAAAACCTCGTTATTCCCCATATTCAATTTGTACCCTGAGAACCGGCCAAATTCCTCCAAATCCTCATACTCCCCCCAATACCTTCCAATGGGTTCAAGATATAAAGCAGCAGATCATCCATGTACAGCGAACCCTTATGCTCCACACACCCCACCCCCCGTCCTATCCCCTGCCAGTCCCTTGACGCTCTCAGCACCATTGCCAAAGGCTTTATAGCCAAGGCAAGGAGCAATGGGGAGAGTGGACATCCCTGCCTCTTCCACCGATGTAGCCTGAAATATTCCGAACTCACCCGGTTTGTTCGCACACTCGCTACTGGTGCCTGGTATAACAGCCGTACCTAATCTACAAACCCCTGCCCAAACCAAATCTGCCCCAGCACCTCCCACAAATAGACCCGCTCCACCCGGTCGAAGGCCTTCTCCGCATCCATGGCGACCACCACTTCCACACTTCATCCCTCTGGGACATCATTATAACATTCAACAGCCGCCTGATGTTGGCTGACAAATGCCTTCCTTTAGCAAACCCCGTCTGGTCCTCCTCTATCACCCCCAGCACACAGTCCTCAATCCTTGAGGCCAAGATCTTGGCCAGCAACTTGCCTTCCATATTTAACAGCGAAATTGGCCTGTAGGACCCACATTACACCGGATCCTTATCCCTCTTTAAAATGAAGGAGATTGAGGCCTGCGAGAGTGTCGCGGGGAGCACCCCCATCTCCCTATCTTCATTAAATGATCTTACCAGCAGTGGCCCCAGGTTCCCCAAAAACATTTTGTAAAATTCCACTGGAAACCCGTGGGCCTGGGGCCTTCCCACCTGCATCGCCCCCATACCTTCCACCACCTCCACCAGCCCAATCGGGGCTCCCAGTCCCTCCACCAGATCCTCCTCCACTCTTGGGAACTCCAACCCCTCCAAAAATCGCCTCATTCCCTTCACCCTGGCTGGGGGTTCCGACTCGTACTGCCTCTTACAAAATTACCCAAGCACCCCATTCACTCCCACCGAGTCCAAGATCACCTTCCCTCTCCTATTCTTCACCTTCCCGATCTCCCTCACTGCCTCCTGCTTCCTCAGTTGATGTGCCAACATCCTACTCGCCCTTTCCCCATATTCATATACCGCCCCTTTAGCTCTCCTCAACTGCCCCACCGCCTTACCCGTGGATAACAGCCCAAACTCCATCTGTAGCTTCTGCCACTCCCTTAGCAACCCCATCTTCGGGGCCTCCGAATACCTTTTATCCATCTGCAAGATCTCATCCACTAACCTCGTCATCTCCGGCCCCTCCGTCATATTTTTGTGTGCCCACACCGGCCAACCTTCATGACCCACGCCACCGGAACTTCATGACCCACCATTTACCTTTAATGTGACAGGTAAGCCTGCTTGGTCCTCATGATCACACTTGCTTTGTCATTCAGTGTTACATTTCTGCTAAGGACTTCGGCTGATGATTTAAGATCTCACTGCATCCGTTTAAAAAATCAGGAGGTTTGTCCTCAAACTCACCATGATTAGTCTTCAAATGCCTTTGAAGTTGTGAGGGTTTTAATCTTTCACTTGCCAGTACTTCCCTGCATATAACGCTCACAAACTTTGCAACCTGATTTGCAATTGCACATTAATAAACCCATACCTCAAGAAATCATCTTTATACAGCTTTGTTCCTGTTTTCAGCTTCTTCTTCATGGATTGTTCACCTGCACTGCTGGCAGCTAGAAATTGGAGGAATCTCTCTCACACACCAAGCACGTGACATCAGTGTTCGAGACGCATGACCTGCTCTCTGCCACCGTTCCAGGAACTGCAGTTTAAAATATTCTGCACAAAGTAAAGCGAGAGGAGAACAATCTGAAACAACAGAAATATCTGAAAAGGCTGAACCACCATAGTCGAAAATCTTCTAATGTAGCCAAAGTACAGTACTTGTTCCAACTTCCACGTCCACTAAAGAACCACCTATAAGGGGCTTCATAACTTAATGAGAATCCTTTGTTTCTAAAAAAAACCTGTATTCCTTAATCAACTCAACTAAGAAGACATCAGGCCTGCATCAACATGGAGACTGAGTATTAAATTCTATTCTTAGAATTACAACTATAACTTCATACAAATTAAGAGCAGGAGTAGGTCACTCAGACCCTCAAGCCTGCTCTACATTCAATAAGATCATGGTTGATATGATTGTTACCTCAACCCCACATGCTTCCGCTGCCTTTTGAGAAAGAATTCTCCTAATCCCGATCTTAAACGAGCAACTCCTTATTTTTAATGAGTGATCTTAAAGGTTTTGATCGAGTAACTCTTACTCTTTTAAACCCTAGTGGATACAGACCTAACCTCTCCAACCTTTCCTCATTAGACAACCCCCCATTCCTGGTCTTCATCTGGTAAACCTTCTCTGAACTGCTTCTAACACATGTGGTGATTGTCGATCTAAGTAGATGCAATACAACTGAGCAAGCACTAGAGGGAGCACGGGAGAGCTATAAAATCACAGGGACAGGAAGTGAGGACACACTTCACGGAAGGCAGAACTGGTAGCAGGACACAGACACACAAGCAGGCAGCATTTGAGGTAGCCGTAAGTTAAGCTCTGAAGACACAACAAATTCACAGTAAAGCATCTTCTCCACCTTTGAGACTACGAGCTTTATTAAGACACGAGGAAAACACATGGTACCAAGAGTGGCTTCAGGCGCTTACTACAGGACAACTCAGCTGCAGACACAGAAAGAACAAAATGGCATGGAAATCTCCTACTGGACATTCGACTTGGGAAGACATCACTTATTCGATGATGTGGCTTGGAACCCCACCTCAGCTGGACATGACTGGCAATGTAAGAAATGTCTGGAAAATGTTTAAACAAATGTTCGATTTATATATCATAGCTAATGATGTAGCAGCAGCCTCAGACAAAATTAAAATAGCAATGCTCATCGCAGGACATGAAGCTAGGAAAGTATATAATGGATTTAAATACTCAAAAGCTGAAGACAGCAACAACTTACAAATAATACTAAACAAATTTGAAGAGTATTGTAAGGAATTTGAACAGCAAGGTATGCTCAGAGGCCAAACTGCACAGAGAATGAGTGATGTAAAACTCAAACAATCACTAAAAGAACAAGAAATCGCGAGTGAAAAGTACAGATCAAAAAGAAGAAATAACTTGAATTTTTCACAAAGCCAAAACGCTGAAATCCAGTACAGATCGAAAGGAAAAGGTAACTTACAACTTTCAGAAAGAAAAGAACGCTGAAATCCAGGATAAAATGGTGTCGGAGCACATTTTACAGTCTCTGGGGCACAAAGAACTAAAATCAAGCCGCGCATGCGCAGTAGACACAAAACCGCAAAGTAAAGGAAGGCCGATTTGCGCATGCGCAATTCATTCCTACGCATGACGTCACGACCATCATGACGTCTGAGCATCCGGACCACGCGGGAAGTGCCCGATAATTGAAAACAAGATACTTAAAGCGGTAAAACCAAACTGTCTTGCCTCAGAAGACAAAATAACGCCTGAACTTAAACCAGCAGTTGAAAACAACTCGCACAACACCCTGGAAAAAGCAGTCTGCACCACCCAAAGTGAAGAGAACAAAAAGAATCTGAAACAAAAAAAAATGTGACTTGTTTTTCGAAGAATACTACTCAGACATGGCTGAGTTATTCGGATATGCTGATCACAGAATCAGTGACACGGTCGCAAAGCTCAACACGAATCTACTCGTGGTACATGAATCCAACCATGATGATATGGTTTTCGAAGAATACTACTCAGACATGGCTGAGTTATTCGGATATGCTGATCACAGCATCAGCGACACGGTCGCAAAGCTCAACACGAATCTACTCGTGGTAGATGAATCCAACACCATGGTGCCATGGCAGATCGTCGATACATTGGATGACAGCAATACCCAAGATGAAGACGACGCCACACAGAGAGCACAGAAAGACTCTACGGAGAGAGCGATGGCAGGCTCCACAGTGAGAGTGATGAAAGACTCCAAAAGGGAAGCAAGCAAACACTCCCTGGTGAACACCATGCATGAACAAGACCATGAAGGTCAACCCGCCGTATCTGAGCAACCGCAAGCAGACTATGAAAGTCTACCAAGCTCACATAAACAAGAAGAAGACAATGTACATCTACCCACTGCATGCGAAAACAGTGACAAGGTGATCACACGCGACATACAGGAGGTACAGGATCACAGTGAGACTGACAGTTCTCAGCTTGTCTGTACAGAAGCACAGAGTAGGGCCACCCAAGAGTCCAGAGAGACCACACCAATAGAAACCATCTAGATTTTGACTCCAGAAGAGGAGCACCAAGAGTCCTGTGAGACCACATCAACAGAAACCATGCAGATTTTGACTCCAGAAGAGGAGCGCCAAGAGTCCAGAGCGACCACGTCAATTGTAATCATGAAGATTTTGACTCCGGAAGAGGAGCACCAAGAATTCAGAGAGAATTCAGAAGAATTCAAATGAAATTGTGAAGAATTTGACTCCAGAAGAGGAGCACCAAGAAAGCAAAGACGAGGAATCAAATCCACCACAAATGACTGATGTCACCAGCATCAATGCAACATCAGATCAGTCTCACCATTCTCAAGACGAAACGTTCAATGCAACAGATTCCACAAAGGACACTCGCACCAATAACTGTGACAATGACTCAAATTATCCACACGGGACACTCATTGAGCATAACAAGAAAAACAAAAACCAAAAGAAGCACAGCAGAAACGAGAACAACAACAGCAAGAACAAAAGCAACATGAAGCACGACAAGAACAACAAAAATCGCAAGAAGCACTGCAGAAACGAGAACAACAACAACAAAAACAAAAGCAACATGAAGCGTGACAAGAACAACAAAAATCGCAAGAAGCACTGCAGAAACAAGAACAACAGCACCAACAAAAACTACAAGCACAACGACAAAAACTACAAGAAGAACAACAAAACCAACAAGAAGCATAACAAAGATAGCGACAACAACAAAGACAGAAACGACAAAAACAGCAACAAGAATGGCAACAAAAACAACAAAGACAGAAACAACAGCAATGAAACAACGACTTGTACAAAATGGTACAACGCTGCACATGAAGGACAATGTCACAGCACACTGCAAAGCAATGACAAGTCTACAAACATGCCATGGGATGACAACGAATCGCACAAACTCACATCTGCTCCAGAACAAGCAAGCACACCAGCTTTCAAGGTAGATAACATAATAAATCAATACCACAAGCACAAGAAAAGTCCATGTCAGTTAACATCAGTGGTTCGACCATGCAAACACCTCGGGATGATGCATTGGTTACTTAAAATAACAAGAACACCGACAACATTCACCACGTCAACAACAACAAAAGAAAAAACTCAGTGAACAAATTTATCAAGTTTGGACTCATAAATGTTTTTATTAAGAGTGGACTCATAAATATAAATTGGCTTTGTAAAATATGCAATAGCACCATCACTTGTATAGATACACATATCATAAGTAACTGTTTTGTACAATTTTCTTTAACGAGGTACAGAAAATATGTAAAGAAAAAAGGGGGGATGTGGTGATTGTAGATCTGAGTATATTCAATACAACTGAGCAAGCACCAGAGGGAGCATGGAAGAGCTATAAAATCACAGGGACAGGAAGTGAGGACACACTTCACGGAAGGCAGAACTGGTAGCAGGACACAGGCACACAAGCAGGCAGCATTTGAGGTAGCCATAAGTTAAGCTCTGAAGACAGAACAAATTCACAATAAAGCATCTTCTCCACCTTTGAGACTACGAGCTTTATTAAGACACGAGGAACAACACAACACACTTACATCTTTCCTTAAAGAGACCAGTACTGTACACAATACTCCAGATGTTCTCTCAGCAATGCCCTATTCAACTGAAGCAAAACCTGGTTACTTTTTGTGATCAATTTCCTTCACAATAAACATTTTATTCGCTTTCTTTATTCCTTGCTGCATCTGTACACTAGTCATTTGTGATTCATGCACCAGGACATCCAGATACCTCTGCAATTTCTCACTATTTAGATAATAAGCTTTTTTATTCTTCCAGCCAAAATGGACAATTCCACATTCTACTCCATTTACCAGATTTTTGCTAATATTCATTTTTGTAGCCTCCTTACGTCCTCTTAACAATTTACTTTCCTACCTATCGTTGTGCCATCTGCAAATCTAAAACTCATACTTTGAGTCCCTTCTTCCAGGTGATTTGTACAAATTGTAAAAAGTTGAGGTCCCAGCACTGATCCCTGTGGCATATCACTCGTCACACCCTGGTAACCAGGAAAATACCCACTTTTGCCAACTGCTTTCTGTTAGCTAGCCAATCTTCAATTGATGCCAATACCTTTCCCCTTCCACCCTGAGCTTTTATTTTCAGCAATAAACTTTGATGTGGTATCTTGCCCCCTAGAAATCTAAATGTTGGTTGCCCTTTATCCACAGCATGTGACTCCTTCAAAGAACTTGAATAAATTGGTTAAACATGATTTCCCTTTCACAAAACCAATCTGTATCTAATCTTTACATGAGTGATAATCTGAGTGAGATGTGTGATTGAGATGTTGCATTTTAAACATTGGGGAAAATTCGTCATAATAAGTAACCTTCTTTATTTTAAAATCACCAAAATGCCTGCCTAAAATTGGGGAAATATCATTCTGAGGGTAATGAAATATACACATCTTGCACATGAACATCCTGATTCTGAACTGGAAGGGACCAAACTAACTCTAACATTCTCGGCTGTCCATGTATTTAGTGACCATCCCTTTCCTTATCCTTAATTTTTCTCTTTTGTCTCTATTCATGCATGGGACAGGATTCTCCATTTGGGAGACTAAGTGTCGCTGCCAGGATGGTACAGCGTGTGGTTCGCGCTCCATATGAGGACATTATTTGGCCATGCCACCAACTTCAGCACCCCCCACCCCACACACACACACACACCTGCAGAACTTGCCTCCATCCATCTCATGATGTCCTTTGTGTGTCCCCAGGACAATGCAGCCCATAATCTCAGGGAGCACGAGAAAATCAGTGGCATCCCGGACCTGCGAGTGCAGACACCCATGGAGCAGAGAGCAATGGAGCTGGCGGGCAAAGTAGAAGAGAGGGCTGTTTCCAAAGTGGAGGTCAGCATACAGCAACCAAGTGATCTCCTAATGCAAAATGGTGTCCACATAGCAAGTGAGTCACCCCTCTTCCACAGACCACTCCTTCCCAAGATCTCACTATGTCTTTTGTCTTGCAGTATCACCATCAGGCCAAGCCGTCTGGGCTATCTCGTCCCAGCCACATCCGCAGCACACTGTGCAACTCGGCCAACGTTGTCTACCTCATACACTGCAGGAAAGGATGTGGTACATTGGCGAGACCATGCAGACGCTGTGACAACGGATGAACGGACATCTCACGACAATCGCCAGGCAGGAATGTTCCCTTCCAGTCGGGGAACACTTCAGCAGTCAAGGGCATTCAGCCTATAATCTATATGTCTGCAAACGTTCCCGAAGGCAGCCCTCAGGACGCGCGACAATGCAGAATCAGCGAGCAGAAACTGATAGCCAAATTCCGCACGCATGAGCATGGCCTCAACCGGGACCTTGGATTCATGTCTCATTACATTCACCCCGCATGATCCAGCCTGAACTTGCAAAATCCTACTAACTGTCCTGGTTTGAGACAATTCACACCTCTTTAACCTGTGATTGTCCTTCTCTCCAGTCACACCATCTGGACCTGTAAATACTTAATTGCCTGAAAATACTCTCATTGAAAGTAAGTATTGTCTTCCATCATTGACTTTGTCCATATATATGGTTGTGGAACCCACCTTTTCACTCACCTGACGAAGGATCTGTGCTTCGAAAGCTAGTGATTTGAAACAAACCTGTTGGACTCTAACCTGGTGTCAGACTACTTACTGTCCCCACCCCAGTCTAACGCCGGCATCTCCACACTAAAGGCAGGAGTCAGACTTTGTCAAACGATAAGGAGTAACAGAGTTCATCTCACAGCGAGTCGTCACTATCCTCTGTCCCATGGACAAGGCCCATTGATGCTGCCAACGCAGGGCCAACACCCTGTGGTGATGCTGGTAGGACCTTTGGAGGGAGGAGTGGGAGCTTGAGTGGTGTGGTGGAGTTAAGGGCAGTGGAACAGGGAATGTGCAGTAAAGGAATGAGAGAGAGAGAAGGTGCAGTGAAGGGAGCAGGGACAGGGAAGGGGCAGTGAAGGGAGGAGGGTCACGGTAAGTGTGAATGGCTAAAGGGAAGGAGGCGCCACTTGGAGAGAAGGGAGGTTGAGAGGTGGGAAAAGGCGGTGGAGCTGCCGGTGGGCAAACTTCTTAGTCGGCAACTCTGGACATGATTAGGTTGTCTGTGTGAGGCAGCCCTGGAAGATTCATCGGGCGGCCTGCCCTGCCAGCTCAGTCTTCATGCCCAGTTCTTCCTGGCCATCCTCCTCATCCGAGGAGGCCTGGCGTTCTTCCTCCTCCTCCAGTATGTCTCCCCTCTGGTGCGCGATGTGGTGCAGGATGCAGCAGGGCAACACAATGTTAGAGATCCTCCTGGGGCTATAGTGAAGAGCCCCACCAGAGTGGTCCAGGCAATGGAAGCGCATCTTGAGGAGGCCGATGCACTGCTCAATGACGCACCTGATCGCTGAATGGGCATCATTATAACGGATCTCTGCATTGGTCTGGGGCCTCCGAATATGCGCCATTAGCCAAGACCTCAGTGGGAAATGCTTGTTGCCCTCAGAGTGTTAAGGTCTAGGGCTTAGAAGCTCCAAAGTATATTATGAAGTCCACTTGACCTACAACATTTATGTTGAATTTGGCTAGGATCAGCACAAAAGCCTTCACTGCAGGTGTGATTCATCCGAGACACTTTAATCAAAATAATGTTTATTCTAAGAATGTAGTTAACATATACATAAAATACAACAACAATTTTTATCAATTACAAACATAAAGACACCACACAGTTACAGCAATCTATGTACATAACGCTCAATGAATTCCCCCTGAGCTGTTCCAATTCAATAACAAAATCCTATTAAACCAAAACCCTTTTTCAAGGGCGTGGTCCAGCACTCTGTACTCTCACTTGAATGAGACTGGTCCTGTCCCTGAGATTCTGATCCAGTTTCAACCAACAGTTGCAAACCCCTTCCGGAAAGCAACTATGGACGCGATTCTCCCAAAGGGAGACAAAGTGCCGACGCCGGAGTGAAAACCGGAGTGTTTCACTCCGGCGTCAGAGGCCTCTCCTTGCCCCCTATTCTCCCACCCCCAGGGGGCTAGGAGCGGCGGCGCGTCAATCTCGGGCGCCCGGCCTTGACGCTTGCGTCAAAGCGGCGCCGCCTGAATGATGCAGCCGGCGGCGCCTACCCACGCATGCACGGTTGCCGTCTTCCCCTCCGCTGCCCCGCAAGACATGGAGGATTGCTCTTGCGGGGCGGCGGAGGGAAAAGAGTGCATCTTTCAGAGACGCCGGCCCGACGATCGGTAGGCACCGGGCCAGACCCCTCCTAAGCACTCCCCTGGTGCTCGATTCTCCCTCCAACCCCCACAGGCCCCACATGCAGCGGTCGCGCGCTGTTCACGCTGGCAGCGACCAGGTGTAGACGTGAACCGGTCGTATTAGGCAGGCCGCTCGGCCCATTCGGGACGGAGAATCGCCGCTCGACCGGCGATTTTCCGAGCGGCCTGTCGCAAAACGCGACACGCTGTTTTGGGTGGGGGTGAGAGAATCGCGTGCGGGTGCCAGGGCGGCGTGGCTTGATTCGCCCGGCACGCCCGCAATTCTCCCACCCGGCGTGGGAGTCGGTGAATCGTGCCCTATATCTTTAAAGTTACCACGGCAGTTAGTCACAACCAATGTGCTTTTTACTGGAACAGCTTTTAAAATGAAAACAGAGAAAAACAGGAAAAACACTTCCTTCTCCTTCTGCAGTCCAAAGCAGTCAAACTGAAATTGAAACCCCCTCTCACTTCACAGCCACAGCCCAATGTGCTACATGTCACATGATAAGAGATGAAACTTTTCTTAAAGGGACACTCACATGACAAGAGTCAGCCAGGACCTATGCTACCTGGGTATCGGGTATAGACGTGCATGATGTGCAGCTTGTGGTTACACACCACCTGTACATTTAGGAAGTGCAAGTCCTTCAGATTGAAGGGCACCCTCTGTGTGCCATCGATCACCCCCTAGAAGTGGGGAAAGCCAGCGATGGTGGCAAATCCTGCTTCCCTGGCTTCCTGGTGTGCCAGTGTCATGTGAGAGTGTCTTTAAGAAATGGGTGTTTATAAATGGGTATGTATATAAATATCTGTAGTGAGAGTACCTTTAAGAAATGAGTGTTTACCACTGCAGTGATGTCAGAGAGTGGGTGGAGCTGGGCTGTCTGTCAGCTTTTTATTTTCAGTTTAGGCTGTTTGCTGCAGGGTGTGTTTTAGTTTCGTTTTCAGAGCTGGATAGCTGCAGTCACAGCCAGAAGGTGTGCAAATCTCTCTCTGTAATCTAAAGAATGTAAATCGATCCTGGTGATTTAAAACTAATAACAGCAGTGACTTTAACTTGATGTGCTTCTGGTAAAAGGTGTTTTAAGTCTTATGGATGTTCAAAGGAAAGCTGAAAGGATTACTTAGTGTTGTATTTTTTTGGGGTTGTATTTGAATTAATGGTTGCTAAGATGTTCACTGTATGTTTTAAAAAGGTTAACTTGAATTCATAGAATAAACATTGTTTTGCTTTAAAAAATACTTTTCCATTTCTGCTGTACCACACCTGTAGAGTGGGCCGTGTGCTCCCCATACCACAATCTATTAAAAGTTGTGGGTCAGATGAACGCCATGATACATTTGCGGTTCTCTAAACCTTGGTCCATAACACTAGTCCATACTGAAATTTATGTAGTCTGCTGCCCAGGTGCATAGGGCATCTGTCACAGTGCAGACGCACCTATGTGTCGATGTCTGAGAGATCCCAGAGAGATCGCTCAGCCCCTGGAAAGATCCAGGGGCATAAAGGTTCAGGGCGTCCGTCACCTTGATGGCCACTGGGAGTGGATATCCTCCTCCATATCCCTGGGCTGCCAGGTGTGCCACCATCTGGCACTGGTGGCGCACGGTGTCAGTGGTTAGCCAAAGTCTTCACAGCACATGCGGCCCGGCAGTTCCTCAAAGTACAGGCGCCGACAGTACACACGTGTCTTCATATGTTGCCTCCTTGACACCTCCACCTCGGCCTGTTGGCCGACCTGCACTTGAGCCTCACCGGCTGGACCCTGCTCTTCTGGGGAAGGCACCTTTTGTGAAGAGTCCTCCCTGATCAGATCCTGTTCCTCCAGTCTCCATGCATCCACAGCGGCAGCTACAGCCAGGTAGATAGCGGGCATTTCTGGCTGCACACTGAAATTCAGGGGGTGAAAAGCGAAGATATGTTAGCAAGATGAGTATACCCTTGCCCATCCAAATCCAACAGGCTGCATGGTGCTCATGAGTCACACTTCAGCTCCACCCTCCACATATCCCGCACCCCCACGCAAAATCAACCCCACCCCTCAGCCGGTCCCCAGATATGTTGCCGACCACACTGCTCCCCTGCCCCCATCAGGGAGTGGCACCGGGCCTTTGATATGGAGAGCCTCTATCCTCCCCACCCATCCCTGTCAACAGGGGTACCGATGCCTGCCACAACCCATGTCAGCAATAGGCTCTGTGGCCCTGATCCTGTCTCCCCAGTGGGGTCCACTGTGGGTCATTGGTCATGTGTTACCCTGACAGCAGTGTGGTGCCAGGTTGTGCATTGGAGAAGGCCACAGTGTGCCACCAATTGCCCCCATACTGAGAGGTTTGTGTGTGGGCAGATCCTACAGATGCGAGTGAGTGAGGGAAATGTGCATCTGCTGGGAGCTCAGCTGCAGTGATGTGGGTCCTGGGTATTATGTGCAAGTTGTGAAATCTGTCTGGGGAGAGGATGGATGGGAGAAAGGGTGCAGTGGACAGGGAGGGCTTGGAGAAAACTGGTGGTCCAGAGGACTGGGCTAGCTGATCATGTCACTGGTGAGGCCTCTGTCCTGAGAGGGGCAGTGTTCCAGGAAGGGTTCCAAATGCCACAGTGCATGTGTCCTTTGTTTGGGCTGAGTTCTGCTATTCCCTGCTTCTCTTGTAGTGGGGCTGTGCTTCTGAGGAGTACACGGAGTGTTAGCAGCTGGTGTACCACTGCTTGAGCTTGGCCAGAACCATCCCGTTGATGACCCCTCTGATGGTGGTTTCCAGGGGGGCAAGCTGGGTGGGCTCCCAAATGACCAGAGGCTCTCTGAACATTTACAAGACAGAGAGTGAGCAGTCAGCACTGTGAATAGCCAGGGGCCAAGTAGCACCAAAGTGTTGTGTTTTAAACATGTACTGCAGCAATAGTGGTGTGAGCCAGGCCACCCTGATCCCAAGGAGGACACCACAAGTCCACGGACTTGTCACCAAGTTGCTCCTCGCTGCTGTCACCGGCCCAAGCAGCCACCCCCCAGCAAGCGCAATAATTTTGGAAAGATTTTAAAAGTTTCCTTTCCTTCTCACTCCCCCTCAGCAGGCTGTGAAAGGAGCAAAGTGAGCCATATCAAGAAACCCAGAGAAGTGTCCGTTTGTTCTGAAAACAGGGGTTTGTGTAACACCTTCGACTTCTAGTGTCAAATGAAAGTGAAGCCCTTTAAAATACCTCCCCTAGAGCAACAGTGGGTGCCTTGTGCTAATATTACTGGAGTTTTTATATATTAAGGCCGGAACTTTCTGCCCATTCATGTCGGCGGGATCTTCTGTTCCCGCCGATGGTTAACCCCGCTGCGGGTTCCCCAGTGGCCATGTGTACAGTCATGGTGCCCAGGTTCTGTTTGTGAAGACATGCACAAATTCACACCCGCGTGACGTCTGCCTGAGAGGAGCAGAGCATCGTGGAAGGACAGAGCATATTGTGTCCAACCTGCTAAGTAGTTTTGCATGGCCCTGATGACGCAGGGCACAAACCTAGTTTTAACCGCCAGCCAGGGACCAGAGTCTGATACCAGAATTAGCATCAGGTATAAATCTTAAGCTTTGCATGATGCCCGATTCTCCGCCCAATCGCGATTCACATTTCCAGTGCTGTAAAGTGAATAATACAGCCCATGGTGTCACATTAGTGTTTAGTTTGTTCTTGTTTTTTGGCAGAATCTCTTTCACAGGCTCTATTGACTATCACTTTAAATATTTTCCATTGCTGTTGTGACAATAAAAGGTTATTATTAAAAGTATGAAGTTACTGTGAAAAGCCCCTAGTCACCGCCTGTTCGGGTCAGCTGGTACGGGAATTGAACCCACACTGCTGGCCTTGTTCTGCATCACAAACCAGCTGTCTAGCCCACTGAGCTAAACTAGCCTATATTATTGTTTGCCAATGTTTTTGGCTATTTTGCTTACCCAAATTCTATTCTCATCCCCTCTAAATTGGCTGCTCTCCAATATATTACCTTGGTCTTTGTAATGCTTATGTCCTTCTCAATTATTATGCTAACCCATGTTATGTTATGGTCACTATTGCTTAGATGCTGCACTATTCTTTCTTACCGTTTCTCCCCTGGTTCGAATCCCATTACTAGATTGTGAAGAAAATACATTTTTCCAATATTACCGTGGTGTGCTGTAAAGCAAGCTTGTGGGGGCTGTTTGTGCATATGACTAATTTACTTAACCTGAAGACAGTCAGGCTGCAAGGTTTAAATCATCAAAAGGGCTAGGTGTCAAAGCAGTCATTTAAAGTGGAGATGAAGCTTGATAGCACAGTGGTTAGCACAGCTGCTTCACAGCTTCAGGGTCCCAGGTTCGATTTCCGGCTTGGGCCACTCTCTGTGCAGAGTCTGCGCATTCTCCCCATGTCTGTGTGGGTTTCCTCTGGGTGCTTCAGTTTCCTTCCATAGTCCAAAGATGTGCAGGTTAGGTGGATTGGCTATGCTAAATGGCCTTTAGTGTCCAAAAAGGTTGGGTTAGGTGGGGTTACGGGGATAAGGTGGCGGTGTAGGGATGGGGTGGAGGTGTGGGCTTAGGTAGGGTGCTCGTTCTGAGGAGACTCGATGGGCCAAATGGCCTCCTTTTGCACTGTAAATTGTATGATTCTACGACCAAGCTAAGATGGGTTGCATATAAATACAACTTGAGTAAAATTTGCATTAGGAGATGAGTGAGGATTTGGATCTTAGCTGTTGAATTTCAAAGAGAAATAAAAGGGAGCATTGTAAATCACAAAGGTCATAAATTAATAAAGAAAAGTTGTTCAGTTTATTTACCCAAAAGTAGGGGCCATTAGGAAAACCTGAAAAAATTTTAATTCTGGGAAAGGTAATTTCCAAAGAAGAATAAGAACAATGAGTTTAAAGATGAAAGAGGAAAAACATATGCAAGGAAGGACTGAAAGCTGTGTTAGTAGCATGAAAGATCCTACAGTGTGCTATGCTAAGACAGCTTTATTTTAATTCATTTTTATGGGGTGTGGGCTTCAATGGGTATGCCAGCACTTGTTGCCTACCCTAATTGCCCTTGAGAAGGTCGTGATGTCGCTGCCGCCCATGTGGTGTAGGTACAACCACTGTGCTGTTAGGGATGGCTGTAAAAGAAGAAAAGTGAGCCATATCCAGGAACCCCAGAGACGTGTCCGTTTGTCCTGAAAACAGGGGTTTGTGTAACACCTTCGATTTCTAGTGTCAAGTGAGAGTGAAGCCCTGTAAAACAGTAGGTGCCTTGTGGTAATATTACTGGAATTTTTATAGATGAAGGCCGGAAATTTCTGGCCGATCATGCCGGCGGGATCTTCTGGTCCCACCGCTGGTTAACCCCACTGCGGGTTCCCCAGTGGCGAGGAGTGCATTCCAAAGGGAACCCCGTTAACAACAGCGGTATTAGGAGATCCCGCCGCTGGCCAATGATGGAGATGGTGAGCTAGTAACATAGTGGTAATGTCACTGGACTAGTAATCCAGGAGGCCAAGTTGATGATCAGAGAGCATGGATTCAAATCCCACCACAGCAGGAAAGGAAATCTTCCATCCTTACACAGTCTGGCCACATGTGACTCCAGACCTATGGTAATGTGGCTGACTCTTAACTGCACTCTGAAATGGCAGAGCAAGCCATTCATTTCAAAATAATTAGATATAATTTGGAGGCAGTTTCGCCAGTACTTCGGGTTGGGGGCAGGGTTAAGGTAAATGCCGATTCGGGGGAACCATAGATTTGAGCCAGGGAAAATGGGATGGAAATTTTCGGAGATTTGAGGAGAAAGGAATTAGGACACTAAAAGATCTGCTTCTTGGGGGTTGTTTTGCAGGATTGAAGGAGCTGGGAGCGAAGTCTGGGCTGGAGCAGGGGGAAATATTTAGATACATGCAGGTTTGAGACTTTGCCAGAAAGAAGATATAGGGCTTCCCAGTAGAGCCGGCTTCCACATTGCTGGAGGAAGTGCTGACGACAGGGGGACTGAAGAAGGGGGTAGTATCGGCGGCTTAGAGGGCTATTTTGGAAGAGGAGAAAGCGCCGCTGGAAGGGATCAAAGCTAAGTGGGAGGAAGAGTTGGGAGAGGGTATGGAGGAGGGGTTCTGATGTGAGGTGCTCCGGAGGGTGAACGCCTCCACCTCGTGTACGATGTTGGGGCTGATACAGCTGAAGGTGGCATATAGAGCGCACCTTTCCAAGGGCGAGGATGAGCTGGCTCTTTGAAGGGGTATAAGATCTGTGTGAATGTTGCGGGGGGGGGGGTCCGCAAACCACATTCATATGTTTTGGATCTGTCCAAAGCTGGAGGATTACTGGAAGTTTTTAGGGTAATCTCTAAAGTGGTGCACGTGAAACTGGACCTGGGCCTTCGAGAGGCCATATTCGAGGTGTCGGACAGAAGATGGCAGTCGCTAGGCAGATGTTGTAGCCTTCGCCTCATTGATTGTCCGAAGACGAATCCTGTTAGGGTGGAGATCAACCTCTCCACCCTGTGCCCTGGCGTGGCGGTGGAGACCTGCTGGAATTCTTGATTCTTGAGAAGGTCACATTGAACTGAGTGGAAGGATGGAGGGATTCTACAACTCATGGACGTTATTCATTATGCACTTTCGAGAATTGGATTACATCAAACATAAGGAGGGGGTGCAGGGAGGGTTGGGGGAGGCGGACTGAATGTGTTAATGGTGACTATGGGTGATTCCTGATTCCTTTTTGTCATTTGTTTATGTTAACATGCGGGCTAATGTTTGGGGGCTTGGTGGGAGGATGGGATTGTTGTTCTTGATATGGGGATTCACATTGCATTTGTTACTGATTATTGTTTATTGTTGGGTGTAAATTTGGGAGAAAATGTGAAAAAGGAGAATAAAAATATTTTTAAAAAATAATAATTAGAGATGGGTAACAAATGCTGCCCTGACCAGCAATGCCCACATGCCATAAAGTAATAAAGAAAGAAATGTAGAGACAAGAAGAGAAAGACGTAACAGTTCCAACAAATTAAATAACTGAAGTGCCATTTATTTTTTATATCATATCAGGTCTGGTATGTTTCACAGAATTGGTATTCACTGTCATCAGTTTGAATTGATTGTATCATATATACATTGTCAAAATAAGTTGGCCGTGCTTTCCATAATATGTGCTGAACGTTGATGCAAATTTTGACGACTGAGCAAATCATTCTGTATCCCTGAGATTTTGCAAGCAGATCTGCAAATAACCACTTTTAAATAATCAACACTTTGGGAACACAGGTATCACATTTATGTAAATTAACTGGATTTGAAATAATCAAAGCCAATTTACTGACCACTAGTTGTTAAGATATTAACCTCACTGCCTGAAAAGGTTTTTCTATTTAAATATTTTAGAAATGTAATAATGCAAATCTACTCTACTTTCTTTCAGTACTAGCCCAAGGCTCCAAAGACAAATTTGGTATTATTTTTAATTCAGTAATCTAATAATCCTTCTTTTTCTAAAGTGCTAGGGTAATGGGATAAATCAGTCTCAAGTAGAATCAAGGCTAAGTTAGGAATCAAAATTGAATTTGTATAAAATATTGGTCAGGGAGTCAGATTGCATAACACCAATTTAATGAAGGGATTTAGAAAGCATTATAAACCTCATGCATTCAGTTAAATTACTTTATAACAGGCATCTGGATCCTAAAATAAAATTATTGCCTTCACCGCAAAACAGAAAATGCTGGAAAAACTCAGCAGATCTGGCAGCATCTATGGAGAAAAAAAATTAATGTTTTGAGACCATATGACTCTTCAGTCCAGCCCATATTTTCTGAGTGCAAATCGAGAGAAGAAAATGAAGGATTGGTTTGACACAGAAAAGGTTCGCAGGTTTTTTACACAAGACTCACAAAATTTTGATTGATCCAGTGAAAGTGGACCTCCTGTTACCTTCTTGTACGACTAAACCTGAGACAAATGTTGCAGGAGGCATGAGGGGGATATCTGAGCAAGAAAACAAAGTCAGTGTTTGTCATATCATAAGAAATTTAGTGATGTGACATGCTTGGTCAGGTTAGGGTTATTTCTTGTGATGCTACTTCTACATTACACATTGCCACAGCACTTCCCCTACCAAATACTCCCATTTTCCCATTGACAATAAGCACTAAGCCTCTAGTTTCAGTTGCCCAGGACCCATTTTTACCAACCAGCCATCCTTCGGGACCCATGCCAGCCGGCCAACCTTCACAACCCACGCTGCCCAAACTTCGCAACCGACCTTTCCGCTTACCTATACTGCAAAAGGCGAGCCTGCTTGGTTCTCACGATCTCACTTGCTTTGTAATTCAAAATGTTACATTTCTGCTAAGGGCTTCAGCTGATGATTTAAGTTCTTGCTGCATCCTTTGAAAAAAATCAAGTTGTTTATCCCCAAACTCACCATGCTTAGTTCACAAAAGGCTTTTGAAATTTTGAGGGGTTTAATCTTTCATTTGCACATAATGCACCTGGGCTTTGCATCCTGATTTGCATTTGCACAATTAATAAAGCCATACCTCAAGAAATCATCTTTATACTTCTTTGTTCCCGATTTCAGCTTCTTCTTAATGAGTTGTTCAGAGGCCCTGGAGCCCGCATCAGCACTGTTGCATCTTGCCATGGACTCTCCCGTGAAGCTCTCTCCAGCACATTCAGTTATGAGATACTGGCTTGTTTGTGTCTCTGGCCCTTTCTTCCTTATTACAAATTGACCCATCTTCACATACTCCTGTTGCTTGCTTGCTTGCAGCTACAAAATGGAGGAATCTCCTCTGTGATTTTACAATGAAGGCACGGATTGTGTGATGTCAGTATACATGCTGAGCACGTGGCCTGTTCTCTGCCGCCACATCTGGCGGGAAGACTGTAATTTTTAAAAATAAATTTGTTCCTGGGACAGCTTGGTGACGTCAGGAGGAGATGGTACGGGCCAGCTCGCTGACGGCAGGAGAGACGGTACTGGGATAGTGTGCTGATGTGAGGAGGAGACAGTACTGGGACAGAGCGCTGACGTCAAGAGGTGGTAATCTGCAGGGAGGTCTCACCCTCCACGTTCTGGGAAGCGCTTAAGGCCGTACTAAGAGGGGAAATCATTGCCTTCAAAGCGCAAAGAGATAGGGAGGAAAGGGTGGCTAGGCAGAAGCTGGTCGACTCCATACTGGAGGTAGACCATAAATACTCCGAGGCCCCGACCGTAGAGCTCCTGGCGGAGAGGAAAGAACTACAAAGGAACTTTGACCTGCTCTCCGCCAGGAACGCAGTGCACCAACTCCGCTAGGCGCGCAGGACCCTGTACGAACACGGAGACAAAGCCAGCCGCCTGTTGGCACACCAGCTGAGAAAGCAGGCAGCCACCAGAGAAATTGCGCAAATCAGGGGTACCGGAGGCACGTTGGAAACAGAACCAGAGAGGATTAACAAAACCTTCAAGGCCTTCTACCAAGAGCTGTACACCTCAGAGCCCCCCACGGGGAAGGCTGGGATGAACCGGTTCCTTGATGGACTGGACATACCAGTCATGGGAGAGGGCAGAAAACGGGACCTGGAAGCACCACCGGCACTGGGAGAGATCATGGACAGCATTAGCTCCATGCAGACGGGGAAGGCGCCGGGACCGGACGGATTCCCGGCGGACTTCTACAAAAAATTTGCGACAGCACTGGCCCCGCACCTGCGGGAGATGTTCACAGACTCGCTAGCTAGGGGCACACTGCCACCCACGTTAGCACAGGCCTCAATCTCGCTGATACCTAAGAAAGACAAAGACCCAACGGAATGTGGGTCATACAGACCCATCTCTCTGCTGAACGCAGATGCCAAAATACTGGCCAAAATCCTAGCCAAAAGGCTAGAAGACTGTGTATCCGAAGTGGTCGCAGAGGACCAGACGGGCTTCGTCAAAGATAGACAGCTTACCTCGAACATCAGGCGCCTGCTGAACGTGATAATGACCCCCTCCGGGGAGAGAACATAAGAGGTGATCGTCTCCCTGGACGCAGAAAAGGCCTTCGACAGAGTCGAATGGAAATACTTCATAGAGGTACTGGAGCGGTTCGGGCTTGGGACAGGGTTCACCGCTTGGGTAAAGCTCCTATACAATGCTCCCATGGCGAGCGTATGGACCAACAATACCAACTCCAAATACTTCCAGCTGCACAGGGGCACCAGACAAGGATGCCCACTGTCCCCGCTGCTGTTCGCACTAGCAATCGAACCGCTAGCAATCGCGCTCAGGGCAGCAAAAAATTGGAGGGGGATCCGAAGGGGAGGCAGAGAGCACAGAGTCTCACTCTATGCAGATGACCTGCTCCTCTACATCTCGGATCCACAGAGCAGCATGGACGGAATCATTGCGCTTCTGAAAGAATTTGGAGCCTTCTCGGGCTACAAACTCAACATGAGCAAAAGCGAGATCTTCCCAGTACACCCGCAAGGGGGGGGGGGGGGGCGCACTAAAGGGGCTGCCGTTCAAACAAGCCCGACACAAATTCCGCTACCTGGGGATCCAAATAGCCCATGACTGGAAAGGGATCCACAAATGGAACCTCACCAGTCTGACGGAGGAAGTAAAAAAGGACCTGCAAAGATGGAACACACTCCCACTCTCCCTCGCGGGGAGAGTCCAGACGATCAAAATGAACGTACTGCCCAGGTTCCTCTTCCTGTTTAGATCCACTCCGATCTACATCCCCAAGGCCTTTTTCAAAGCGCTGGACAAACTAATCATGGCGTTCGTATGGGGGGCGGGGGTAAAAATGCTAGGATCCCAAAGAAGGTCCTACAAAAAACAAAATCCAGGGGGGGGGGGGCTAGCCCTCCCAAACCTACAATTCTACCACTGGGCGGCAACAGCCGAGCGAGTAAGGGAATGGATCCAGGAGCCAGAGGCCTAGTGGGTGCGTGCGGAGGAGGCCTCCTGCATGGGGACCTCCCTCCGGGCCCTCGCCACGGCAGCACTCCCATCCCCACCCAAAAAACACTCCAGCAGCCCAGTGGTGACAGCCACCCTCCAATCCTGGAACCAACTGCGGCAGCAATTTGGCCTGACCAAAATGTCGGACAAGACTCCCATCTGCAACAACCATAGGTTCACACCAGCACTGACTGACGCCACCTTCAAAAGGTGGAGGCAGGACGGAGGGACACTGACAGTCAGGGACCTATACATGGACGGCAGGATCGAAACAGTGGACGAACTGACAGAGAAATTTCGGCTAGCCAGGGGGAACGAGCTACGGTATCTGCAGCTCAAAAACGTCTTATGAAAGGAGACAAGGGCGTACCCACAACCGCCACGACAGACACTACTGGAAGACCTACTGGACGCAAGTATCCTAGATAAAGGAAACTGTAGTGACATGTATGACCGACTGGTAGAAAGGGCCGACACCGTACTGGACGCAACAAGAAAGAAATGGGAGGATGACCTGGGGATTGAGATAGGGTGGAGACTCTGGAGCGAAGCACTGCATAGGGTCAACTCCACCTCCACGTGCGCAAGGCTCAGCCTGACGCTACTAAAAGTGGTACATAGAGCCCACTTAACAAGAAACCGTATGAGTAGGTTCTTCCCGGAGGCGGAGGACAGATGTGAACAGTGCCAAAGAGGCCCGGCCAACCACGCCCACATGTTCTGGTCTTGCCCCAGACTTGTGGATTACTGGACAGCCTTCTTCGAGGCTATGTCCAAAGTGGTGGGGGTGAGGGTGGAGCCATGCCCGATAGTGGCGGTCTTTGGGGTTTCAGACCAGCCAGATCTATTCCTGGAGAGGAGGGCGGACGCCCTTGCCTTTGCCTCCCTGATCGCCCCGCCGTAGAATCCTGTTTGGCTGGCGGTCAACACCCAGAGCTGCAGACTGGCTGTCCGACCTCTCGGAATCTCTCCAAATGGAGAAAATCAAATTCGCCATCCGAGGGTCAGACGACGGCTTCCACAGAACGTGGGAGCCATTCATCCAATTGTTCCGGGACCTGTTTGTGGCCAACGATCAAGAGGAAGAATAGCCGGATGGCCAAGAATCAGGGGAAAATGGACGGGAATCGGGGGAAGGTAGCCGGGGGGGGGGCTACGGGTTCGTTATAGGGGTTTGTTCTCATGGTTTTATGCTATTTCTTTTTCTTGTTAATTTATTGTTTTTGTTTTGGAGGGGAGGGGTTACTGTTTTTCTCTGTTGTGATAACATTTGTTGTTGAAAACTTGAATAAAAATTATTCCAAAAAAAAAGGGAAGGACAAAGCCGCAAGCGACAGTCTGATGGCAAGCTAAGGCCCAAAACCAAATTGTAAATAAATGCCAATAAACATGTGCCTCGGCCATAATGTAAAATATGTATGCCGGTTAAAGGGGGCGGCCACAGTTGTTATTATGAAGATGCTTGCCTGTAAATATACATGTTAATTTTTGCGTGTTTTTTTCTAATAATTTGTAATTTGTTGGATATAAAATATGAAAACTGAATAAAAAACATTTCCAAAAAAAAAAAGAGGTGGTAATCTGTCCCACCGGGCCTGTGCACTTCCAGATCTGCCTGAGGGGGCATGCATGCGGACGGCATTTTCTTTTTTTTTTAAACAGCACATGGCGTCCCATGAGTTTTATTTGTGAAGTCTGATAACTGATAATACACCATTCTAGTGATACGATTGCAGAGGTTTCAAACATTCACACAGATTTCACATGCTGGTCCTTAAATTCCACTTGCACTGCCCCAGAGGAGAACCACACGCCATTTCTTTTCTGTGATTGCTGCTGCTGTATTCTTCTTGGATCTCAGTTTGAAGAACAACAAATTGCTGCAATCCCAGTTTATGTAGCTATCACATACTTCCTCCTCCCTGTGATGGTGTAGGCATTAAAGTACTTGTGGAAGCCAGTGAACTGGTGCTGACTGCCAGCATTGTGACCCGCCATTCTCACCCCTCACACAAACTTCACTCAGCCGCTCTCAGTATCCTTCACAGGCCCCGAGCTCCAACAGTCCCACCGCCGGAAGTACCGCCCCCACCTGCTCCTGTTGGTCAGTGACTGTTGGAATCATGAGGCACCGGATGTGACGTTAGGAAAGCTAATAACCCATTGAATATTCTGGGTGCCAATCGTACAGAGCAAGGCAAAATGCTACGGTTGCCAGCATTCTCAATCTAAAAGTCGTGGCTGTCGGGCACTTCTCCAACAGATCGCTCTGCGATCTGCCCGACACCCGTTGTGACCCACCCGCAGGTCATGACCCTGAGTTTAAAAAACTCTGTACAAGTAGCAGCTTCTGCTTACCACACATTGAGTACATGTAGCACATTGCTGCCACCTAGTTGCTCAGGGAAATCATGGCATTCTTCTAATATTCAATAGTAAATCTCATCCTGCTGCCACTTTCCTGTCCCACATACTATTTTCTGCAAGCCACATTTATGGTGTACACATCAGTATGCTTCACACAATTCATAAGCCCGTGTTGCGAATCTCTAGAATTCTTTGCCACAGTGGGCTGCGAATGCTATGTTCAAAATGAGTATGTTCCATTGATGCCGACACAAATTAATAAACTGCCCCTTCTTTCTGCAGGACAAATGGATCAGAATAGCTAAGAACAGGAAGAGGACCAGTCCCCAGGTTGATAGAACAGGATTTCCTGGAGGTATTGGGCACACAAGGGCAGCATAATTTTCTTAGAATGGCGGTATGGCTGTGATCTCATTACTCTCATCCAATGTCTACAGAGGTTCCCCCAAGTCAGCTCATCCACAGCGCCAGGGACCCGGGTTTGATTCCGACCTTGGGTGACTGTGTGGAGTTCGCCCTGTGTCTGCAGGGTTTCCTCCAGGTGCTCCAGTTTCCTCCCACAGTCTAAAGATGTGGTTAGGTGGATTAGCCATGCTAAATTGCCCGTAGTGTCCAAAAGTTAATTAGGGTTGCAGGGTTATGGGGACAGGGCCTGGAAGGGGTGCTCTTTCAGAGGGTCAGTGCCGGCTCAAGAAGCTGAATGGCCTCCTTCTGCACTGTAGGTATTCTATGTTTCTATGGTTGTTTGCCATGCCTTGAGTATCTCCAATATCCTTATTTGAACAAGGGCAGCATTCCACGAACCATGCAGAAGCCACAAGGACAGGAACACAGAGCAGCACGAGAATGGATAAAGAAGACTTAGAAAATACACTGTTAAGTAATACAGGTAACTATGCTGTACAACTCCCCATTGCTGTTCCCCATTTTAAAAGAGGATGAAAGTAAGATTTCCTCCCACACACCATTTTTAAAAAAAATGGTTTTGACACTTGAAAAAAATCTAGACTTGAGAAAAATCTAACCATCTGCCCCCATAAATTGATTTACAGGTACTCGGCTTCAAATTTGAAATGAACACTCACTGTTCTTTCCTTCCCAGAGGGCAGTCTCTTCTTTGGATAGCTGTGACCATGAACAGTGCTTGATAGAGTTTCAGGTGCTAATGGGTTTCGACACAGTAGGTATGATTGCTGAAAAGAGACAGGTTGCCAAAGTTTTTCCTCTTGCATTCATCAGGACAAACACAAGAATGCCAAATTTAGGGCAGCAATGCAGTGCAGTGGGTAGCATTGCTCCCTCACAGCGCTGAGGTGCCAGGTTCGATCGCGGCTCTGAGTCACTGTCCGTGTGGGGTTTGCACATTCTCCCCATGTTTGCGTGGGTTTTGCCCCCACAACCCAAGGATGTGCAGGGGAGGTGGACATGCTAAATTGCCCCTTAATTGGAAAAAAATTGGATATTCTAAATTTATTATTAAAAATGCCAAATTTAAAGCTATCACAACAATTTATACAACAGGAGAAAAGAGCACAGATTAGTCCAAAGATGTTAGGTGGATTGGTCATGCTAAATTACCCCTTTGTGTCCAAAAGATTAGGTGAGGTTACTGGGTTACGGAGATAGAGTGGAGGCGTTGGTTGAAGTCGGGTGCCCTTTCCAAGGGCCAGTGTAGACTTGATGGGCGAACGGCTTCCTGCACTGTAAATGCTATGAGTTGTTAAATCGATTCTGATTGGCTGAGGCATTGCCATGGAGAAAGCAACAGGGAGCCATAGATTCCTCAAGCTACCAGATAATTTGAAAAAAGTTGCAAGGCTTAAACATATGAAATGAAAAAATGAAAATCGCTTAATGTCACAAGTAGGCTTCAAATGAAGTTACTGTGAAAAGCCCCTGGTCGCCACATTCTGAAGCCTGTTCGGGGAGGCTGGTACAGGAATTACGGGATATTAATCATGTTTGTAGAGAACAGGTAATTTAAATTGATTGGGGATGTAGCTCTTAGCTCACTCAGGATTGCTTAACAAGTGCCACCTAATCACAGAATCACTTCGAACAGTAAATCTTTTGCTTTGGGTTTTGCAAATGCAGGTTGATTGAGTACAGTCTGTATTCTGCCTATTAAGAACAACCAAAGAAACATGCCATTTGACACAATCAGCCAATTGCTGGGACGTATGGCCTATGTACCATTGAAATTCATATATGACATTATCTTAATAAGCTAAATCCAGCAAATAGTTTTTTTATTTATCTTTAATTTTGAAGCCTTCTTTTTGAGATAAGCGTAGAATCTTTGAGGTTTTCAAAACAGCAACTTTCAGCACAAAGTTGCTTTTGAGAGAACCTCCATTTGCAGCTGGATTTAGCTATGATCTTACCTTTTTATCCTGCTTCTCTTCTCTCCCTGCAGTACAGAGCTAACCCAGCCACTGGTGTACATTTTTTTCTATTTTGATGTTATTCTGTCTAAATGCAATAGAAAACCAGGCTTTTAGCATGTTAGTATGACATGGATACTTATGTCTCCACTTTAAACCCATCTTTTTTCATGTTTAACCGAGAATTCTATAACCTATTGTTTTTCACTTCAATTAAGTAAACACCTGTTTCTGAGCTGCTAAACTAATTCACATGTCAAACCCCTCCAGATAGCGGCACTCTCACCCATATTTCCTTAATCTTTATTTTTAATTCAATTCTTAAATCTTAATTTTATTCGAAGACCATGACTTAACATCTCATCTGAAAGAAGACATATCCAACAATGCAGCTCTGCTTCAGTACTGCACTGAAATGCCAACCTACAGGATGTGTTCTAAGACATGAGATGGTAAGGACATCAAGGGATTTGAGCGTAGTGTGGGGGGAATAGTGTTGAGATGGAAAATCAGTCATGATTTACTTGAATGGCAGAGTTGACTCGAGGGGCCGAAAGACCTACTCCCACTCCTATTTCCTATGTTTGAACACAAAAGCATCCAGTGGTGAATGTACTAATGAGCCAAACAACAGAGAAAGGAATGGATTAATGCAGGTATTTCAACTTTGTTTTGAGGCAACTAAAAATTGAGCTTTGAGGTGTTTAAGATAATAAACAGTATTTAAAAGATAAATTAAGCTCTGACTGTAAGGCTGGAGCTGAGGTTCAAACAAGTGGAAGGCAAAATTTAAGACTGATGCCCAAAATTTATTTGTAAAACAAAGAATGATAAAGTCATTTGATAGTGTCATATCAAAGCTCCAAAACCGAGGACTTGTTCCTCACTCTGCAACTGGATCCTTGACTTTCTGACCCACAGACCACAATCAGTAAGAATAAACAACATCTCCTCCACAATAGTCCTCAATACCGGGGCCCCGCAAGGCTGCGTACTTAGCCCCCTGCTATACTCCCTATACACACGACTGCGTGGAAAAATTTGGTTCCAACTCCATCTACAAGATTGCTGACGATACGACAGTAGTGGGCCGGATCTCGAATAACGACGAGTCAGAATACAGGAGGGAGATAGAGAACCTAATGGAGTGGTGCAGCAACAACAATCAATCCCTCAATGCCGGCAAATCTAAAGAGCTGGTCATTGACTTCAGGAAGCAAAGTACTGTACACACCCCTATCAGCATCAATGGGGCCGAGGTGGAGATGGTTAGTGTTTTGTTATGCTCTTGATGTAGCATAAGCTGCTTCCTTGATGTGCACTCTGACAAAGGAAGGTTCAGACTTGGAGATAGCTTTAACACGTTTATTTAAAATGTTAACAATTCTCCTACTTGGATTCGACACTCCCGTTAATCCTGCTATAGCTACTCAGACTGACGAACCAGTCTGCTCCAATCCAGGTTGTGGGTGTGATGTGTTGAATCAACCCTGTATGCACTCACTAAGAGTCTCCACTGGAAAGAGGAAGATCATGTGTGCTGTGTCCCTTTTTATATCGGTTGGTGTAATGCTCACCTGTGGTAGTGTCACCTCTTTGTGTATCGTGAATGCCCATTGGTCGTGTCCTATCTTACTGACCTATTGGTTGAATGTCTGTGTGTCATGTCTCTGGTGCTCCCTCTAGTGTCTATCTAGTCTACGTGCATTTACATGAACCCCTTGTGTATTTACAGTGATGCATATCACCACATCCCCTTTTTTTAGTGTTACATATTTTCTGTACAGTGTTAAAGAAAATTGAACAAAAACAGGTAGCTAAGTGATGCTCTGCACAAATCATGACAAAAGTGATCATGAAACAATAAGTCCAAATCATATGTATGAGTCTAAAATTCATTGATTATTATGGTCGAGTATCTTTCTTGTTTGGTTGGTGATGTTGATGGTGGCATTGCTTTGTAAACGCCGTCAGTGTCCCTGTGCGTAAGGAACCAAGAAGTGGTCAAATCACTTTGTTGTCGGATTTGGAGTCTTTTTTTCTTCCGATGCTTGTGGTAGAGATGTTTGCAATCTGTCCTGAAAGCCATGTTGCTTGTTGATAGTGCAGCAAACGTGAATTGGTAAGATGAATCGTCCTGCCATGGTATGTCATTGTACTGAGCTGAGAAGTAACAGTGTCCCTCATGGGCAGAGTTGTACCATGTCGTACCAGTCGTTGTGCCATAGTTGTTTTTGTCATACTTGCTGTCGACGTTGTTGCCTTTGGTACGCTTCTTGTTATTGTCGTTGATGTGGTTTTCATAGGTTGTGTTGTTGTGTTGGATGGTTTTGTTGTGTTTGCTGCGCTCAAGGACCACACTCGGTGGATAATGCGAGTCTTTCACACAGTTACCCGTGTCAGCGTGCTTTGTGGCATCTGCTGTTTTCTTGAGCGTGCCGTCACTGAGTTCGCGGCGCTCCCCGTCTGGAGTCAAGTCCGGCTTTCTTGAATCAGCTTTGGCTTGTCAATGCTCCCCATTTGGAGCCTGGTCTGTTTCACCTGAGGCAGTTTTGGCTTGTCGATGCTCCCTGTCTGGAGTAATTTCAGGTTCACTTGAGTCAGCTGAGGTTTCTTGATGCTCCCCGTCCAGAGTCATTTCAGGTTCACTTGAGTCAGCTCAGGTTTCTTGGTGCACCACGTCTGGAGTCAAAACATTCAGGAATGCATTTGCTTGTGGAGCTGCTCGAGCGAGTGAGGTTTGAAGTAAAGTGGTGTCACCGGAGTCACCAGTAGTCTCACTGTGATCGTCGAGTGCCTCTGTACACACTAGCTGAGGTCTGTCACATTGCACATCTTGTATGGGAAGTGGGATGCCGTCGTCACTTGTCTCACATACAGTGGGTAGAGCCTCAGTAACTTCTTGTTGTTCACTTGAGCTGGGTAGACTGTCAGAGTCTTCTTCTTGTGGCTCAAACAATCTGGGTGGACTGTCATAGTCGCTTTGTTGTTCACTGGAGCATGGTAGACTGTCATAGTCTTTCTGTTGTTCACTTGAGCATGGCAGACTTGCATCGTCTACTGCTGGTTGCTCGGAGGAGGTTTCTAGACCCTCATGGTCTTGTTCATGCAAGGACTGCGCTCTGGAGTCTTGCATTGCTTCTATCATGGAGGCTGTCCACAAACTCGCTGTGGAGGCTTGTGTCACTCGAGTCACTTCTTGTTCATGCAAAGACTGGGCTCTGGAGTCTTGCATTGCTTCTATCGTGGGGTCTGTCCACGAGCTCGCTGTGGAGTCTTTCATCGCTTTCTGTGTGGTGCATGGACCACTCTCTGTGTAGAGTCGGGGACTCTTCGCGGTGCGTGGACCACTTTTTGTGTGGCAGCAGGCCGCTCTCTGTGGGCTTGTACTGCTCTCTGTCTCTTGGCGTCAGGCCGCAGCATAATCCTGCACTCACGAGTCGGGATGTTGTCTATGCTGGGCTGATACTGGGATTGGGATTCCCCAATCCGAAGAACTCGTTGTTGGGGTCGTCAATGTACAACATGTCTAGTTGTGGTTCGGATTTGGTACTGGGGTAGCCACCTCCCAAAGTGAAATCGTCGTCTGAGTCATTGTCTTCCAAGACCATATCATCACGTTTTGTGTCGGAGCTGGCAGTGGGCTCGCGATGTCCGAAGAAGAATTCAAGGTCTGAGTCATAATCTTCAAGGACTGTATCATCTCTTTGGGCGGTGCTAACGGCTTGTTGCAGGGTTCTGCGGAGGTTACTTTCAGCTACTGTTTGAATTCCAGGCATTGTGCTGTTGATCCAGGTGAAAGAATCGGGTTTTACGGCTTTAAATTTTTTTTACGTGTTTTGGGACATTTCCCCTTTAGGTGGCCGTGGTCTGGGGCCTCTGATGTCACGAAGCGTGTGACGTAGGTCGTAGGAAGCGATTGGGCATGTTCAGATAGCTGTTCCGTTACTTGGTGCCTTTTTCTACACTGCGCATGTGCAGCACCTTTAGCAAGATGGCTGCAATTCAAAACTTCAGATTTCTGCTGCAAGCCACCTCGTGGTGCGTTTTGGCGCCTCTTTTACTGTTTTTTCTTGTATGTCCCTCGCATAATTCTTGGAATTTGTCCAGGACTGCCTGGAAGTCGCTCTTGTTTTGCCCCTTTGAGTATTTGAAAGTCTGGAAGATTTCAGCTGCTTCTGGACCCACGATGGTAAGTAGAAGCTTTATTTTCTCTGCATCCGCCATGCCATCTAGGTCAGACGCTACCAGGTAGATCTCAAATCTCTGCCTGAACCAACGCCAGTTTTCACTGAGATTGCCTTGGTACCTGAGCTGCTGTGGAACCGGAATCCCGAACATCGTCTTGCCTGGCTGTTGTTGCTAGTTGTCACTGTTCGCAGAGTTGTAACTATATGGATTTAAATGGCTGATTCTTGACCTGGATATCTTTGGGCACTTGGGGCAAGATTTGCTTCCTTTTCGTTCCTTCCCTGCTGAAACTCTGTCTCATCAGCAGGGAAAATCATAGCATGATACAACTTGTTGGATAAGTTGTCACCATTCTAAATGATTGGTAGCAAGCACTTTCCAGTCATTAAATGCCACAAAGAGCTTCAGAGTATCTTTGCAATGTTAAATTTGTTTTCCCTGAACCATTGGCCATTTGAAAGTTGAGAAAACAGGACCTGGCAGGGGAGACCGTTTTCGGCCGTCCAGACATGATGTCCAGTCCATCAACGTTGAATTTTCAGCTTTACCTAAATGCTTGTGCACATGGCTTTAAGAAAGACACTGGCATTTATTCAACTGCCCCCACATTCAATCCGGAGGACCTGCTGGAAGGATTGCTGATCAAAGTTCTCCAGCACTCTTTGTGCATCGCTCTAATACACAGTCCAGGAATGCTGATGACAATTGTTCTGCACACTAAAACTTCTGTTGATTTGCAGAAATCTTTGTTGTCAAACACTCACTGCCATAGTTCATAGAAGGTTGAACTGGCACAGCTGATCGAGTGTTGGATCTCCTCATCATTGATGAGAGAAGTGGCTGCCAAGGTATGGGAAGTATTTAAAGTATTCCAGAATTTCCCCTTCAGCATAGATAGAGTGTGGAATATTTGACTGATCAGCTGTGCATTGCTACTCAAGTTTTATTTTGGCAGCATTCAAGGACAGACTGAGTTTCTTGTGTGCAAAATTGAAGAAATTAAGAGTGGGTTGCAAATCTGTTTCAACAGCAGGGCTAGGGCAAGAAGAAGCATGTGGGAAATTTGGTTTGGTGAACAATATTCTTGTGACGTGTAACTGCAAATTTCTAAGATGACTAAACATTTGTATCACTGTGTTTGACAAAGTCCATGGCCATTAGGTGGAGCCAACCAGTCTGCAGGAACCATCAACAATAATCACCTGAGATGAATGTGAATGAACCATTTGAGACATTGACAGGACATCCAGACTCAGCTGGGTGGGGAACAAGCATTATACTTAATTACTTCAAAGGACAGAGAGGAATTCACCTAGCCATGAAATAATTAAGTTACATCTAGAATCCACGAACAATTACCATATTTAGGTCATTGGTCATTTGGAGAGAGGGGATCGTGTGACAAGTCAACTAACCCTCTTTTACATTTAAATAAACTGTTTTCTACATGCCACAGAGAGAAGCAGAAAAGATACCAAGTGGTAGGATCCATGTGTGGTCTCCTTCCCTTTCTCTGTCTTTCTTAATCCAATTTACAAATTTGAGCCCTGCCTGTTGTTTGACATACACAGGCCACAAGCAGAAATTTTTTAAATAAATCAACACAACTGCTATTGTCTTCAGAATACAAGTCAACTGTTAACATCTTTAAGCCGCCTCAATGCCAAATCCTGAAGGACCACTGAGCTCACGTTGGAGGTACCCAAGCAATTAGCCTACAAGATCCATATAATTTAAATCTTTATTGTATTCTAAAACATCAATCTATCCTCCCACTCTGACATTGATTTGTGTGCATGTGTGAACTTTGAGTGCATCATGTATGTGTGTGAAAGGCAGAACATTTTTATTATTTTTACTTAGATTAGGTTAAGTACCAGAAGGGCTTCCTTCTGACCAGGCCTTAATTTCAGGACCATGATGTAAGGCTAACTTGTGACAAAATAGAAATCAGTTGCCTGGAATAAAGGATCCAACTTGCACTATCCTGTCAACGAACACCCTTCAGTGAAGCCAGCCTCATGATAGACAAGTATCTTTACCAAAGTCTTTCCCAGGAGGGCCTGCAGTAATTAATTGGTCGCAGCTGAGCCTAACATAAATGACAGAACTCATGCATCACCACAATGCTTGGGAAGAGTACCAGTTATCCAACTGAGAACTCAAACCCAGATTTGAGAGTTTTAATGGCCTATCACCCTTAAGGGGAGGTTAAGAAGCATTTCTTTGGATTCATATGAAATGCTCAGCAATGGGAGATTGGAACTGAATCAATCTTCTGTGGGAGACTTGAAGGCAAGTCCACAGTATTTTCAAACACTACTGACCAGGCAACCAGCTTAACCTGGAGGGCTAAATCTGCCAGTAAAAGCTGCGATTTATCCCATTCAGCTCTAGATCACCTTTTAAGTCATATGCAGGTCAAACTAGAAATCCTGAAGATAATAAACAGCTTTGACAACTAGACGATACAAAAACAACACATAAATCAAAAACAACCCATGATGAGTACCATTGCCTTTATGCTAACTTATTAACTTTTGAAAATATTTGAATTAAAATTTTCAAAATTTTTACATCAAATAAACCCAAAGCCACCCCCCCCCCAAACTGTGCCCCGTGCCCTGCCCTCCCCCCCCCCCCCCCCCCCCGGACGGCAACAAGATCCCAAAAATATAAGACAACAAACACCATCTCTGCTGGAACCCCATATCTGCCCCTCTCAGAGCAAATTTCACCTTTTTCAAATACAGGGGGCGGGATTCTCTGTTTTGCCGGCGCCCGGGGGTTTCCAGACGGTGTGAAGCTGCCCCACAAATAGGAAACCCCATTGACTGGCCGGCGTAACGGAGAATCCCGCCGGCGAGTCGGGGCAGAAATGTGGGGCGGAGAATCCAGCCCAGGAGCTCCATTAGATCCCCTAGCCACGCTGAGACACAGGGCAGAGAAGCTGAACTCCAACCCAACAGGATCCACCTGCGAGCAACCAACAAGTGAAGGCTAAAACATCTGCCCTGCACACATCTGAAAATAAAAAAATGAAATGAAATGAATGAAATGAAAAAATGAAAATCGCTTATTGTCACAAGTAGGCTTCAAATGAAGTTACTGTGAAAAGCCCCTAGTCACCACATTCCGCGCCTGTTCGGGGAGGCTGGTACGGGAACACGGGAACATCTGCAACACCGGCAGGTCTGACACCCTGAATATGGCCTCCAAGGGACCCGGCTCTAATTCCACATGCAGAACCTGAGACATGATGCTGAAAAATGACCCCCAAAACTTCGCCAACTTTGAACAGCATCAGAACATATGGCCATGATTGGCTGGGCCCTCCCACACCACTCACAGGTATCCTCCACCCCATCAAACAACCAGCTCATCCTCAACTTTTTAAAGTGCGTCCTGTACATCACTTTTAATTGAATCAACCCCATCGCTTCTCGGCAATTTGCCTAAGATGAGCGTGAGGTCAGGTGTAATACCTGAATCTGGTATGTCTCTCTTGTGGGGACCATGAATTGGATTCAATTTGAATTGGTTTTTGAAGCAGGCAAGGAGCTGGATTAGGGGTTTGCCCCTGTCCACACTCTGAGCTCGGGCTTTGTAACTCTGATAAAGTAATTTTAAAAACAAATTTGAATCAACCCCAGCTTTGCACATTAGGTTCAGGCATTAACCCTTCGCTGTACTTCACACCACACTCCTTCCTCCAGTGCCATCCCCAACTCTTCCTCTCACTTGGGCTTAATCCCTTCCATAGACACCTTGTCCTCCTCCATGATCCTACCACAGATCACCGACATGACCCCGCTCCCCATCCCTCCCCATCCCCCCCCCCCCCCACCCGACAGCACCTCCTATCGGAAAGTTCGGGAAGACCTGTCTTGCAAAATTCCGCACCCGCATACACCTGAAGCATATATACCGAAAGCCCTCCTCATGTTGGAGCCCAAACTTCATCCGCAACTCCTCCAAGCTTGCAAACCGCCCCTCAAAAAACAGATCCTTTATCTATTTCACCCCATTCTCCTCCCCTCCTCGGTACCTCGCATCCATCCTCCCCGACTCAATCCCATGATTCCCTCTTATCAGCATCACCCTTGAACCTGCCTGATGAAGTGCTGTTGGAATTGCCCCCAAATCTTGAGCGTGGATACCACCATTTCCCTGGGGGCAAACGGTAACGGCGCCGTAGCCAGCGCCCACAAGCCTGACCCTTTAAAAGAATTCACCTCCATCCAAACCCAGAAAGCCTCCATCTCTCCATTCCAGCCCTGCACCTTCTCCACATTCGCCACCCAGTATTTGTGTAACATGTTCTTAAGGGCCAAACCCTCTGACTGTCACCCCCCTTTGGAGCACCACCTTCCTTATCCTGGCTACCCTCCCTGCCCACGTAAACAATGAGATCAGCCTGTGCACTCCTCAAAAAATAACTTTGGAAAAAAGACCTGCAGACACTGGAACAGAAACAAGAACTTTGGCAGAGTTACCCTCCCACCCCCGCCCCTGCACCTGGAACAGACACCACAAAATAAATTTAACTTATACCTCAAAAACGCCCCAACTTCCCTGAGCAACCCTAATATGTCCCTCACTCGAGTCCGAAATTACAGCAGCAGATAATCCTCGCAGGGAAGACACCCTATGCTAAAACCCCCTCCTCACTATCCCCTTCCACAAGTCTGAGCCACTCAGTCCAATGGCCAGGGGCTCAATCGTCAGCGCAAACAGAAGAGGGGACATGGAAAATTCGAAATTCCTCAATAAAGTATTTTCTAAAAAAAAAAGAAGAGGGGACATGGGCATCCCTGCCTCGTTCCCTGAAATAGTGGAAAGTAAACCAAATTTGTATTGTTCGTCCTCACACATGTTGCCAGGTCCTTGTATAACAATTTCACCCAAGCCACAAACTTAGGCCTAATCCCATATTTCTCCAGCACTGCAAACAAATAGCTCCACTCCACTCTGTCAAACACCTTCTCCGCATCAAATGCCACGACCACCTTCAGCTTCCTTCCCTCTGCAGGAGAAAGTATCACATTCAGCAGCTGCCGCACATTGACAACAGCTGGCTGTCCTTGGGTAACCCTGTCAGATCTTCTCTCACCACCATTAGAAGGCACTCCTCCAACCTCACCGCCAACACCTTCGCCAATATCTTAGCATCCACATTCTGTAGAGAAATGGGCCTGTACAATCCATACTCCACCGGGTCCTTCTCCTTTTTGAGGAATAATGAGATGGATACTTGCCTCACCATCTATGGCAATACTCCCCTTACCATCACATCCTCAAACATTTCTACCATCAGCGGTGCCAACATATCCTTGATTTTTTTTATAAAATTCCACCGGGAACCCATCCGGCCCTGGTGCTTTACCAGACTGCATCTTCCCTCATCTCAGATTCATCATCCAGCAGCTCTGACTTATACAAGACCCTACAAAAGTCCTTAAACACCTTATTCACCTACTCTTTATTCACCTACTTCTACACCACCACCGATCCACCCGTTCCATCCCTAATCCACATGATCTTCCTCGCTGCTGCCTGGCGATGGATCTGGCCCGCCAGCAATTGATTGGCCTTCTCACCAGACTCGTAGACAACCTCCTCTCGCACGCCTCAGCTGCCGAACCGCCCTCCCCGTGGATAGAAGATCAAACTTGTCCTGCAACTCCTTCCTCCTCACCATTTTCCTCTGGGTGCTCCGGTTTCCTACCACAAGTCCGGAAAGACATGCTGTTAGGCGAATTGGATATTCTGAATTCTCCTTCAGTGTATCCATACAGGTGCTGAAGTGTAGTGACTAAGGGATTTTCACAGTGACTTCATTGCAGTGTTAATGTAAGCCTACTTGTGACACTAATAAAGATTATTATTAAAAGCCCCGGCTCTGGATCCTCCGCATATCTTCAATCTATGTCCAAAATCTCCTCTACCAACTGCTGCCGTTCCTCCTGGGCCTCCCTATCCACCTTTGCCTTGAATGAAATTAGGTCGCCCCTCACTTAGAACATAGAACATTACAGCGCAGTACGGGCCCTTCGGCCCTCGATGTTGCGCCGACCCGTGAAACCATCTGAAGCCTATCTGACCTACACTATTCCATTTTCATCCATATGTTTATCCAGTGACCACTTAAATGCCCTTAAAGTTGGCGAGTCTACTACTGTTGCAGGCAGGGCGTTCTACACCCCTACTACTCTCTGAGTAAAGAAACTGCCTCTGACATCTGTCCTATATCTATCACCCCTCAATTTAAAGCTATGTCCCCTCGTGTTGGTCATCACCATCCGAGGAAAAAGACTCTCACTGTCCACCCTATCTAACCCTCTGACTATCTTATATGTCTCTGCCTTCAAGGCCTCCCAAACCCCCGATGGCAAAGCCTCTCCATTTCTGTTGAACTCCACATACTCCTCATTCACCTTCCCCATCCTAGTGCAAAAATTCAGGTCTGCCATCAAACTCAACCATCCTTCCCAAACCACCCCAGTCCAAAATCCAATCCACAAAACAGTTAGCCATTACATCCATAAAGGGAGAAAACAACATAAAGATAAAACCCAGTCAAAAAACTTCAAAGTCCAAATTCAGTCCAGTCCCAGGCCTTCTGCCTTCATCAACGTGTCCACGTCCTCTGTTGTCTCTAGTCACTATTCCCCCCCCCCCCCCCTTTTTCCGTTCTTGGTGGTTCACTCGTTCTCGATTTTGGCCGGTGTGACTGGAGGGTCCTTTCCCTCCCCCTTTAAATTCGCCTGCCATTGTGCGTGACTCTCAGCTTCACCAGGTATGGCACAGCAAACCGCATGTTGCATTTATACAACACCACCTTAGATTGACGGAAGGCCACCCATCTCCTTGCCAGCTCCGTCATCAGAACCTGGTACAGACGTATACTGTTGCTGTCCCACTCCACCTCCCGCTTCTCCCACCTCAGCACCTTCTCCTGCACTTGAAAATTGAGAAGGCAGACGATCACAGCTCTCGGCGGTTCATTTATTCTTGGTTTTGGCCACAACAACCAGTGAGCCCTGTCCAATTCGTACTGGGAGGAGTCTGTCCCCTCTCCCATCAACTTCGCCAGCATGTCAGACACACCCACGATCCTCAGATTCTGCCTTCATGACCTGTTCTCCAGTCTTCTACTTTGGGTCTTAGCCCTCTGTTGATCTCCGCCATCTTCTGCAACTCCTCACACATTGAGGTGAACTGGTCACTGCCTCCTCCATCCCCTTCATTTTTTCTTCTTGTTCTCACACCGCCAAGGTCTTCACCAAATCCTCTCTCATCAGGGCAAGTATCTCACCACCCACTGCTTAAGCAAGATCACCATCTCTGTCCAATGCCTTTCAAAATGTTTTGAGAACAACCACTCAAACTCCCTGGTCATCACTTCAGCTATCTTTTCCACTGATGGACACCGCCCTACCAGATGGGCTCTCTCCCTCCATCTTCACTCCCACTGAAGTCCTCACTGCGCTCGACAGCAGACTTTCGCTCATTCCCTTTTTCCCTGGATTCTTTATTCTGGTTTTTGACATTCTATAAATGCCTCAAACCTTCCCGCAGTTTCTCAGCAAAGAATTTTCCCCAAAATTGGGTGTAAAGGGCCTAAAAAAGACATTCTGGCAGGAGCCATCAAACATGTGACCACCACTGACATGCTGCAACCAGAAGTCCCCCCTGACTTAGTAACTTCAATTTAATTTTCCTCACTTGGCACTCCAAGAGTTTCACCAATGTTTTGTAGATCACATTCCATAATTCGGCCCATTCTTCTGTGAAAGCCAAATCCCACCACAATTACAGGAAGTTGGGGATGAAAATATTGGTCATTTGGATTAATGGAATGGAATAATGGAGCAAGGTCCAGTTCAGTCCTTTTTCTCTTTTACTTCCGGTGAAAACTTCTGCCAGAATGGAAAAGGTAGGATCCCTTGCAAATTAGCCATATACATAGAACAGAATAGAATCACAGAATCCCTACAATGCAGAATGAGGCCCTTCAGCTCATTGAGCCGCCACCAACCCTCTGAAAGAGCCTCCTACCTATGCCCACTCCCCCACCCTATCCCCATAACCCCATCTAACCTGCACATCCCTGAACACCAAGGGGCAATTTAGCATGACCAGTCCACCTAACCTGCACATCTTTGGACTGTGGGAGGAAACCGGAGCACCCGGAGGAAACCCACGCAGACGAGAGGAGAAAGTGCAAACTCCACACAAATAGCCACCCAAGGTCGGAATCGAACCTGAGTCTCTGGAGCTGTGATGCAGCAGTGCTAACCACTGTGTCGCATCATGTTTCCTAGTATTACCACCTGAGTAAAACTGGGCACATGAGATAATGTTTACCCTGATCTCGAGGTCCAAAAGGTCCTGGGGTGAATTAAAATTCACAATGTTGGTTTTGGCAATGCAATTGAGCAATTAGATTTGACTGCACTACAAGAACAAGCAGAAACATAAAGTGAGCATTTTTAAAAAGTTACTGCTTCTGTTACGGTTCTGCATGTCACTTCATGTTGCCCCCAACTCCCCTTGCAGCAACCCCACACAACCTGTGTTCAGGGCCGGCTCAAGGCACCGGCAACTCGGGCAGTCGCCCGGGGCGCCATGTGCTAGGGGGCGCCAGACTCGGGTCCCGCGCATGCGCAGTTGGGCCGGTGCCGACCAGCGCATGCGCGGTGGCCGCCCTCCCACAGGGCGGCCCCGCCCCCCGCTCGGTCCGCTCCCCCCGCCCCCCCCCTCGGTTCCCCCCCATCTCGGTTCCCCCCCCGCCTCCCCCCCCCCCTCGGTTCCCCCCGCCCCCTCCTCGGGTCCGCCCCCCGCCCCTCCTCGGCCCCGCCCCCGCCCCTCCTCGGCCCCGCTCCCGCCCCCCCTCGGCCCCCCCCCCCCCCCCTCGCCCCCCCCCCCCCTCGCCCCCCCCCCTCGGCCCCCCCCCCTCGGCCCCCCCCCCCCCCAAGGGCGCCGAAGTTCAGCTTGCCCGGGGCGCCAGCAACCCTAGGGCCGGCGCTGCCTGTGTTCCAATAGCACAGTACAGTGAAGTCCCGCCATTGGTGGGGTTCCATTCCTGTAAAAAGCTCGCAAACCAAATTGCAAAAAATTATTAAATGAAATGAAATGAAAATCGCTTATTGTCACGAGTAGGCTTCAATAAAGTTACTGTGAAAAGCCCCTAGTCGCCATATTCCGGCGCCTGTCCGGGGAGGCTGGTACGGGAATTGAACCATGCTGCTGGCCTGCCTTGGTCTGCTTCAAAAGCCAGCTCTTTAGCAATGGGAGTTAATTAGGTAGTTTACAGCAATGCGAGGACAGCACAAGGTGGTATGGTGACATAGTGGTTGGCATTGCTGTCTCACAGCTCCAGGGACCTAGGTTCATAGCGGTTGGCACTGCTGTCTCATAGCTCCAGGGACCTGGGTTCAATTCCAGCCTTGGGTGACTGTCTGTGTGGAGCTTGCACTTTTTCCCCATGTCTGCATGGGTTTCCTCTGGGTGCTCTGGTTTCCTCCCATAGTCCAAAAATGTGCAGGTTATGTGGATTGGCCATACCAAATTGCTCCTTAGTGTCCAAAAGGTTAGGTGGGGTGATTGTGTTACGGTGATAGGTGGAGGTGTAGACTTAAGTAGGGTGCTCTTTCCAAGGGCCGGTGCACACTTGATGGGCCAAATGGCCTCCTTTTGCATTGTAAGGATTCTCTGTTTGTGTAGTTAATGATAGCAAATTGTGGTATGTGGCAGACGGGAGTGGGTGAGGGGAGCCTCTGAGCTCAATGTCATGACATCAGAATCCAACTACAAACTCATCTGCTCTTTTTAAAAATAAATTTAGAGTACTCAATTATTTATTTTTCAAATTAAGGGGCAATTTAGCATGGCCAATTCACCTACCCTCCACATCTTTGGGTTGTGGTTGTGAGATCCATGCAGACATTAGGAGAATGTGCAAACTCCACATGGACAGTGACCCGGGCCCAGGATCAAACCCGGGTCCTCGTCGTTGTGAGGCAGCAGTGCTAACCACTGCGCCACCGTGCTGCCTTCATCTGCTCTTTTAAAATCCGAGACATGTACTGAAAATTTTAAGAAGAGAAAATCCACATTAAGAAAAAGATGAATCACCTCAGAACTGACAGACAAACTTTTTACATAAAAGACAAATAAATTAGCAACATTTCAAAATTAAACAAAGCGACATTTGCAGTTCTGGACGTAGAAATTCGGAGTTCCCTCTTGGATGTTGCCAGGCAAGGGTTTACACGACAATTGTCCAGAAGTGCTAACCTCCCCTGGACAATTGCACTGTACCAGGAGCCATACGACAAAGCGATTTAAATCACTAATTTTGGCTGTTTCTGCCCTTGTTTACACTAATAGTTACTCTGAAAGTAAGTGTTAGAAGAAATAAAAGCACTTCTAACTTCAGCGTAACTATTTTAAAGACCCAGACCGATACCCGCACGGGACACCCCCACACTCCTGAGCCCCCAGTGGACTCCCCCCACTGCGGTATTCCCCATCCTCGACCTGACCACCAGTCCTCAGACCAGACTTGATCCCCTTGCCTGGGAACCGACGCAACTGCATATCCCTCCCTTTTTGAATATTGGAGTGCCCCTAGCCCTACACCACCAATAGCAGCCCCCGTCCCTGACACAAACAGACCCCGACCACTACCTGAACCAAACCCCATCCTCCTGAACCCCTCATCCCCAACCCCATGTCCAATACCTCCTGAAATCTGACTCCCTCCCGAAGTCTGATCCCCCCTCCCCCTCCCCCTCCCAAATTCCATCCTCCTATTTTAGGCACTTAACTTCTCCCTGGCATGTTTTTTTGAATGGGACCTTTAAACTTACCTGCTTTACAGCAGCTAGTGCTGTAAAAACCAAATGAGCATCTCCTCTTTTGCTCTGATTCTTGCACACTGTGACACTGTAGCCGGGGATGTGCTGCGCTGCCTGAATCTTACCTGGCTTGAGTCAGAAAGGTTGGGTGAAACAGGCACTTAGCGTGGATAAGTAGGTATAAAGTGGCAATCTGATGCTGATTGCCATTCCAAGGAAGTTATGGCCCAATATGTCAAGCTATTGGTGCATCTGACAAATGCAGACTGGAGACATCCTCAGTAGTTTGCTGGGGGGTTCCCGTTTCACCTTAAGCATACACATGGTCCTGGTCCTCCCAGATGAGCTTCTTCTTCAGAAATAGTGAGGTCTGGCATGCTGCTACCAGTCTTGGCCCATTCTCTCAGGTAATGCGCATTCTTCTCCTGCAGACAGACAGAAGGACTGAATACCAACCTAATAGACGCATGAACAGTTTAGGAGTATACATGCCCATGCCAGCTCCTGAGCCCTGCCCAGTAAGTGACTAACAAGCATGATGTATGGTAGGTTTTAGGGGTTTTGAGATATAAAACCCCTATATTTAAAATATCTAAGTTCCAAATTCTTAATTCATAACAATGAGGACCTCGGTTGTGGCTGACCTAACAATATACAAATAACTAGTTGTTATGAATATGGCAGAACTTATTCAGCAGGATGTTATATATACTGAACAAAAATCAGTCAAAACAACATGGAATGTTCTAATTCTTCAAGATCCTAGGATTCCTTAAGTGCTGCTAGCACAGGCAATGCCTTTCCTCTTTTACCTCTGAAGTGATATTCTGTTGAACCGTGTCTCAAAAGAATCACACTACAGAAGTGATGGTAAACCTCAGCCAACAAAGACAGTGGGCGCGATTCTCCGGACTCACGACGGTTCGGAGAATAGCGGGCGTCGGAAATTTTTACAGCGACGCTGTTCCGACGCCCTCCCGCTATTCTCCGAACCCCGCAAATTGTCGGAGTCGCGTTTCCCGACAGACGCCTCCTTCCCGCCCCTGACACGACCAGAATCGCCACTGAGAGCCCCCCGCTATTCACCGGCCCGGATGGGCCGAAGTCCCGACGTCATGGCGCCCTGTTTGGACGTCGTGAAACACACCTGCTTTTTAAATTCGTCAACCAGTCGGCCTGGCTGACGACTGCTTGGAGGAGGTCAGGGCACCACTCTGCGCACCGCTCAGCGCACCGTTCAGCGCACCGCCACAACGGGGAAGGAATCCCTGGGAACGGGAGGGGGTCCAGAACGGGGGCAGTGGGGGGGAGACGGGGGGGGGGGGGCAGTGGGGGCGACGGGGGAGGCAGTGGGGGCGACGGGGGAGGCAGTGGGGGAGACGGAGGGGGCAGTGGGGGAGACGGAGGGGGCAGTGGGGGGGAGACGGGGGAGGCAGTGGGGGAGACGGAGGGGGCAGTGGGGGAGACGGAGGGGGCAGTGGGGGGGAGACGGGGGAGGCAGTGGGGGAGACGGGGGAGGCAGTGGGGGAGACGGAGGGGGCAGTGGGGGGCGACGGAGGGGGCAGTGGGGGGCGACGGAGGGGGGGGGGTTAGGTAGAGAGTGAGCCGTCCAAGCCCGTAACAAAATGTCTGCCACCATGCCATGGTGTGCAGGTGACGAGGACACGGCCGCTGGTTCCCCTGTGGCTTCCGGACACAGGCCACTGACGCACCCGTGAGGAGGCCATAGTTTACTGGCCGTTGGATGCAGAAAGTGACCAGGGGTTAGGCTGACCGCGTGTCAGCAGCGCGACCAGGCCACCGGGACACACTGGTATCCCATGGCTGGCGGCTGCCGAGGTGTCGACTAACGCCCGTCTAACATGTCCCGTTTCTCTGCCTCCTACCACCCTTCTGTAGGTTAGCACGATGCATGGGAACAGAACGGCTATGTTCTGCGCAGTGGTTGGGGCAGCTCTACTGGATTTGGAGATGCAGCAGCATCCACACCCACAACCCGCAGTGGCTGCAGGGCCAGCTGCAGCAGCAGAGGGAAGGGCCGAGGAGTTGCCAGTCGTCGAGCAGCATGGGGGGGGGGGGGGGGGAGGAGGAGGAGGAGGAGGAGGAGGAGGAAGAGGAAGAGGAGAGAGTGAGGGTGCAGCCACGGCGTCAGAGGCGACGACCAAAGCCGAGGGTGTACCGTGTCCGGGTCTCTTTCCTAACAATGCCGGACATCACCTGCAGGAGAAGACTCCGGCTGAGTAGGCAGACGGTGATACATATCTGCGAACTCCTGTCGCACCTCGCCCCACGTGGAACGGGGGGAGGACACGCGATCCCGGTAGCCATCAAGGTGACGGTCGCTCTGAACTTCTATGCTACCGGCTCCTTCCAGTCTCCGAGCGGGGACGTCTCTGGGATCTCCCAGTCATCGGTGCACAGGTGCATCCGGGATGTGACCGATGCCCTCTATGCCATCGCCGATCGCTACATCACCTTTCCCGAGGACCGAGCAAGTCAAGACTCACGAGCCCATGGATTTGCCAGTGTGGCCGGGATACCGAGGGTTCAGGGGTCAATCGACTGTGTTCACGTCCCCACGCGCCCGCCTGCTGTGGACAAGGAAGTGTTCACAAACAGGAGGGGGACATACTCCATTAATGTCCAGGTGGTATGCGACCCCCACATGAGGTTCATGAACGTCTGTGCAAGGTTCCCAGGGAGTGTGCATGACTCCTACATACTAGCGCAGTCGTTCATCCCTGCGATGTTTGAGGGACGTCCCCCCCGGCTGAGGGGCTGGTTGCTAGGTGACAGGGGTTATCTGCTGAGGTCTTGGCTGATGACGCCTATACGGAGGCCTCAGACCAATGCGGAAACACGATACAACGAGGCCCATGCAGCAACCAGGGGTGTGGTGGAGCGCTGCCTTGGCCTCCTGAAGATGAGATTCAGGTGCCTGGACCGCTCCGGAGGGGCCCTGCAGTACCAGGCCGACAGGTTCGCTCGCATTGTAGTGGTCTGCTGTGTGCTGCACAACATCGCGATGCAGAGGGGAGATGACCTGTTGCAGGAGGCGGAGGGAGAAGCTAGTGGCAGTGGTGCCAGCACAGAGGAGGAGGAGGAGGAGGAGGAGGAGGAGGAGGACGCTGGCGGAGTGGTGGGCGCAGCACGCAGACACGACCCAGGTGCTGGTGATGTCCAGGAGGCGGCACGACGGACCCGGCAAGGACGGCGGGCACGCGACGCCATGGTGGCAGCACGGTTCACGCATCGCATGTGACGTCCCCGATGAACACCAAACCACCACCTGCATCGCTAGTCATGCAGAGGGTCACCACACAACTGCCACCACCATAATCCCCCCCCCCCCCCCTCAGTGTACACTGCTCCACTTCGACATGACGCTTATCACTGGGTCCAGACGGTATGGCACAATATTGATGGCTGTGTCAGCGGGTGTGATCAGTGCCATGTGGAATGATGACAGCCCGCTCTGCGCAGAGCTGTGAGCTCAGAATCGTTAGAGAGAGTCTGACCCATGGCAATAGCTGAACCATCCACCTTGGTGGCCGCTGAGTTCGTCACTGACACTCCATCACGTGCCCGCGTGGGCTAGCTGTGGGAGGGGGGTAGGGGCAGGGACTGCACACCCGGCACCGAGGTTTCACCACCCGTCACCCCCAGCGACACTCGGTCACCATCACGATTCCTGTGGCTGTGGAACAATCACACGGTATTACAAGTAAGGTGGAACAGTGCGTTTAATATTAACAATTATTTACAGGTGCCCTAGCCCCTACAACTAAACTGTGCCCTTCACCCGTGCCAACTTACTCAGTGTCTATCTTAGTTGCCTTACGGGCCCTACCACTACGTCTAAGTGAATCCCCAGATGATACAGCAGGAGTGGAGGAGGATTGCTGCGAATCGCCCCCCTCGACTCGTTTCTCCTTGGCCAAGCGTTTCCTGGGGCGACCCGGCCTTGATGGGCCAGGCTGCTCTGCGGGCGTCTCGGGTGACATTGTGCCACCCTGCTCTGCCTGCTGCCCACCCGATGCACCAGGGATGGGACGGGGGTAGGCCGAGAATTCCGGGACGTCCCGTGATGGAGTTAATGGGACGGGCCCCGAAACCTCCTCCTCCCTCGGGGAGCCCGGTGGCCCCCGGGCCTCACTTTGGGACAGAGGTGCGAGCGGGGAGGTTCCCCGTCGCACCACCGACACCTGGCGCTGCCAGTCCTGGAGGCCTGCAACGGTATCCACCAGGATCCGAAGGTTTGCAGAGACGGAGTCCAGGGAGTTAGACATTCCCGCCAGGGACTGTGCGATCTCAACCTGTGTGTGCACGACGCCATCCAGCACATGTGTCAGGCGGTTGATGGTCTCCGCGACTGACAGCTGGGACTGTGCCAGCGACTGCTGGGACTGTGCTATCGACTGCTGGGACTGTGCCATGGCGTGCTGCGACTGGCCAATGACCTGCTGAGACTCGGCCATGGCCCGCAGGGCGCCGGCAATGTCGGTTTGGCTCTGGCACATTGCTGCCTGTGAGAGGGCAACCCTGTCCAGGGCCGAGGATGACGCGTGCACATTAACCCCAACGTCTTGCATAACCTGACCCATTGCCTCCACCGCGGATGCCACCCGTGCGGTGTCGGCCTGGGTCTCTGCCATGAGCGGCACCACTCCCTGCTCTTGGACGCGGTTCGACTCCTCTAACAGCGTCTGCAGAGTCTGGAAGGAAGCCCTCATCCCGTCATTGTTTCCCTGGGTTTCCTGAGGCATCGGCTGTGCGGGTGGGTTGATAAACTCCAGGAACTCCGAAAACGTCTGGGAGCCAGCTGCATCCTGGGCCTGGTCTGGCCTCCGCGAGTCCGGGCCCTCTGTTGCTCCGACCTCCACCTGCTGTACCTGCTCATCTGTGATGTGCCAACCAGACTGTGCCCCAGGAGACTCATCACTAAATAGGCCCGCCGGGGTGTGTATCTCTGGGATGATGGATGTGGTGGGAGAAAGCAGTGCCGCAAGCCCGACGCTCTCAATGCTTAGGTCCTCGTCCATGGTGTGGGGCTGCTCAGCGACAGGAGGGTTGTCCCTAGCCATTTCTGGTGGTGGTGGTGGTGGACTTCGAACCCTCTGTGCGTCCTGGTCCGCAGATTGGGTTGGGGCGGATAGGGCTGCCCGCTGATCGGGCACCCTCTGTTGTGAGGCCCCGGGTGAGGTGGCGGCAGATTCCTGTCTCCGTCTGCAGCCAGACGACGCTGGTCGTTCGGCATTACGTCCTAGGGAAGAGAATGAGACGGGTTATTTCGATTTGCTCGGCAGGCCGCTGGACGGTCCCAGTGGGCAGGGTGTGTGAAGGGACAGAGGATGGGGGAGGTGTCCCAGTGGGCAGGGTGTGTGAAGGGACAGAGGATGGGGGAGGTGTCCCAGTGGGCAGGGTGTGTGAAGGGACAGAGGATGGGCGAGGTGTCCCAGTGGGCAGGGTGTGTGAAGGGACAGAGGATGGGGGAGGTGTCCCAGTGGGCAGGGTGTGTGAAGGGACAGAGGATGGGGGAGGGGGGGTGTTTGTCAGGGAGGGTTGTCTCACTTGCTGCAGTTCCGCCAACCTCGCATTGCGCGATATCGCGGGTGGCAGACCCCCCAACAAGGTCCAGTGCCCTCTGTTCAAAGGTGCTGAGGGGGTGCATGTTGGGCGAACCCCCTCCAGTCTTGTGCCGCTCACGGTGGTTATGACTGGCCTTGGCCTGTTGGGGGAGGGAACATAGGTAGATCATTACAAAACGGTAGGTATCAGCAGTCCGTTCAGATACTGGCACAGTTTGGGGGGGGCAAGTTGTCATCAGATGATTGCATCTCTCCTCGGGGCCAGAGCGCTGGGTCTGTGACAACTTTGTGAACCACCCTCAAATAACTCTGCCCCAATCCCTCTCCCCCCCCCCCCCCCCCGGGCAGTTAAGGGGGAGGGATGGTTGTGACTAGGGGGCACCCTCATGGCACTTACCCTGGCAGACCTGGTGAGGTCGTGTAGCTTCTTTCGACATTGCTCTGCTGAGCGAGGGGTCTGCCCCACAGCACTGACGGCAGCAGCCACGTCACGCCAGGCCTGGCGTACCGTGCTGGCAGGTTGGCGATGCCCTCTCCGCGGGCGGATGATGCCCCTCCTCTGCTCCACGGCATCGAGCAGCGCCTCGACGTCTGCATCTATAAAGCGAGGAGCAGCTCGCCTAGGCTCCGACATCCTGCCCGACAGATTCTGTGGTCGCCCGCGCCTTTTTATGGCGTCGGGCGGCGTCACATGGGCGGGTTCGTGTCGTCGTCGCGTTCCGTCGTCATCACGCACGTAATTGACGCGGCCGCGCTACTAGCCCATTTCCAGGAAGTGAATCCGTCGGGAAATGAAGCCTTCGCGACCGTCGTAAAACGGTCCCGATTTTTACGACAGTTTGCCGACTTTCCGCGGGTGCGGAGAATTTCGCCCTCTGATTTTGCAACTTTTATCCATAATTCTAACTGTCCCAGTTAGAAACAGTCCATATAAACCTCTTCCATTGGCATAGCGTGAAGGCCATCTGGTGTCTCCCAATCTCTGCAATTAGTCACGTGAACAAATCTCTATCTCTTAATCCCTGTGTCCGCGGCAGTACATTCCACTGTGGACAAATTACACTTCTTTGCGGGTACATAACAGTTGTACAAATGATGTTACATCCTCTTATCAATAATAAAACCTATTGGAAATAATTCACATCACCATGGCCAGAAGTTTACCCTCCCCCCGCAGAAGGTTCTGAAGCGGGGGGAGGGGGTAGCATAAAACAGCACGGATGGGATTCAATCCAGGAATCTTCCTGCCCTCATCCAAATGCAACTTTATGGTGGAATGCACAGAGCCTAGGATGGGAAGCCAAATGTGCCCCAATAAAGGTCCTTAAGTGGCCATTTAAAAGCCTTTTCTCACCTATCCTCAATTTTTAGATTGGAGGGTGCCCGATGACTAAGTGTGTCGAGAAGGGCGCGAACCACTCTGGCGTCGGGCCAACCGGAAGAGACTGGACGTGTTAGTCCAGACTCAGGACTCGGCGCTGAAGGGACTGCGTGAGTTAGCGCATGCGCAGAACTGCCGGCGTGGTTTATCGCATGCGCAGACCGCCCGGCATATTCCGGCAAATGCGCAGCAGGGTGTCTTCTCTGTGGAGCCCGACAGGGGCCGGCGCGGAAGGAAGGAGTGCCCCACGGCACAAGCCTGCCCGTAGATTGGTGGGCCACGATCGTGGGCCAGGCCACCGTGGGGGCCCGGATCCCCCCCGTGCCTCCCCAAGGACCGCACCAGCCAGCCTACCAGCCAGGTCCCGCTGTGTGGGAACATGTCCAATCCAGCCAGCTGGCCAGAAACCAACGGCCGCTCAGCACATCGGGGCCCGGAGAATTGCCGGGGGGACCACTGCCAACGGCCCCCGATCGGCTTGGTGTGATCCCCACCCCTGCTCGAAAATGGGCGCCGGAGAATACAGCAGCTGACGTCGGAGTGAGACTTGGAGAGTCCTCCCCTCAGGGACCAGGGATGTGTTCCTCACTGACTCTCAGGATGAGAGGAGAGTCGGGGGCTGGACAGTGGCAGTCTGGGGGAGGGGAGGGGATAGGTCTACAGGTGTCTGGGGGGAATATTAGGTTTGCTTGGGGAGGGGTTAGAGACTGCCCCATGGATTGGGGGTGGGGTGTGGGTGTAGTCCCATGTGGCCAGGATTGAGGGACTATTTTTGTTCCACCACTTTCCTTCTTTTCCCTGCCTCTGCACAACAACTAATATTTATATAGTGCCTGTAAATTAATAAAACGTCACAGGAGCAATATAAACAACATGTAACAACTGGTGGCATAAGAAGATATTAAGTTAGATGTCCAAAAGCTTGGTCAAAAGGTGGGTTTTCAGTAGTGCCTCAAAGGAGGAAAGCCAGCAGAGAGGCATTTTGCATTCTCTTCTAATTGAGACATTTCAGTTTAAGGTCTAGTTCCCACCTTGCTGCAATATTTAGCAAGCTGGAGGTGGTCAGGAACAGGTGGAATATACAATATTTTAGCTTGCGCAGGCCTCGAAAAGGAAGTCTACCTCTGAATCCTCCCAAAACCGCCTTGAGGTTTGTGCATCACCCCCACCCTGGCTGTCCTGTCCCCTGCCTTTGCAACTGAACACCCATGGAGTGCTTAGAGAGGTGAGAGTGACAGCCCTTGACATCAAGACAGCATTTGACTGAGTTTGGCAACAAGAAGTCCATGGGAGTCAAGGGGGAAACTCTTCACTCTTGGGAGTCAAACCTTACACAAAGAAAGATGGTTGTGGTTACTGGAGGGCAATCATCTCAGTTCCAGGACATCACTGCAGGAGTTCCTCAGGGTTGTGTCCGAGGCAAAACCATCTTCAGCTGCTTAGTCAGTGAGAAGTACAGATATTCAGCACCATTGGCGACTCCTGAGATACTGAAGCAGTTTATGCCCAAATGCAGTAAGGTCTGGACAATATCCAGGCTTGGGCTGGCAAGTGGCAAGTAATATTCGCACCATACAAGTGCCAGACAATGACCATCTCCAACAAGAGAGAATCTAAACATCGCCCCATGACATTCAATTGCATTACCATTGCTGAATCCCCCACTATCAACATCCTGGGGGTTACTATTGACCAGAAACTGAACTGAGTTAGCCATATAGATACTGTGGCAACAAGAGCAGGTTAGAGGCTGGAAATTCTGTGAAGGGACTCACCTGACTCCCCAAACCTGTCCACAAGGCACAGTCAGGAGTGTGATGGAATATTCAATGTTTGCCTGGATAAGTGAAGCTCCAACAACACTTAAGAAGTTCGACACCACCCAAAGCAGCTACTTGATTTGCACCTATTCCACAAACATTCAATCCATCCATCATTGATGAACAGTGGCAAAGTATGTACCATCTACAAGAAATACTGCAGGAACTCACTAATGTTCCTTAAGCAGCACCTTCCAAACCCATGACTGCTACCATTGAGAAGGACAAGGGTAACAAACACATGGATTGGATTCGATTGGATTTGTTTATTGTCACTTGTACCGAGGTACAGTGAAATGTATTTTTCTGCGAGCAGCTCAACAGATCATTAAGTACATGGGATGAAAAGGGAAAAGAAAATACATAATAGGGCAACACAAGGTAAATTTTAAAAGATTAGAACGAGTATAAATTAAGTAAAAAGTGGATCTGTTGGGGAGAGCTCCCAGAATCGCCTCGCTCCACTGCCATCTTCTGTTCTCTGGGAACTATCACCTTGAAGTTCACCTCCAAGCAACTCACCATCCTTCACTGTCGCTGGGTCAAAGTCCTGGAACTCCCTCCCTAATATCACTGTGGGAGTACCCACACCACATGGACTTTTTTAAAAAATTGACATGGGATGTGGGCTTTACTGGCATTCAGGAGTCAGTCACATTGTTGTTGATCTGGAGTAACATGTAGGCCAGCCGAGGTAAGGATGGCAGATTTCTTTCCCTGAAGAACCTGAAGGTTTTTATGACAATCGACAATGGTTTCATGGTCATCATTAGACTTAATTCCAGATTTTGTTTTCCACTGAATCCAAATTCCACCATCTGCTGTGGTGGGATTCGAACTCAGGTCCCTAGAGTGTGACTCTGGGTCTTTGGATTACTAATACAGTAATAATGCCACTACACCACTGCCTCTCATGCACTGTAGCAGTTCAAGAAGGCAGCTCACCACCACATGCTCAAGGGCAATTAGGGATGGGCAATAAATTCTGGCCTCACCAATGATGTCAGCGTCCTGTCACCCCTCCTCACTGCAGCCTCCTCTCCTGGCCCTGTGCTGAAACTCCCAGACTTAGCTGCATTCTGGGCTCCCAGATATTTATGATATGTGACTCCAAATAGCCTCAGCAGTTGACACTGCTCCTGGTGGTGTTACTGGTGCCATAGATCTTTTGGCCATTCAGATTGGCATCAGCTCTCTGCTTTGGGACTTTCAGTGTTAACTGGCTGAGGGGGCATCTATCTAGAGCATGGTTGCATTCCCTGTCAACATTTTTGCTGGTAGGGTGGGAAACCCCACCATCCATAAAAGTTCTGTCCATGGGGAAAGATGGATATGGATTTGAGAGATGACAACACACTCAAAGTCTTGAGAGGAATTGAGGGGTTAGATGCTAGTTTGTAAAAATGGAGTGGGCATGGGCTGTTTTTTGAAGAGGGAGATGAGAATGTGAGGGATGACACTTGAAGAGAGAGAATCATTTGTAATATTGTCTTAAACTGAGGCCAGGAGGAGTAATTGGGCAGCCAGCAGTTCAGTGGAAATAGGATCAAGGAAGCAAAAGGCGAGTTTCATGGACAAGATGAGATCAGAGAGGGCATAAGAGGATACAGGAGAGAAACTGGAGGTCCAATCGGTTCATGGGCCAGCCAGATCTCACTGTGAGTGACTAAACCAGTTGGCCGCCATATCCTTTCAGGTCTGCTTCCCTTGGATGTAAGGGAGCAGAAATGAGCGCTGTACCAGGGAAAAAGATCAGGACTAAGGCATCATGGGTGGATGTGATGGTGCAGATGAGTATATCAATTGGTGCCGAAATGTTGAGGCGAATGGAAAACCAGATTCTTGACTGTTGGGATTTTAAAAGTACAGTTATAAGTGAATTGGAGAATAGATTTTCTCCAGGGACAGAGGCTGTTTAAGCGAACAGTTATCTGAGGCTTGGGCTGTAGTGCACCCACTTTTAGAAGAGAGAATTTATGGCAATGAAGAAAAATGGATGGCAGTGGAAAGACATGAACAAAGGTGCACAGTGAGGAGTTCCCTCAGGAACCAGTTGCCCAGTAGCCATATTGCATCCAACTCTGTGTTTACTTAAAATAAATACATCTCTAACATTTTCCAGTTTGGATAAAATGTATTCAATCTGAAATGTTAACTTGGTTTCCCTCTCCACAGATGCTGTCTAACCCGTTTTCATTTTGTTAACAGTAATCTTGGAATGTTTGAATTTTGGTATATCAAGGCTCTTATTTCTGTGGTCCATTCAGTGGTTGTGACACAAGTGTTGGTGCCAGCTGCAAAAGGTTGGATGTGCCTCATCTAGGTGAAGGACCAGTGACAGAGTTAGTTCGGGAACTCAGCACAACACTCAGCCAAGTCTGTTTGGTTATTTGCTGGTAACCATGCAAGACCAGAGCTCAAACTGTACTGTTGCAAAAATATTCCTGTGGCTGTAATCTGTAAATAAATTTTGCACTTAAATTTCTGGAACACAGAATTTATTTCTGAAAGCTTCTCTGTAAATCTTGCAATGAAGCAATATAATGCAGAACAAAACATAATTTTGTTGATCTTCCCGGAAGTAAAACAAAGATTTTATCACATGCAAGGATGTTATAACTTCTGCTACGATGGGCAATAAACACATGTGTATATTTACCAATTCTGCCTCCTGTTCACAGTCTCATCCACTGTGACAACATATTTGATCGTCATGCAGGCACATTGCATTATTTTCCATGACTTCACTGGAATGCTAAATTGTAAAATTAGCACTAGAATATTGCCAGTTTTCTATCTTTGGGGATACTGGCTAATTGTTATCGAAGACCCCTAATATTAGTTTTCATTAATTTCAATTAAATTAAAATCAGGTAGCTATTCACGTACACACCACACATACACACATCCAGTGAGACTCATTAGATTATTACAAATAAAAATGTGGCCAAATTCTCAGGATGACTGAAGTCTAGCTTTGTCACCAAAAAGTCAGAATCGTTTATAACACAGAAGGAGCCAGAAGCCATTTGGCCTATTAAGTCTATGCCAGCTCTCCATGGAGTGATATGTTCCTGTAGCCCTGCAAATTTAATAATAAAATAATCTAGAATATTTTATAATCTTTATTATTGACACATTAACACTGCAATGAAGTTACTGTGAAAATCCCTGGTCACCACATTCCAGCGCCTGATCGGGTACACAGAGGGAGAATTCAGAATACCAATTCACCTCACAAGCACATCTTTTGGGACTTGTGGGATGAAATCGGAGCACCCGGAGAAAAACCGCGCAGGCACGGGGAAAACGTGCAGACTCCGCACAGTCAGTGACCCAAGCAGGAATCGAACCTGGGCCCCGGTGCTGTGAAGCTAAACATTGGATTGGATTTGTTTATTGTCACATTTACCGAGGTACAGTGAAAAGTATTTTTCTGTGTGCAGCGCAAACAGAAAAAATACATAATAGGGCAACCCAAGGTAAATTTTAAGAGATTAGTACAGATATAGGAGATGTAAAAAGAGGATCTGTTTGAGAGAGCTCGCAAAGAGTCGCCATGATCCGGTACCATCATTGTGCTACCGTGCCGCCCCTAATATTTCAAATGCTCATCCAATTTCCTTTTGACATCATTGGTTGTCTCTGCCTCCAGCACCTGAAGTCAACAAGATGCAGGTCATTACCACTCACTGCATAAAATAGTTTTTGATCACATTTTCCCTGCACCACTTGCCCAAAACTTTATATCTGTGTCCCATAGTCCTTGTGTCATCAACTAATGGAAATAACTTTTCCTGATCTACTTTATCCAAACCTGTCTTGTGTTCCCCCCAAATAAGAAATCTCCCCTCCATCTCCTTTACTCCAAGGAGAACATTCCCGGCTTCCTCAATCTATCCTTGTAGCTAAAATCCCTGCCTTTGTACTCAATGCGTCCATTTATGAAACCAAGATCCCATATACTTTGCTAACTGTTGTGTCTGCAGGATTGATGTTAGGAGGCAATAAGGCTGACAAACTAAAGGAGCCTTATTAACAGTGTGTGTTCAGGCTGCTTCTTTATTCTATACAATACCGGTTCTGTCAGTGTCTGGGTTTCATGAAGGTTCTGGTCAGAACATTGTACAGTTGAATTTGAATTCACTGCAGATTCCATCTCCGACAGAATGGTTTTCCCCGTCAACAATTGGCCCACATGCCTCCTACAGGTGACATCATCCCAGGTCTGGACATTATACAAGACGGTCCCGTCGGTGCGATGATTGTGGCAGGAAGCTATTTCTCTCATGTTGTGTAGTTCCCAGCCAAAACTTGTTGTCCTTGGCAGAAAACATAATATTTTACTTTGTCTTCCAGCCTTTCCACCTGACTTTAGTGTTTCTTTTGAATGACTCCTTTTGTCTTTGGAGGTTTCAATAAGTCGAATGCCGAACGTTAATGTCACTTTATCATCAGCAATGCTGGATAAATTTTCACCGTTGAATAAGCAGTGTTCCTATACAGAAGTGGGAATTGATTTAGACGTTTGGTCAATAAATCTTGTTCCCTGGTTGCCTTTAATGTGCGCTCCATTGTTTGCACAAAATGTTCTGCTCTTCTGTTCGTAGAAGTGAAGACCAAATCTGTTATTTACCTTGTTCTTTCAAGAAACTTTCAAATTCTTGAGAGACGAACTGTGGTCTATTATCACTCACGAATTACCAAGGAGATACAAATCTAATGAAGACTTTGCCAAACAGCTCGACCATCTTTACTGATGAAATTGACTTAATTATGGCGACCATGGCCACTTTAAATAAGCATCGACTGTGACTAGGAACGTGTGTCCTTCAAAACGTTTTGCATAGTTGACATGGACCCATTGCCAAGCCTCTTCCACTCATTCCCAATAATGCAGTGGCGCTAATGGTGGCAGGTTTCGCACCTTCTCGCATGAAGAACATGTTCCAGCTTTCGCTATTTCTGAATCCAATCAAGGCCACAAGAATTAGCTCCTCACATCTCTTTCATTCTCATAATTCCTCAAGGGCCCTCATGTAATTTGTCACCTTTTCAATGGTGGCAGATTGATTACTCTGAGCCCCAAAGAAAACATCCCGACTGTACAGGTAACTCCAATCTTCTCGTGGAGTATGGTTTCAGGTCAGGCTTTGGTTTTGAGGCCTTGCCTCTTAGCACCATCTCCATCACTTCGGAGAGTATTGGATTGTTCCGAGTAGACCTCTTTACTTGTCTTGAAATGACAGGTGCACTGTACCTGTTCAAAGTAGTAGGTAGTTCAGCTCGAATGACTTGCTGATGAACTATTTGGAAATGGTAAATATACAAACATGCAATCAATGAACACTCAGAATAGGACACAACCAATGGGCAGTCAGGACACTCAGAGGTGACATCACCACAAGGGGGCATGACATAAATGCTATAAAAGGGACGAGGCACTCACACCCTGCCTCTTTCCACAGGCAGACATCTAGAGTGTTAGACAGGGTTGATCAGCAGCATCACACCCCAGAACATGGCTTAGAGCAAGCTGGTACAGTTGACTGATTACTACAGTTAGATGAGCAGAGTCAAACTCATTTGTGAACTGTGTTATAGTTCATAAACACGTTGAACTACAACTTTTTGCTTCCGCTCAAAGACCATCCTCTATCTCTCCTCCTAACTCTTCCTCCCACTTGCGCTTCAGTTCCTCAGTCTACATGTCCTCTGACCCCCATGAGCTCCTTATAGATGTCGGAGATCTTCCCTTCTCCCACCCACACTCTGGAAACTACCCTATCCTGAATCTCCCTTGGTGGTAGGTGCGGGAAGGTTGAGACCTGTCTATGTAGGAAGTCCCGCACCTGCAGATACCTAAATTCGTTTGCCCTCGCCAATCCAAATTTCTCCTCCAGCTCCCCCAAGCTAGGAAAGCTCCCTTCTATAAACATGTCCCCCATCCTCTTAATTCCTGCCTTCTGCCATCTCCGAAACCCCCCGTCCATCCTGCCTGGGGCAAACCGATGGTTGTTACGGATTGGAGACCAGACTGATGCTCCCTCCGCTCCCACATGCTTCCTCCATTGCCCCCAGATTCTCAGGGCTGCTACCACCACGGGGCTGGTGGAGTACCATGCTGGCGGGAACAGCAGTGGTGCTGTTATCAACGCCCCCAAACTGGTGCCCTTACATGATGCCGCCTCCATACGCTCCCATGTCGACCCTCCCCCCACCACCCATTTCCTGATCATGGCTCTATACGCCACCCAATAGTAGTTACTGAAGTTTGGCAGTGCCAGCCTGCCCTCTCCTCAGCTCCGCTCAATCATCCCCTTTTTTACCCGCGGGGTCTTGCTCGCCCATACAAAGTCCGTGGTAACTTTGTTAACCTGTTTAAAAAAGGACCGTGGAATAAAGATGGGGGACAATGTAACACAACTAGGAATCCCGGAAGGACCATCATCTTCAGCGTCTGGACACTCCCAGCGAGTGACAACAGGAGCGCGTCCCACCTCTGAAAATCATCCTTCATTTTGTCCACCAGGCGGGCCAGATTAAGTTTGTGCAACCGTTCCCATTCCCGCACCACTTGGATGCCTAGATTCCTGAAACCTCCCCTTACCACTCTAAATGGCAGTTCCCCCAATTGTCTCTCCTGTCCCCTTGCCTGGATTGCAAACATCTCACTTTTCCCCATATTTAGTTTGTACCCCGAAAACAGGCCAAATTCCCCCAGAATCCTCATGATTTCTTCCATCCCCTCTGCTGGGTCCGATACATACAGGAGCAGGTCGTCTGCGTAAAGTGAGACTCTGTGTTCCACTCCCCCTGGTCCAAACCCTTTCAGCCCCTTGAGGCTCTCAGCGCAATTGCAAGCGGCTCTATAGCCAGCACGAACAACAATGAGAAGAGTAGGTGTGCGGGCGGTTGGGGAAATGTATTCAGAATTACCTGTCTCGTCCCCCAGTGTAGCCTAAAATAGTTCGATGTCGTCCTATTCATCTGTACGCTCGCCACAGGAGCCTGATACAGAAACCTGACCCAGACAATAAAGCCCCACCCAAATCCGAACCATCCGAGTACATCCCACAGATATTCCCATTCTACTCGATCAAAAGCCTTCTCTCCAAAAGCGCCCATTGTGACCACTACCTCCACTTCCCCCACTTCCCAACCTTCTCGGAGCATGATGATCACATTTAGCAATCTTCTTACATTGGACACCAACTGCCTTCCCTTAACGAACCCCGTCTGGTCCTCCCCCCAATCACGTCCGGAACACAGTCTTCAATCCTAGAGGACACAATTTTGGCCAACAGTTTGTCATCCACATTCAATAGGGATATCGGCCTGTAGGACCCACACAGCTCTGAATCCTTATCCCGCTTCAGAATCAGCGAGATCGTGGCCTGTGACATCGTCGAGGGAAGCACCCCTCTCTCCCTTGCCTCATTGAATGTCCTCATCAACAGCGGCCCCAATATCCCAGAGAACGTTTTATAGAACTCCACCGGGTACCCATCCAGCCCCGGGGCTTTACCCGCCTGCATGGCCATCAGCCCCATCACTATCTCTTTGATGCCGGTCGGGGCCCCAGCCCCTCTGCCAGCTCCCCATCCACCTTCGAGAAATTCAGCACCCCTCGGAAGTGCCTCATCCCCTCCGGCCCCGGTGGGGGTTCCAACCCACACAATCTACTATAAAACTCCTTAAACACCTTATTCACCCGTGCTGAGTCTCCCACCAGGTTCCCATCTCCATCCTTTACTTTCCCTATCTCCCTGGCTGCCTCCCTCTTTCTAAGCTGCCGTGCAAGAATTCTGCTAGCCTTCTCTCCATGCTCATAAATCACACCCCTCACCTTTCTCAGCTGCTCTACGGCCCTCCCTGTGGTTAACAAGCCGAACTCTGCCTGTAGCCTCCGCCGTTCCCTTAAAAGCCCTGCCTCAGGGGTCTCCGCATACCTCCTGTGGACCTGTAGTATCTCCTTTACCAGAAAGTCCATCTCTGTCCTGTCTACCTTCTCCCTGTGGGCCCGTATTGAGTTCAGCTCCCCTCTAACCATCGCCTGCAATGCCTCCCAGACCACCGCTGCCGAAATTTCTCCCGTGTCATTGACCTCCAGGTAATTCTGAATACATTTCCCCAACCGCCCGCACACCTACTCATCTGCTAAAAACCCGTCTAACCTCCGTTGCGGGCGCTGGTTACCGTCTTTACTAGCCTGTAGGTCAACCCAATGCAGGGCATGGTCTGAGATTGTGATAGCCGAGTACCCCGTATCCACCACCCCTGTCAGTAGGGTCCTGCTCAGAATAAAGAAATCAATTGGGAGTACACTTTCTGCACGTATGAGTAGAAGGAGAACTCCTTTACTTTTGGCTGCCCAAATCTCCATGGGTCTACCCCCTCATCTGCTCCATGAACCCTTTTAGTTCCTTAGCCATTGCTGGCACCCTGCTCATTTTTAAGCTTGACCGGTCTAAACCAGGGTCAATAACTGTGTTAAAGTCCCCTCCCATGACCAGTTTATGCGAATCCAGTTCCAGTACCTTCCCCAGCATCCTCTTTATAAACTCCACATCGTCCCAATTTGGCGCATCCACATTTACTAGTACCACCTGCACTCCCTCCAATTTCCCACTGGCCCTAATGTACCGGCCTCCCACATCCAAAACTATTCTTCCCGCCTCAAACACCACTCGCTTGTTGATCAGGATCGCGACCCCCCGGTCTTCGAGTCCAGTCCCGAGTGGAAAACCTGTCTGGCCCAACCTTTCCTTAACCTAATCTGGTCAGCTACATTAAGGGGCGTCTCCTGCAGCATTACCACGTCCGCCTTCAGTCCTCTAAAATGCGCAAACACGCGTGCCCTCTTGACCAGCCCATTGAGCCCTCTTACATTACAGGTGATCAGTCTAGTTGAGGGGCTCATCGCCCCGCCCCCCCCCCCCCCCCGACGAGCCATCCCCTCTCTTGGGCCCGCCCCCAGGCAGCCTCCGTCCCCCGACCTCCTCACTGTATCTCAGCAAAAGTTCCCCCCTCCCCACTCCGGGTAACAACACAAAATAAATCAGCCTCTTTGATAAGCCTAACATCTGCTCACCCCCCACTACGCTTCCATAAGCTAGCCCACCCAGCTAGCATGGGTGCCCTCGCCCCTGGTGTCAGGCAATCTCCCACCTATTGTTCCCTCCCCACCCTCCCTCCCCGCTCACACATACATATTCAAATGAAAAACAATCCCAACACAATTGCCCGACAGAGATAAAAAAAAACCCAAGTTGAACGCATAATAAAAAAAAGGATCAAGCGAAAGATCCAGCATCTGAACAAACACACCTCCATCCCCCAACAGTGCAAATGCAAACTTTACCTTACTCAGCTCTGCAGCTGGCCCCAGATCAATGCAGCAGGCATAACAAATAACGTCCGAAAAAGCAAGAAACAAGAAACTTTTTTGGTTTAAAAAAGAACCCATAAACACTACAGCAAAATTCAAATTTTCCAAATTCCGACACCAGTCCTTTAATTCTCGCAAAGTCCAGCGCTTCCTCAGGCGACTCGAAATAGAAATGTTGCTCCTCGTGTGTGACCCAAAGGCGGGCCGGATACGACACCTCGAACTTCACCTTTTTCTTGAGAAGTGTCAACCTGATCTGGTTAAACCCCGCTCTTCTCCTGGCAAACTCCGCACTCAGGTCTTGATAGATTTGCAGGATACTGTTGTCCCATTTGCAGCTCTGTGTCTGCTTAGCCCACTGTATAACGTGCTCCATATCCAGGTATCTGTCGAATCTCACCACCAATGCCCTCGGGGGGGTCTCCCATTCGCGGCTTCCTTGCAAGCACTCTGTGAGTCCTCCAAGGATTGAGGGAATGCCTCATCCCCCAGCAGCTTCTCGAACATGGCTGCTATGTATGCCCCAGCATCCACTCCTTCGGACCCCTCCGGGACCCAACGATCCTCGAGCTCTGCCGACGGGACCTATTCTCTAGGTCCTCCACCTGCTCCAGGAGCCTTTTCTGCTGGTCTCTTAGCATTCCCGCCTCCAACTCCACCGCTGTTTGATGTTCCTATTGGTCAGCCAGTGTCTTCTCTACTTTCTGGATTGCCCGATCTTGGGCATCCAATCTGAGTTCCAGCTGTGAAATTGTCTCTTTAATCGGGTCCAAGCAGTCCTGCTTCTGCTTGATGAAGCCCTCCTGGATCACTTGCATCAACTGCTCCATTGACCACTGGGTTGACAAGCCAGAGGTCCAGTCCTCCGCCATGCTTCCTCCCGGTGCTGCTTCAGTTCAAGCCTTCTCTGTCCTTCTGTTTCTGCCTTTGCGAGCACTTCTAGTCGTCCTCTCCATGCACCGATGTGGGAATTTAGTTTGCAATTGCCTCTGTCATCAATTTTTCAACTCAAGTCCAGATAGAAATTGGGGGAAAAGATCCAAAGGTCCAACCCGAGCTGGAGCCACCAGGTGTGCGACTTACTCCCTCATAGCCGCCACCGGAAGTTCTGAAAGATGTTTTGATATAGCCATGAATGGCATAATTGATTCCCCCACTTCTTGATTATGTTTGTAAAATCTAAAACAGTCTGAAATCACTAAAGGCTTTGGCCAGTAGTGCGTTTACAGAATCTCGATGATTTCTTCATACATCTTAGTACCTGGCTTCTCTAGCTGCACAAAATGTCTGAGGAGATTAAACGTTTCCTCTTGCACCCCCATTTATGCTCAGGAACTTGGGAATCCTAATATTGTGCACTATTTTGTTTGCTTGTATAAAATAGTCAAACTGTTCTGTATAGGAGATCCATCAATCCGCATTTTCGTCAAAGGGTCCCACTGTGCCAAACACTCCCACCATTTTCTTCCCAATGGAGATTCCCCATATATACACTTAGCAAAGCATTTTCAGCAGCTATCTTGCTTTTCCCACTGAAAACAAGGCACAACCTGAGCTTCAGCAAGTTTTCTTAAACTCCGCCAGTTCTATATTTGCTTCTGCAATCACTCTTTAATAACCTTGCAGAGCAATCGTTACTTATGTCCGCTGAGCCTTTCCTGTCTGGAGCACGTGGAGAGCTTTTCTTCAAATTCCTTTTCCTGACTTTTCCAATGATTTTCCACTCTCCCCGATGGCTACCAAGTGCTGTGTCACAGTTTCTGTGTTGTGTGCACAGGATTCATGTTAGGAGGCACAGAGGCTGACAAACCAAAGGAAGCTTTATTAATGAGGTGTGTTCAGTACAGGCTGCTTCTTTACTTTACACAATTACCTGTGCTAGCGATTGATGATGTCACTTTTGGTGATGTCATGCTATCAGGCCATCCTTAGATAGTGCTCAGTGCAGCTTCTCAGAAATCAATATAAATATATAACACTCTCAATATGTCCTGCCATCTTCAAAGATTTATGCACCCTAAGGTCCCTCTGTCCTCCACACTCTTTACAACTGTGCCATTAAGTCTATACTGTCTCTTCCCACTCCTTCTGCCAAATGCATCACACATCTCTGTTTGAAATTCCATCTGCCACTTGTTCGTTCATTCTTCTAGCACATGTTCTGCACTCTTCCAAGTTTAATATCATCACCAAATTTTGAAATGTTACCCTTTATTCTAATATTATATATAGCAAATAAAGGAACGGTCCTAGCATTGACCCTTGGGGAGCACCACCACCTACCACCTCCAGTCTGAAAAGTAAATTTTTACCACAGTTCGCCATTGGCTGTCCATAAACCAATTTTTAAAAATCAAAGTTGATACTGCTGCTCCAGTTCCATAAACCTCAACTTTGTTAAAATCCAAAAAGACAGCATTCACTGCACTCCCTTTAGCAACCTTTGCTTTTACTTCATTAAAAAAATTCAATCAGACTTGTGAAACATGATCTGACTTCTACAAATCCTCGCTAACTATCCTTTATTAACTCAAACTTCTCAAAGTACCCATTGATTTTTCCCTGATTTTAAATCTTTCATCAAACAACTGGTGTTTAAACTGACTGGCCTGCAAGTACTAGGACTGATTGACGCCCTTTCTTGAACAAAGGGGTCACATTTGCCACTCTCCCATCATCCAGCACCTCACCTCCAAGAGTGGGATGTGGAGACATATTCGATGGGCCAAAAAGCCTCCTTCTTTGCTATAATGATTCAACTTGATGAAGGTCTCTGTCAAAATTTTGCACAAAGAAATTTCACAAGATCACGCAGAGTCCATTAAAAATCGTCAACGTAATATGGTCTCAGCTAAATATATATTAGAAAGGTGTTTGATGTTTCTTTTACTTTGAACGTAAAAGGCAGGTATCCAATTTACTGTTCTAATTTTAAATTAAGAAATCATCCCTCGGTGACTGAAGTTGGTCAGTAAACAGGACACGCTTCCCTGTGAAGGAGGTTCCAGAATACATGCATGTACAGTAATAGATTTTTCATTTGCACGGATAGAGCGAGCGGTGAAACCCTCTCCTTCCTCCACCGCTTCTTGCTCTTCAAAGTGGCCGTTTTGCGGAGCTCGAGCCGCTGCCTCCCGCGCGCCGGTCGCCCCGGGGTCACGTGCAGCCGCCGAAGCCTGCTCTTTGCAAACAACGCGCTGGCTTTCACACTCAACTGCTGCCAGTCTGGAGTTCGCCTCTCGCTGCTGAAGAGAGTCTTCGTCGTGCTATCCTACTATTTGCTGTCGCACCCATGCGCTGCTTGGAAATTGGATTTTGCAAATCAAGTGGCAAAAAAAAAGATGACATTTAAAAGTTAATATTAAGGCGATTGACTTTTACATCCAGCTTTGCATTCATATGGAGGGAAATGCGCGACTTGTAGCGGCTGCGCGAACGCTCGTTTCAGTGAATTTTTTGACTTCACGAAGTGTCCTACAGACCTTGCTTTTTAATAACCGGTATGACGGGTAAGTATTTTATTTTCTGAGGTCTGTTGAAGTTGTGATTCGACTTGCTACATTTTATTTGGTATCTCCCAGGTGCTTCGTTTTCTGATGTTTGTGACAATTTTGTGAAAACGTGTGTGGGTATTTCAATGGAGATGTTAATTAATTTCTGTAATTTAATACTGGAAGTGTTTATGATGATCATTTGATCTTGGGATTTGAATACTGTTATAAATTGCGTGAAAGTCGCAAGTTTTTTAAAACTTCAATCGCATTGCTGGCTTGTAAACTAGAATGGCTTCACACAGGTGGCTAGCGTGAAGTTGTCTGGGTGGACGATGAATATTTGCAAAATACTTGAGATATTCTTCAGCCTTATTTGCAGGGAAACTGCCCATGTTGTTTAACTCCTGCATTTTTGTGGAATTCATTAATTGAATAATTGGGGATGACAAGGGTGCCCTGATCTTGTTTTTTTACACTGCAAGTGAATATGAAAAAAATAAGTTATGCATACAACTTATTGAACAGTTTTTTAAAAAGAGGTAGAGAGTAAACAGTGACCTGGTCGTGGGGAGAATTCATTATCAAAGATTTTATAGCAGAGCACTTATAGTAGCAGAGGGGCTGGTTTAGCTCACAAGGCTAAATCGCTGGCTTATAAAGCAGACCAAGCAGGCCAGCAGCACGGTTCGATTCCCGTACCAGCCTCCCCGGACAGGCGCCGGAACGTGGCGACTAGGGGCTTTTCACAGTAACTTCATTGAAGGATACTCGTGACAATAAGCGATTTTCATTTTCATTTCATTTCATTTCATAGTAAAAAACAGTGGCAGAATCGGACAGAGTCAACATGGATTTATAAAAGGAAAATCATACTTGACAAATCTCCTGGAATTTTTCGAGGATGTAACTAGTAAAGTTGACAAGGGGAGCCAGTGGATGTAGTTTATATGAACTTTCAGAAGGCTTTTGACAAAGTCCCACGAAAGAGATTAGCATTAATTAGATAAAATTAAAATGCATGGGATTAAAAGTAGTGTATTGATATGGATAGAAAACTGGTTGGCAGACAGGAAACAAAGTGTAGGAATAGGTGTGTCTTTTTCCAAATGGCAAACAGTGACTAATGGTGTACCACAAGGACTGGTGTAGGGACCCTAGCTATGCACTATATATATATATATATATATTATAATGATTTAGTGGGGGTGCTAAATGTAACCTCTCCAAATTTGCAGATGAGACAAAGCTGAATGGAAGGGTGAGCTATAATGAGGATACAGAGCTACTTCTGTGTGATTTGGACAAGTTGAGTGAGTGGGAAAAGGAATAGCAGGTGCAGTATAATTTAGAGAAATGCAAGGTTTGCTACTTTGGTAGCAAAAATGGGAAGCCTGATTATTATCTGGTCATACATTAGGATGTGCACCAAGACCTGGTAATCCTCGTACACCACTCACTGGAAGTAAGCATGCAAGTTAAGAAGAAAAATGGCATGTTGGTCTTCATAGTGAGAGGATTTGGGTGCAGGAGCAGGGATGTCTTGCTGCAATTATACAGAGCCTTGGTGAGGCCACACCTGGAATATTGTATGCAGTTTCGGTCTCCTTGTTCTAGAGGGAGTGCAGAGAAGATTTACCAGACTGATTTCTGGGATGGCAGGACTAATGTATGAGAAGAGATTGAGTCGCTTAGGATTGTATTCGCTGGAGTTCGGAAGAATGAGGAATGTCATGGAATGTGTTGAATATACAGCACCGTTGCTTCACAGCTCGTTAGCACAGTTGCTTCACAGCTCCATAATCCTAAATTTGATTCCCAGCTTGACTCACTGTCTGCGGAGTCTGCACGATCTCCCCGTGTCTGCGTGGGTTTCCTCCGGGTGCTCCGGTTTCCTCCCACAGTCCAAAGATGTACAGGTTAGTTGGGTTGACCATGCTAAATTACCCTCAGCATCCAGGTTGGGTGGGGTTACTGGGTTACGGGGATAGGTTGGAAGAGTGGACTTAAGTGAGCTGCTCTTTCCAAGGGCCGTTGCAGACCTGATGGGCCCAATGGCCTCCTTCTGCACTGTAAATTCTATGATCTATGATATTCAGGTTGAGTTAAATAGGTTTTTGATCAAGAAGGGAATTGAGTGTTATGGAGGGAAGACATGAAAGTGGAGTTGAGGCCACCATTAGATCAGTCCTGATGTTGTCTAATTGTCTAGCATGCTCAATGTGCTGAATGGCCTACTGCTGCTCCTAATTGTTGTGTGAATATGCCTGAGGTCTAACATGAAAGGCATCCTTTCCCAGCATTCATGAAGCCATACTTGTATTGGTGTTTAGATGGCTGTCAAATTACAGAAGGCAGTGCTTGTGACTCATTTTTTAAAGCAGAGCATTGAGCTCACAAGTTTCCGGAACAAATTATGTTTTTTTTTGTGCAAGTCAGTGTGCAACAGTTTTGTAATCTTACCTGTCTGACATTCCTTTGTTGCTGATCCTCCTCTTCTTCAGGAATACAACTTATAGGAAAAGCTATTGTCCAAATTTATGAAGACGTGAGCAAAAATAACAACTTCACAAAGGTATCAATGTGAAAGTAGGCAACAATTGTAAAGGAGATGCACAAGAATGTTTACGAAGTTGTCTTCAAAGACCATATTTTCTCCTCCTTTATTATCGACAGGAATCAAGTACAAATGATATGTCCACATTTACATTCTATTACTCACCGATTGCAATAATATATGGCTGCAATGAAGCAGAATGTCTTGTTTTTATGAGTAAGGATGACTGACACCATTGCTGTAAACTAACTTTTACTACACAGTTTGTTAACATGAATACATAACGGTAGCACAGTGGTTAGCACAGTTGCTTTACAGCTCCGGGGGCCTCGGGTTCGATTCTTGGCTTGGGCCACTTCTGTGTGGAGTCTGCACGTTCTCCCCGTGTGTGCGTGGGTTACCTCCGGGTGCTCCGGTTTCCTCCCACAGTCCAAAGGTGTGCAGGCTAGGTACAATGGCCATTCTAAATTGCCCTTAGTGTTCAAAAAGGTTAGGCAGGGTTTCTGGGTTAGGAGGATAAAGAGGATAGGGTGGAGGTGTGCGGCTAAGTGGGGGGCTCTTTCCAAGGGCCGGTGCAGACTTGATGTGCCGAATGGCTTCCTGCACTGTAAATTCTATGATAACTGCAAGATATCTGCAGCCTTGTTGCAGCCTTGTTACTAAGGTAGAGTATCAAATTGAAGGAAAAAGCATACGAAGTGGCAAAGATTAGTAGGAGACTGGGGGACTGGGAAATCTATAGGGGGCAACAGAAAGCTACTAAAAAAGCTATACAGAAGAGTAAGATAGATTATGAGAGTAAACTTGCTCAGAATATAAAAACAGACAGTAAAAGTTTCTACAAATATATAAAACAAAAAAGAGTGGCTAACGTAAATATTGGTCCTTTGGAGGATGTGAAGGGAGATTTAATAATCTATTACAGGGGTGGCTGTAGGGGTCCCCCTATTACAGGAGTGCTGGGGGGCGATCTCCCTATTGCGGGGGTGCCTAGGGCGGTCTCCCTATTACAGGGGTGGCTGTAGGGGTCCCCCTATTACAGGAGTGCTGGGGGGCGATCTCCCTATTGCGGGGGTGCCTAGGGCGGTCTCCCTATTACAGGGGTGCCTGTGAGGCCTTGGAGAGCACATGTAAAGGGAAGTTAATAAGAACATAAGAACTAGGAGCAGGAGTAGGCCATCTGGCCCCTTGAGCCTGCTCCGCCATTCAATGAGATCATGGCTGATCTTTTGTGGACTCAGCTCCACTTTCCGGCCCGAACACCATAACCCTTCATCCCTTTATTCTTCAAAAAACGATCTATCTTTATCTTAGAAACATTTAATGAAGGAGCCTCAACTGCTTCACTGGGCAGGAAGTTCCATAGGTTCACAACCCTTTGGGTGAATAGGTTCCTCCTAAACTCAGTCGTAAATCTACTTCCCCTTATTTTGAGGCTATAACCCTAGTTCTGCTTTCACCGGCCAGTGGAAACAACCTGCCCGCATCTATTCCCTTCATAATTTTCTACGTTTTTAGAAGATCCCCCTTCCTCCTTCTTAATTCCAACGAGTACAGTCCCAGTTTACTCAACCTCTCCTCGTAATCGAACCCCTTCAGCTCTGGGATTAACCTAGTGAATCTCCTCTGCACACCCTCAAGCGCCAGTACGTCCTTTCTCAGGTAAGGAGACCAAAACTGAACACAATATTCCAGGTGTGGCCTCACTAACACCGTAAACAATTGCAGCACAACCTTCCTAGTCTTAAACTCCATTCATCTAGCAATGAAGGACAAAATTCCATTTGCCTTCTTAATCACCTGTTGCACCTGTAAACCAACGTTTTGCGACTCATGCACGGGCACACCCAGGTCTCTCTGCACAGCAGCATGTTTTAATATTTTATCATTTAAATAATAATCCCTTTTGCTGTTATTCCTACCAAAATGGATAACCTCACATTTGTCAACATTGTATTCCATCTGCCAGACCCTAGCCCATTCACTTAACCTATCCAAATCCCTCTGCAGACTTCCGGTATCCTCTGCACTTTTTGCTTTATCACTCATCTTAGTGTGGTCTGCAAACTTGGACACATTGCACTTGGTCCCCAACTCCAAATCATCTATGTAAATTGTGAACAATTGTGGGCCCAACACTGATCCCTGAGGGACACCACTAGCGACTGATTGCCAACCAGAGAAACACCCATTAATCCCCACTCTTTGCCTTCTATTGATTAATCAATCCTCTATCCATGCTACTACTTTACCCTTAATGCCATGCATCTTTATCTTATGCAGCAACCTTTTGTTTGGCACCTTGTCAAAGGCTTTCTGGAAATCCAGATATACCACATCCATTGGCTCCCCGTTATCTACCGCTCTGGTAATGTCCTCAAAAAATTCCACTAAATATGTTCGGCACGACCTGCCCTTTATGAACCCATCTACCCAATGGGACAAAAACCATCCAGATGCCTCGCTATTTCTTCCTTGATGATAGATTCCAGCATCTTCCCTACTACCGAAGTTAAGCTAACTGGCCTATAATTACCCGCTTTCTGCCTACCTCCTTTTTTAAACAGTGGTGTCACGTTTGCTAATTTCCAATCTGCCGGGACCACCCCAGATTCTAGTTAATTTTGGTAAATTATCACTAGTGCATTTGCAATTTCCCTAGCCATCTCTTTTAGCACTCTGGGATGCATTCCATCAGAGCCAGGAGACTTGTCTACCTTTAGCCCCATTAGCTTGCCCAATCATCTCAAGGTCCTCACGTGTCATAGCCTCATTTCCATCAGTCACTGGCATGTTATTTGTGTCTTCCACTGTGATGACCGACCCAAAAAACCTGTTCAGTTCCTCAGCTATTTCCTCATCTTCCATTATTAAATCTCCCTTCACATCCTCCAAATGACCAATATTTTCGTCAGCCACTCTTCTTTTGTTTTATATATTTGTAGAAACGTTTACTATCTGTTTTTATATTCTGAGCAAGTTTACTCTCATAATCTATCTTACTCTTCTGTATAGCTTTTTTAGTAGCTTTCTGTTGCCCCCTATAGATTTCCCAGTCCCCCAGTCTCCCACTAATCTTTGCCACTTTGTATGTTTTTTCCTTCAATTTGATACTCTCCCTTATTTCCTTAGATATCCACGGTCCATTTTCCCTCTTTCTACCGTCCTTTTTGTTGGTATAAACCTTTGCTGAGCACTGTGAAAAATCACTTGGAAGGTTCTCCACTGTTCCTCAACTGTTTCACCATAAAGTCTTTGCTCCCAGTCCACCTTATCTAACTCTTCTGTCATCCCATTGTAATCTCCTTTGTTTAAGCACAAAACACTAGTGTTTGATTTTATCTTCTCACCCTCCATCTGTATTTTAAATCCCACCATATTGTGATCGCTCCTTCCGGGAGGATCCCTAACTATGAGATCATTAATCAATCCTGTCTCATTACACAGGAGCAGATCTAGGACCGCTTGTTCCCTCATAGGTTCCATTGCATACTGTTCTAGGAAATTATCGTGGATACATTCTATAAACTCCTCCTCAAGGCTGCCTTGACCGACCTGGTTAAACCAATCGACATGTAGATTAAAATCCCCCATGATAACTACTGTACCATTTGTACATGCATCTGTTATTTCTTTGTTTATTGCCTGCCCCACCATAATGTTACTACTTGGTGGCCTATAGACTACTCCTATCGGTGACTTTTTCGCCTTACTATTCCTGATTTCCACCCAAATCGATTCAACCTTATCCTCTATAGCACCGATGTGCCTTACTATTGCCCGGATGTCATCTTTAAATAACAGAGCTGCACCACCTCCCTTACCATCCACTCTGTCCTTCCGTATAGTTTGATACCCGTGGATATTTAACTCCCAGTCGTGACCATCCTTTAACCATGTTTCAGTAATGGCCACTAAATCATAGTCATTCACGATGATTTGCACCATCAACTCATTTACCTTATTCCGAATACTACGCGCATTCAGGTAAAGTAAACTTATGTTGGCCTTTGTACCTCTGTTTTGAATCTTAACAACTTGATCAGTAACCTCTCGTAAGTTATTTTTCCTCTTAACTTTTCTCCTAATTTCCCTAGTCGTTGAACCCATATCTTCATGTAACAACCTGTCGCGTCGCTTTCCATTTATGTTTTTACTTCCCGTTTTATTCCTTTTACTATTACTGGGCCTATTCACTGAGCTCCCCTCAGTCACTGTACCTTGTACTGTCGCCCTTTTTGATTTTTGACTATGGCCTCTCTGCCTTACACTTTCCCCCTTACTGCCTTTTGTTTCTGTCCCTGTTTTACTACCTTCCGACTTCCTGCATCGGTTCCCATCCCCCTGCCATATTAGTTTAAACACTCCCCAACCGCTCTGGCAAATAGCCCCCCTAGGACATCAGATCCAGTCCTGCCCAGGTGTAACCCGTCCAGTTTGTACAGGTCCCACATCCCCCAGAACCGGTCCCAATGCCCCAGGAATCTGAAACCCTCCCCCTGACACCATCCCTTCAGCCACGTATTCATCCTATATATCCTGTCATTTCTATTCTGACTAGCACGTGGCACCGGTAGTAATCCTGAGATCACTACCTTTTGAGGTCCGATTTCTTAACTTCCTTCCTAGCTCCCTGTCTTCTGCTTTTAGGATCTTTTTTTACCTATGTCGTTTGTACCGATGTGTACCACGACCACTGGCTGTTCACTCTCCCCCCTCCAGAATGTCCTGTACCTGCTCTGAGACATCCTTGACCCTCGCACCAGGGAGGCAACATACCATCCTGGAGTCTCATTTGCGGCCACTGAAATGCCTATCTATTCCCCTTACAATTGAATCCCCTAAAACTATTGTCACACTTATCACCCCTTCCCTCTGCAGCAGAACCAAATGTGGTGCCACGAGTTTGGCTGTTGCTGTTTTGTCCTGACAGGCCATTCCCCTCAACAGTATCCAAAATGTGGATCTGTTCTGCAGGGGAATGGCCACAGGAGATTCCTGCGCTGCCTGCCTCGCTCTCTTGCTTTGTCTGGTGGTCACCCATTCCCTTCCTGCCTGCGGAGTCTGAGCCTGCGGTATGACCACCTCTCTATACGTGCTATCCACGATACTCTCTGACTCGCGGATGTTCCACAGTGTCTCTAGCCGCCGCTCCAGCTCTGAAACTCGAGCTTCCAGGAGCTGCAACTGGATTCACTTCCTGCACACATGCTGACCCTGTGGACTGGAACTGTCCCCAGCCTGCCACATGGAGCAAGAGGAGCAGACCACACCTTGGAGCTGTCCTGCCATGAATTATTCTTTAAATTAAACCTTTGAAATTAAACTTTAGAAATATGTTTTTGTGTCAGATTAAATCCAATCCCCGTGTACTATTTAATTAGATTTTTTTTTTTAAAACAGAGTATTTATCCCTCTTGATCTGACAACAAATTAAAAATAGTTATTTAATTGAAATTAAAAGTTATTTAAATCAAATTAAAAATATTAATTTAAATCAACCCAAAATAGTTATTTAAGTCAAATTTAAAATTTTAAAAATAGTAATTCAAATCAACTTAAAAATGATAATCTAAGTCAAATCAAAACTAGTATTTAAATCAGTAACTCCAGATATTCAAATTTAGCCCAGTCTGACTTTCAGCCAATACAGTTACAGTCTCCTGTGACGTCACAATACTATTTTGTTTCCAATTTTGAAACAAACAAACAGCTGTCTGACCCGAGAGTGCTCTTTACTGAAGTCTCGCTCTCTCTCCGCGCTCTTTACTGAAGTCTCGTCCTCTCTCTCTCCACGCTCTTTACTGAAGTCTCGTCCTCTCTCTCCGCGCTCTTTACTGAAGTCACGCCCTCTCTCTTTCCACGCTCTTTACTGAAGTCTTGCCCTCTCTCTCTCCGCGCTCTTTACTGAAGTCTCGCCCTCTCTTTCTCCGTGCTCTTTACTGAAGTCTCGCCCGCTCGCTCTCTCGCACTCTTTACTGACGTCTCACCCTCTCTCTCGCTCTTTACGGAAGTTACTGAAATTTGAGTAATGGACTAAGACTTGATTGCAGTGCATGGTAATAGAAATAACTTATTTGTGTACATAATAAATATTTTTAAAGATTCAAAATGAAGAATATTTTAATAAATATAAAATTAGATAGATGTGAGTCCATCATTTATGGTGCTGCAAACACTGAATTGAAACCAAGTGGAGTGAAGCAGGAATTGAAGAAGGGAGATAGTTGGAACAGGGCTGAATTCCCATCCCCCATCTTGCTGGCATGCATTCTGTTTTATTTTCAGATATTTTGTTTTTATTACTAGCACGCTCTGACTGAGGCCAAGTGCTGGTTTCATGCCAAGAAGGTGATGCTGATGGGGATAATTCTAACACAGCAAAGGAATCAGGAGGAAAGAGAAGTAAGGGGGTGGGAGAAGTGTAATAGGCAAGGGAAGAAGACAACGGGAGTGAGTAAGAGAGAAGTGTTAGAAGCAAAAGGGAGAGAGGTGGAGTACCACTCCCAAGCAGCACAATTAACAATAGCACTTGGTAGGAGGGTGTTTTTTTTCTATTGGGCCACACCAGTCCTGGAAAATAAACCGAATAGCACCAATATTGGCTATAATAGACATATTGAAGTCAGGTTCGTAGGTAATGGGGGGGGGGGGGGGGGTGGTAAAGCAGGGGGTGGTACAATGTAAAGATGCAAGGGCAAAATATCTGGAGGAAATTATTATTTTTGAAGTTTTTTATTGTATAAAAAATTATCTTGCAGAGCCACCTACAGGTAAATCAGTTTTGTGCATAATATAGTAGAAGAGCCTTCATGCCATTTTGAAATTAAATGGTTTCGCCCATCTACTGTATTAATCTCTCATGCCTGCATCCTTCCAGCTGCTATGTTCATGGCAACAGTGTAGCATTAACTGTCTTGGATTAGAGTGGGAGCTGCTCTGCATTAACCTCACCCACCTTGCTATTCAGCCGTAATACAAAACCACAAAGCCCTTTGGGGATGGGAAAGTGATCGTGGGGACAGGAGAGGAAGCTACTGGCAAAGTTCAGTCATAATCCTACACACAGGCATCCTTGGGGTGGTGGTCACTCTCCACAAATTGGGGCAGATGTGCAGTTTGTATCATAAGGCGACAGAGCAGACCCTTTTGGGTACAGTGCTGCTCTCCCCAATCTTGGGACTGGAAAGAAAAAGAGCCCTAAGCACAGCCTTCTCTTGCTGCACCTGCCAGCACACCACAGTTGGGCATCAATGGCTGCAGTTAAAAGTTAAGAAAAGGTCAACTAACCTAGAGATGACACTCCGCTCATGCAATGTCTGAACACCTTCAGACAGTAATACAAACACTGAAATGCAGATAAAATATTGATGGAACCACCCACTTCCCAATGTACCTACTCGTGGTTCATTTGAGGTTTGCTAGAACAAGTATGCTCTTAGATGGAGATGATGGCATAGTAGTGATAATGTCACTGGACTAGTAATCCAGAGGCCCAGGCTAATGCTCTGGGGACACAGGTTCAAGTTCCACCAGGGCAGTTGGTGTAAATTAAATTCAATTAATAAATCTGGAATATAGAAATCCATCTCCGTAAAAGTGATTATGACAACTATCATGAGTGTTATCAAAAAAACACCTGGGGCGGGATCGCCCGGGGCCGGCGTCAATCCCGCCCCCGCCGTGTCATGAATTCTCTGCCCCCCCGAGATTCGGCGGGGGCGGGAATCGCGCCACGCCAGTCGGCGGACCCACCGCGCCGGTCGGCCGGCCCCCCATGACGATTCTCCGGCCGAAGTCCCGCCGCTGACTAGCCTCTCCCGCCGGTGTGGATTAAACCACCTCTCTTACCGGCGGGAGTGGCGGTGCGGGCGGGCGCTGGGGTCCTGGGGTCCTGGGGGTGGGCGCTGGTCGATCTGACCCCGGGGGGGGTGCCCCCACGGTGGCCTGGCCCGCGATCGGGGCCCACTGATCGGCGGGCGGGTCTGTGCCGTGGGGGCACTCTGACGCTGACGCTCCGGCGTATGCGCCGATTTACGCCGGCTGGCAAAGTCCTTTAGGCGCCGGCTAGCGTGGCGCCAAAGGCCGTTCACGCTAGTCCGCGGAGTGGGAACCACTCTGGCGCGGGCCTAGCCACTCAATGTGAGGGCTTGGCCCCTAAAGGTGCAGAGACTTCCGCACCTTTGGGGTGGCCCGACGCAGGAGTGGTTCACGTCACTCCAACACACCGGGACCCGAGAATCCCGGCCCTGGTTCAGAGAAGGAAATCTGCCATCCTTCCCTGGTCAGGCTGGCATGTGACTCTAGATCCACAGCAATGTGGTTGACTTTTAACTGCTCTCTGAAATAGTGTAGCAAGCCACTCCGTTCAAGGGCAATTAGCGATGGGCAACTGATAGAATCTACCTTTCAGTATATGACAAATTAAAGGAATAAATGGTCCAAGATTTAAAATGGATTCCCACATTTCAAGCAGGACAGTGAAAAATGTTGTTTCCCATGGGAATCATCAGATAAGAAAGCTAGACAGACCAAGGACACATTGGGCCAAGTCACAGTGTCTGGGCAACACACCCAGAAACTGTTTTCATGACAATGGATAGGATTCATAATAAAGGACGCATTTCACCACCTCATGTTAAACTTTGACGGACAGATGTTGATCGAATTGAATTAACTGTGCAATAACTTTAACCCAGTCACAGCCAGAAAGGGGGGTACCATTAGTGACAGCAATAACCTTTTAAAAAATACGTGCCGGTTTGAACAACTCATTCCAGGATCACCTATCTATAACTTCTGAAGCTACTCTTCTGTGCTATCGCTTTGAACAGCCATTCTGTTATTATTTTCAACTTTCTGTATCAACTAGAAGAAATATCAAGAGCTATAATTTGTATTGAATTCAACTCAGTCCTCTATTTTCTTGGACAAAACAAACTTTAAAAAGACTCTGTATTTACTTGAAAACTGACCTCTGATAAGGGGCGAAATTCTTCGACCCCACGCAAGGTTGGAGAATCGCCCGGGGCCGCCGAAAATCCCACCCCTGCCGTGGCAGAAATTCTCCGCCACCCGGCAATTGGCGGGGGCGGGAATCGCGCCACGTCGAGCGGCGAGCCCCCTTCGGCGATTCTCCGGCCCGCGATGGGCCGAAGTCCCGCCGCTGGGAGGCCTCTCCTGCCGCCGAGGTTTGAACCACCTCTGGTGGCGGCGGGATCAGCGGCGCGAGTGGGCCCCCGGTGTCCTGGGGGGGCACGGGCCGATCGGACCCCGGGGGATGCCCCCACGGTGGCAAGGCCCGCAATCGGGGCCCACCGATCGGTGGGCAGGCCAGTGCCATGGGGGCACTCTTTCTCTTCCGCCGCCGCCACGGCCTCCGCCATGGCGGAGGCAGAAGAGAATCCCCCAGCGTGCATGCGCCGGTGGTGACGTCAGCGGCCGCTGATGTCACCCCCGGCGCATGCGCGAACCGGTGAAGGCCTTTCGGCCAGCCCCAGCGCCGGGCGGCGGGCCTGAAAGGCCGCTGGTACCGGTTTTCATGCCAGTCGACGTGGTGCCAACCGCTCTGGCGCGGGCCTAGCCCCCAAAGGTGCGGAGAATTCTGCACCTTTGGGGAGGCCCGACGCCGGAGTGGTTGGCGCCACTCCCCTACGCCAGGAACCCCCGCCCCGCCGTGTAGGGGAGAATCCCGCCCAAGACCTCTGATAGCAAAGCTAAATGAATAAAGACAATTTACTTCATGCATGAAGCTCTGTTTCATAATCTGACGAGTAGTGTATATCGTGCCGCGACACGTAAGATACACTAACCAAAGTTCAGATCTAATAGCAACAAATACTGGTCTTGCCAATGATGCCCACATCCCATGAAAAAATACGAGAAAAAAAACGACACCTATACGTCAAAAAGGACACACACAGTTGAAGCATTCTACAACAATCTCAGCAGGATCAAACAAGGACTACCACAGCAGGAACAAACTAATCCACTTGGCGATTTCAACGCCTGTGCTTCTACAGACTGTAATACATTGGGGGAAGGAAGGGGTAGTAGTACTGGGACACATGGTAGTAGTAGAGTAAACTCCGTCATGGGAATGTCACTTTAAGAAATGCTTGTCCTTGCAAGTGGCTGCAGTGATGCTATTGTGTGGGTGGAGCTGGGCTCTGGCTCTGCTTTTTACTTTCATTTTGAGCTAGAAGCTGTTTTTGGCCCTGAGTTTTGGTTTGGTTTTCAGTTGGAGAGCTGCATTCAAACCAAGGAGGTGTATTTTGGTCTCTCTCTGTGCTAAAGAATGTTTCCAGATCGCTTGATGATTTCAAAATAATACCTGTTTCTGTAAGGAATGCAAACCTACTGTCTTTGTTAAAAAGGGTCTTTGACTTATGGATAGTGTTCAGAAAGTTACTAAGGGTTACCTGTAGAGTATTGTATCTGTGGGGATTATCAGTGTTGGTAGTTGATAAGATATCTATTGTGTGTTTGTAAAATGTTAACTGGATTTATAGTAAACCATGTTTTGTTTAAAAATACTTTAGATCTCTGTTGCATCACACCTGTAAAGTGGGTCCTTGTGCTCCCCATAACCAAAATTTATTCAAAGTTGTGGGTCAGGTGAACTCCATGATATACTTTGCTGTTCTCTAAACCCTGGCCATAATAACTCCAATGGTCAACTCCTCTCTAAACGGGTTTGACTTTAGCATCACAAATATACTCTTCCAACAAGCTGATAAACTGGAAGCAACATGGAAGCGCCCCAGATCTAATATTTGGCTGGTATTGGAGGATATTGTATGACAGAGACCTTGTAAAAAAATTGATGCCTTGAATAAACAGGTATTTTCTACGTAATATAGAAACTTTATAGGATTTGTTCAACAATGTTGATTCTGACACTGGAAAGGATTCATAAACATTTTGACCTCTAAACAGTGTTAGTTCAGGCTGCTATGTTGACATTCCTAAGCTAGTCGAATGGCGCCTTGTGCGCCCCTTTATCTATGCAAATGTTTAGAAAGAACCATGGTGTGACTTCAGGATGATGTAAACTAAAAGTCCTTAGGGGGGGATTCACTGGCCTTCCCAATCATTGGGGGGGGGGGGGTATGCCTTAAAGGTGCTGCATGCAGGTCAGTCAAGAGCATCATATCCTTGAGTATAATACCTAAAGCACTGTAACATAACAGCCCACCCGCAATGGAAGCCTGATGTAACATTACTAAAAGATTCAACCAAGAGATAGGGCAACGGACAAAAATTAGTCAGTCAGCCTTTTGGTATCCCTGAAGATTTTTGGAATATGTTAAGTGATGTCACTCATATCATTTGAGAGCCTTGCGTTTGTCAAAGAGAAACATCAAGAGTGGTTTGACAAGAACAACTAAAATATAACTAAGCTGCTGGGTGATGTGCCAAAGTTGGGAGAGCTGTCTCACAGACTAGTAAAGCAACAGCCTGACATAGTCATACTCACAGAATCATATCTTACAGACAATGCCCCAGACACCACTATCATCATTCCTGGGTAAGTCCTGTCTCACCGGCAGGACAGACCCAGCAGAGGAGGTGGCACAGTGATATACAGTCAGGAGGGAGTTGCCCTGGGAGTCCTCAATATTGACCCTGAACCCATGAAGTCTAATGGCTTCAGGCTAAACATGGGAAAGGAAACCTCCGGTTGATTACCATGTACTGGCCATCGTCAGCTGATGAACCAGTACTCCTCCAAGTTGAACACCATTTAGAGGAATCACTGAGGATGGCAAGGACGTAAAATGTTCTCTGGGTGGGGGACCTCAATGTCCATCACCAAGAGTGGCTCGGTAGTACCTCCACAGACCGAGCTGGCTGCGTCCTAAGGGATATAGCTGCTAAATTGGGACTTCAGTAGGTGGTGAGGGAACCAACAAGAGAGAAAAACATATGATCTGTACTGGGGTTCGCCCGAAGGTGGCAACCATTCATCAATTTCTTCGTGGGAGATTGAACGTCCGGGGGGGGGTTTAAGAGTAGAGTAGGAGGGATAAATAGGCAGGTAGTGTTTATGGGAGAGGAGCGGTTATGTGCACTATGGTTTGGTTGAAGTGTTGGTTTTCCATTGTTGTTTGCATATTTCTGTAACTGTTTACAATGTCAAAAAATACCTCAATAAAATTGTTTGTCAAAAAAAGAGAGAGAAACATACTTGACATCCTCTACCAACCAATCTGCCTGCTGCAGATGCATGTCTCCATGACACTATCAGTAGGAGTGACCACTGCACAGTCCTTGTGAAGACAAAGTCCCATCTTCACATTGAGGATACCCTCCATCGTGTTGTGTGGCACTACCACTGCTAAATGGGATACACTTCAAACAGATCTAGCAACTCAAGTCTAGGCATCCATGAGGTACTGTGGGCCATCAGCAGCAGCAGAATTGTATTGAACCACAATCTGCAACCTAATGGCCCAACATATTCCCCATTCTACCATTACCACCAAGCCAGGTGATCAACCCTGGTTCAATGTGGAGGAGAGCATGTCAGGAGCAATGTCAGGCATACTGAAAAATTAGGAAACTGTTGAAGCTACAACACAAACTACTTGTTTGCCAGAACAGCATAAACAGCAAATAATAAAGCGAATCGATTCCACAACGAACGCATCAGATCTAAGCTCTGCAGTCCTGCCACATCCAGCCATGAATGGTGGTTAAACAACTCAGTGAAGGGGGAGGCTCCAGAAATACCCAATCCTCTATGATGGAGGAGCCTGGCACATATGAGCAAAAGACAAGGCTGAGGCATTCGCAACAATCCTCAGCCAGAAGTGCTGAGTGGATGATCCATCTTGGTCTCCTCCGGAGGTCAGCAGTATCTCAGATGTCGATTTCAGCTGTTCCAGTACACCTACAATACTGGCATCTACCCGGCAATGTGGAAAATTGCCCATGTCCTGTACACAAGAAATAGGAAAAATGCAACCCAGCCAATTACCGCCCTATTGGTTTACTGTCCATCATCAGCAAAGTGATGGAAAGAGTCATCAACAGGGCTGCCAAGCTTTGACATAGAGTCATTGGACTCGAAACGTTAGCTCTTTTCTCTCCCTACAGATGCTGCCAGACCTGCTGAGATTTTCCAGCATTTTCTATTTCGCCTCAGATGTCAGTCTTCAGCCAATACGATTCCTCCATGTGATATCAAGAAACAGCTGAAGGCACTAGATACTGCAAAGGCTATGGGTCCTGAAAATGTTCCAGCAATAGTACTGAAGACTTGTGCTCCAGAACTTGCTTCTCCCTTAGCCAAGCTATTCCAGTACAGCTATAACACTGTCATCAACCGTGCTAACAAGCAGCACTCACTCAGCAATAACCTGTTCATGGATGCTGTTTGGGTTCCGCCAGGGTCACTCAGCTCCTGACCTAATTGCAGCCTTGGTTCAAACATGGAGAAAAGAGCTGAATGCCAGAGATGAGGTGAGAGTGACTGCCCTTGACATCAAGGCAGCATTTGACCAAATATGGCATCAAGGAGCCCGAGCAAAATGAGTCAATGGGAATCAGGGGGAAAGCTCTCCACTGGTTGGAGTCATACCTAGCACAAAGGATGTTGGTTGTAGTGATTGGAAGCCAATCATCTCAGCTCTAGGACATCACTGCAGGAGTCCCTCAGTGTAGTGTCCTAGACTCAACCATCTTCAGCTGCTTCATCAATGACCTCACCTCTCTTCCATCATAACATCAAGAGTGGGAATGTTTGTGGATGACTGCACAATGTTCAGCACCATTTGTGACTCCTCAGATTCCTGAAGCAGTCTTTATCCAAACACAGCGAGACCTGGGCTATATGCAGGCTTGGGCTGACAAGTGGCAAGTTACATTTACGCCACACAATGGCCATCTCCTACAAGAGAAGATCTAACCATCCTTGACATTCAATGGTATTACCATCGCTGAATCCCCCACAAAAAACATCCTGGGGGTTACCATTGATCAGAAACTGAACTGGACAAGCCATATTCATACTGTGGCTGCCAAGGCAGGTCAAAGGCTAAGAATCCTACTGCGAGAAACTCACCACCTGACCCCTCCCCAAAAGCTTGTCCACCATCTACAAGGCACAAGTCAGGAGTGTAATGGAATATTCTCCACTTGCCTGGATGAGTGCGGCTCCAACAACATTTCAAGAAGCTCGACACCTTCCAGGACAAAGCAGCTGCTTGATTACTCCTCCTTCCACAAATCTTCCACCACCAATGAACAGTGGCAGCGTGTGTACCATCTCCAAGATGTACTGCAGTAACTCACCAAGGTTCCTTTGGCAGCACCTTCCAAACTCACGACCTCTACCATCTAGAAGAACAAGGGCAACAGATACCTGGGAACCCCACCACCTGGAGGTTCCTCTGCAAGTCACTCACTATCCTGACTTGGGAATATAATGTCATTCCTTCACTGTCGCTGGGGCAACATCCTAGAACTCCCTCCCTAACAGCACAGTGGGGGTACCTATACCTCTGGGACTGCAGCGGTTCAAGAAGGCAACTTAACACCACCTTCTGAAGCAGAGATGCCCACAGCCCGTAAATGAATACAAAAAAAGATGTGCACATCGCCCACAGATCCTACATATCTCACAAATAACCACCAGCAAGAAAAGCCAGATACCATTTTTTTTAAAATGCAGGCTGCAGGCTGACCCAAGAGAGATGAGAAACTAATAGCCTGAAGACAGTGAAGGTCTCTGATCTGTCAATGGCTCAAAAATCAATGGTATGACACCCATCCGCTCGGCAAACAGCAATCGGCTCTTAATAAACAGGCAGCCGATTCTCTATAATTGGGCAGAGGACATGAACAATCTCATGAACCAAGGATCAGCACATTATCCTCTGATTAGGCACTTCACAACCTTCTGGACTCAACATTGAGTTTGACAACTTCAGGCCATTAACACTTGTCATCCGTTTCCATTTTTTCTTCTAACCTAGTGCCTGCAGTGTGTATCTTCTAATGTTTTACTTTCAGACAGCCCTGACCTTTATGTTGCTATTAACACCTACTCTGGAGCAATGATTTTGGTCCTTGACTACGATCATTACCACACACTTGCCTTTTGTTCCATTACATCTTTGTTATAGAATCTCCTCTGACCTCCACTTTTGCTCCAGCTGTCAATTACCACCCGCCTCCAGCATAAAATTCATCACATGTCTACTTCGTTCCGAAGAATTCAAATTGGACTCAAAATATCAATGATGTGGAGATGCCGGCGTTGGACTGGGGTGAGCACAGTAAGAAGTCTTACAACACCAGGTTAAAGTCCAACAGGTTTGTTTCAAACACGAGCTTTCGGAGCACGGCTCCTTCTTCAGGTGAATGGAAAGGCTTGTTCCAGAAATGTTTATATAGACACAGTCAGAGATGCCCCGGAATGCGAGCACCTGCAGGCAATCAAATCATCAAAGATGCAGAGAGAGAGGTAACTCCAGGTTAAAGAGGTGTGAATTGTCCCAAGCCAGTTCAGTCGGTAGGCCTCTGCAAGTCCAGGCTTGTTGGTGGGGGCCGAATGTAATGCGACATGAATCCCAGATCCCGGTTGAGTCCGCATTCATGCGTGCGGAACTTAGCTATAAGTTTTTGCTCAGCAATTTTGCGTTGTCGCGTCTCCTGAAGGCCTCCTTGTAGAATGCTGACCCGGAGATCAGAGGCTGAATGTCCTTGACTGCTGAAGTGTTCCCCAACTGGAAGGGAACAGTCCTGCCTGTTGATAGTCGCACGATGCCCGTTTATTCGAATCTGGGATTCATGTCGCATTACATTCGGCCCCCACCAACAAGCCTGGACTTGCAGAGGCCTACCGACTGAACTGGCTTGGGACAATTCACACCTCTTTAACCTGGAGTTACCTCTCTCTCTGCATCTTTGATGATTTGATTGCCTGCAGGTGCTCGCATTCCGGGGCATCTCTGACTGTGTCTATATAAACATTTCTGGAACAAGCCTTTCCATTCACCTGAAGAAGGAGCCGTGCTCCGAAAGCTCGTGTTTGAAACAAACCTGTTGGACTTTAACCTGGTGTTGTAAGACTTCTTACTGTGCTCAAAATATCAACTCTTTCTTTCTCCACAGATGCTGAGTTTTTCGAGCACATCGAGCACTTTCAGAGCTCCAGCATCTCTTGTAGTTTGCTTGTAGATCATTGGTTGGAGTAGGTAATGGTTGTTGCAATGTTGGATGAGTACAAATCAAGAAATAATGGGGACTTTTAAGTCCCACTAATCGTGGGTGATTCTAAATTTCATGTACATTGGGCAAATCACTTTGGCAAAAGTGGTTTGGAAGATGAGTACTCAAAACGGTGTTTAGAACAATACCTCTGGAACCAACCAGGGAGCAGGATATTGTAGGCCGTGTAATATGTAATTAGACAGGATTAATTAATTTGCTCATTATAAAGGATCCTATAGGTAAAAATGCTCAGAACATGATTGCATTTCATATTCAGTTTGAGATTGAGAAATTGGGATCTTAAACTTAAATAAATGCAATTATGAAGGTATAAAGACAGACTTGGCTAAAGTGGACTAGGAAAATGGGTTTTCGGGTAAGATGGGAGAGTGGCAGTGGCCGGCATTTCAAGAGATATTTCAAAAACCATCAAAGGAATGACTGGAAGAAAAGGAGAATTGGAGTAGGTGAGAATGCAACCAAGAAATATACGGGCAGTGAAAGCTTTTATACATAGATAAGGAAAGGAGTAGCACTTGGAGAGGTTTGATTTTAATTAAGGGCAGCCAGCACTGCTTTGATTATGTGGTAGATGTTGCCTATATAGGTTTTAAGAACTCAGTACCACATAAAAGGCTGGCTGACAAAATTTATACAAATTAGCCAAGTGAGTTGGCAAAACATTTGGCAGGTGGAGTATAAAATGGTAAAATAGGATATTATACACTTTGGCAGGAAGAATATAAAAACAAAATATTTAAAGAGAAATGCTGCAATACAGATGGATCTGGACATCTATCTACATGAATCACAAAGTCAGCATGCAGATACAGCAGGTAATTAGGGCATCCCAGGCCCGATCACACCCATGCAGAAATTTCCAACCTGGCAGTGCCCCTGCCAGCTGGAAGTGGCACCTAGGGATCTTGGCAGTGCCAGGCTGGCACCCAGGTAGCACCAGCCATGTCAGGGTACCACCCTATCCAAAGGGCATGCACCTCGGGGCCTCCATCCCCTGGGAAATCCCCATGAGTGTTGTTCTATCTGAGCACTGTTTGTGGAGACCAGTGCTGGATGGCACTCACAAGAGGTTTCTGAGGCAAGGGAGATTGATTCCACCCCTTGGGTTAAAGACTAGCTGTCTCGCACTAATATGCAGATTTGCTCAAAAGTGATCCCGCCCACAATGAGCAGGATTTACATCACAACGTCTTGTGAGATCATGTTAGATCTCATGAGGCATTGCAAGCCAGGTAGATCCCAGGAGCGGGGTCTCCCAGCTTCTATTGGTCACGCTGCGTTGCGGCGAGCTTCTTTTTGGGTGCAGCGTGGCCATTACACCTTGTTTCTAGCCAAATTGGTTGTTTATGCCCATTGTATTTTTCCTTAATAGTTGTTTAGGTTTTTAATGCATGTATTACAAAATTTCTAATCAGATTTAATTTACTCATTTACTTAAATTGAATATTTGTTGCTAAAATTATCTTTTGTATTCTTCAAGCTAGAAGCTGCCTAAAATGCAGGTTTTATTTTAATTAAGCGATACGAGTTGTTCAAATAGTCTAAAATATAGTTGCTGCAAAATTAAATCCGTGTGCTGCAGTAAATGTGTTAAAATTCAAGGCTTTTTAAAATACTTATGTGTATGCTTATAGGTGCGTGCCAATAAAACTGGTATTGGGCAATTCATGATTCAGTCTTCCAAAAGGAAGATTACAGTTCAAAATTCAGCTTCCAGCTGCCATTTGCCTTTGATCAGACATGATTCTTGAAGTATTGCTTTCTATCAGAATAGAACTGTCTGTCTTGCTGCACTCGAACACAGCTGGCAGGAATGCACAGAGATAAAAAGAGCCTGCTGACTTTAAGAAGTTTGCAAATCAGTGCATACAGCTGCACAGTAATGTGGATATGGAGGCAACCTGGTGGTAGATTACATCAATACTCCCCAATAGGTAGTTCTGGGTTCCAGTTTAGTTTTGAAGATCACTTTATGTTTTCTTCCCCTAGAAGCAAAATCACCAATTTCATCTGGGTTGTTCAAGTAGAGTGAATCGAGATTGTATATATCGAGGAGCAACAGATCAACAACACTCCTTTATGCACCGATGAGGACGTTCGCGTCAAAGTTATTGATATTTACTCCACTTTGAATCTGCAGTTAAATTAAATACGTAACTTTCTACAGTGCCTTTCAAGTGGTTACGTTGCACTTCCAAATATGTACGGCTGGTCAACTCTTATTGGTGTAACTCAGAGGTTCCCTAACTGGATTCCACAGAACCCGGAGCCTTCCAGGGATTCCACTGCAGGCTGGGGGCTATTATGGAAAAAATTTAAAATATGACAGAGCTGCTTGTCCAATCAAATGCTGGCTTTAATAAAAGCAAAGTACTGTGGTTGCTGGAATCTGAATCAAAAACAGAAAAAAACTTTGACAAAACAGTCATCCAGCTTTGAAACATTAGCTCCCTTCACTCCACAGATGCTGTCAGACCTGCTACGATTGTCTAGATGCTGGCTTTTTGTCTGAGAAAGGTGTGAGTGGGGTGGGAGAGAGAGGGAGAGGTGTCTGAGAGCGTGCGCGTAGGAGAGGGGTCTGAGAGCGTGCGCGAGGGAGAAGGGTCTGAGTGTGCGCGAGGGAGAGGGGTCTGAGTGCGTGGGAGAGGGAGAGGGGTCTGAGTGCGTGGGAGAGGGGTCAAGGGCGAGGGGTATGAGTGTGTGGGCGAGGGGTCTGAGTGCGTGGGAGAGGGAGAGGGGTCTGAGTGGATGGGAGAGGGGTCTGAGTACATGGGCAAGGGGTCTGAGTGCGTGGGAGAGGGAGAGGGGTCTGAGTGCGTGGGAGAGGGGTCTGTGCGAGGGAAAGGGAGGGATCTGTATGTGGGTGAGGGAGGAGGGTCTGAGTGCGTGGGAGAGGGAGAGGGGTCTGAGTGCGTGGGAGAGGGGTCTGTGCGAGGGAAAGGGAGGGATCTGTATGTGTGGGTGAGGGAGGAGGGTCTGAGTGCGTGGGAGAGGGAGAGGGGTCTGAGTGCGTGGGAGAGAGTCTGTGCGAGGGAAAGGGAGGGATCTGTATGTGTGGGTGAGGGAGAGGGGTCTGAGTGCGTGGGAAAGGGGTCTGAGTGCTTGGGTGAGGGAGAGGGGTCTGAGTGCATGGGCGAGGGAGAGGGGTCTGAGTGCGTGGGCGAGGGAGAGGGGTCTGAGTGCGTGGGAGAGGGAGGGGGTCTGAGTGCGAGGGCGAGGGGTCTGAGTGCGAGGGAGAGGGGTCTGAGTGCGAGGGAGAGGGGTCTGAGTGCGAGGGAGAGGGGTCTGATTGCGTGGGAGAGGGGTCAAGGGTGAGGGGCCTGAGTGCGAGGGCGAGGGGTTTGAGTGCATGGGCGAGGGAGAGGGCTCTGACTGTGTGGGCGACGGAGAGGGGTCTGAGTGCGTGGGAGAGGGGTCAAGGGCGAGGGGTCTGAGTGTGTGGGCGAGGGGTCTGAGTGCGTGGGAGAGGGATCTGAGTGTGTGGGCGAGGGAGAGTGGTCTGAGGGCGAGGGAGAGAAGTCTGAGTGTGTGGGCGAGGGAGAGGGGTCTGAGTGCATGGGTGAGGGAGAGGGGTCTGAGTGCGTGGGTGAGGGAGAGGGGTCTGAGTGTGTGGGCGAGGTAGAGAGGTCTGAGGGCGAGGGAGGTTGTAGTGTGTGGGCGAGGGAGAGGGGTCTGAGTGTGTGGGCGAGGGAGAGAGGTCTGAGGGCGAGGGAGAGGGGTCTGAGTGCATGGGAGAGGGGTCTGAGCACGTGGGCGAGATGTTAGTGTGTGCATGAGGGGGCTGTGTGTGTGCGCAAGAGAAAGGAGACTGAGTGCATGCGCGTGAGAGAGAGAGGAGAGGGCTAAAAAATGTAAAAGCCTTCTCTGAGGTTGGCTTTTGTATGTTTGTATCTTTTATGCATAAACAATCATTTTTGGTTTGAAATCTTCACAATTACACCGTTTCTCGGGCATTCCGTCATTACTCTTTGGAGGTCAAAAGAGTTTGATGCCTGGAAAAATTTGGGAACGCTCTCCAACTGATATTTTGATCCTTTTCGGTGTGGAGAAATGAAATATTAAATTAAAAACTTATTTTATTCATTAAGCAAAGGGGCGAAGGAAATGCTTTATTAATTCAGTATTTAAAAACTGGCTAAGGATTCCATTTATAACTTCTGTTTGTAGAAGTGTTGTGCCAAGGCCTCATGAGTAATGAATGTCGGTCAAACATCAGTCATTTAACACTCTGATTTATAAGACACAAGGGATCCTCATTTTGCATTATCCTTTTCCTGGAATCTGTCATCCTGTAGCTCTTTCTCAGCAAAGATCCCTTTGCCTCTTTCAGTGGCACTGTTATGGGCTATGTAACACGTTTGGAAACAGTTACTCTGTCAGCTCATCCAGGATTGTCCTGCAAGATATTCCAAGAGCAATCCAAATGTCAGAATTGTTTTAACTAAAGACTTGTTCTATTGGGCGTGATCTACAGACCTTGTCGCGCTGGGCAGGAGAACGAGCAGGACAGCGGGACAGCCTGAAATCGGGACCAAGCCGGGTGCCAGTCTGTTTACAATCTAACCGGCCACTCCGAGATCAGAATCCTGCCATGGCGTGTCAAGAAGCCAATAATCACCAATTAAGTCCAATCTCCATCCCATTAAAGGGAAGGGCCCCCTATCTAACAGCCTGCCGTGATCTAACTGCCTCCCCAGCGAGCAGTCATGTGGATGGCGTTTAGTACATCTATTTAAAAACATGAAGCTGGCAGAGTAGCTGCTGTGGGGATCCGAGGAGGTGAACAGCCATCATGGAAATCGGGCATTAGCCTTGGGGCACTAGGGCCGCTGCCCCGGTGCGCGGGCGGGTTGGGGAGCAACCAGGGATGATGGGCTCGGTCGGGAGGAGCGGCCGCCATCAGTGGGGAGTCGCCCCTGGGCTGGGGGTGCAGGAGGTCCAGCACCCGCTGGCCCAGTATGTCACACCCCCCAGATTGTGTATATCCATAATGGGAGCAGCTCCAGCCGCTGCCTGTCCATCCCACCAAACATACCCAGGACAGAGCCCTGTCTGTGGTGGAATGGTGATGGTCACTTTAACCCCCATTGACGGTGGTGGCCTTTGGCTGCACAGCTGAAGGCTATTGCTCATAGGGAATTGCCAATTCTAGTCATGCGAGTACTTCACTGATCCCAAGCGGATCCCCATGGGTACACATGCCATGACGCAGGCGATTGTTACTGCCTTGCATCCCAATCAGATTGAGAGGTCTGGACACTTTGCCTCAGCTCCGGAGGCATCAACACCACAGAGGTAGCAGGCAACATTCCAAACCGGGGCTGGTTTAGCACACAGCTAAATCGCTGGCTTTGAAAGTAGACAAAGGCAGGCCTCCCCGAACAGGTGCCGGAATGTGGCGACTAGGGGCTTTTCACAGTAACTTCATTTGAAGCCTACTTGTGACTAAGCGATTTTCATTTCATTTCATTTTCACCTCAGAAGCTGGGCCAGAGCACTGGGCACCTTCCCAGGTCCAGAGGGTGATTGTGTGGATCGGGGAGGAAACCTGCGCCCCGCCCAGGTAACATTCCCGGCAGGTATCTTGGGTCCGGTGTCTGGTGCCCAGGGGACCCTGCTGTGGCAAGGGATGCATGTGCAGGGAGGGTTGGATGGTACTCTTGAGGATTGGCAGTGGAATCCGAGGGTACGTGGGTGGAAGCCATAGCTGTTTGGCAGTCTCTCACCCATTCCAATTCCTTTCAGGCATCATATTATGGATGATATCGTGGGTCCTGCGCAAGCTGCCATCGGGTGGAGAACGCAGCAGCACCAGCGTCAACCCATCGTACAAGGTACGCCCAGCTTCTGTCGCGACACGACGGACTTCCTACAGAAACTCAGCACCCATGGACCAGTTTAACCAGGAACATTCCTCGTCACAATGGATGTCTCGGCACTCTACATCAGCATCCCCATGACGACGGCATTGCTGCAACAGCCTCAGTACTCAACACTGACAACTGCCAATCTCCAGGCGCAATTCTGCAATTCATCCGCTTCATTCTGGATCACAACGTCTTCACCTTCAACAACAAGTTCTTCATCCAGACGCATGGAACAGCCATGGGGACCAAATTCGCACCTCAATATGCCAACATCTTCATGCATAAGTTTGAACAAGACCTCCTCACCGCACAGGACCTTCAACCGACGTTATACACCAGATACATTGATGACTTTACTGCAGACCTCCCAAAAGCGAGCATGAAGTAGAGGTACAAATATGCAGACAGATTATAGAAAAATGTAGGAGCAATAGGGTGGTTGTGATGGGAGATTTTAACTTCCCCAACATTGAATGGGATTCGTGTAGTGTTGAAGGCATAGATGGTGTAGAGTTTGTAAGGAGCATCCAGTAGAGTTTTTTAGAGCAGTATGTAAATAGTCCAACTCGGGAAGGGGCCATACTGGACCTGGTATTGGGGAATGATCCCGGCCAGGTGGTTGATGTTTCAGTCGGTGATTACTTTGGGAAAAGCGATCACAATTCCGTAAGTTTTAGAATACTCATGGACAAGGACAAGAGTGGTCCGAAAGGAAGAGTACTAAATTGGGGAAAGGCAGAGTATAACAAAATTCGGCAGGAGCTAGGGAATGTGGATTGGGAGCAGCTGTTTAAGGGTAAATCCACATTTGAAATGTGGGTGTCTTTTAAGGAAAGGTTGATTAGAGTGCAGGACAGACATGTTCCTGTGAAAATGAAAGATAGAAATGGCAAGATTAGGGAACCATGGATGACGGGTGAAATTGTGAGACTAGCTAAGATGAAAAAGGAAGCATACATAGGATCGAGGCGACTCAAAACTGATGAAGCTTTGGAGGAATATCGGGAAAGTAGGACGAATCTCAAACGCGCAATAAAGAGGGCTAAAAGGAGTCATGAAATATCTTTGGCTAACAGGGTTAAGGAAAATCCCAAAGCCTTTTATTCGTATGTAAGGAGCAAGAGGGTAACTAGAGAAAGGATTGGCCCACTCAAAGACAAAAGAGGGAATTTATGCGTGGACTCAGAGGAAATGGGTGAGATTCGTAATGAGTACTTTGCATCGGTATTCACAAAGGAAAGGGACAACACGGATGTTGAGGCTAGGGATAGATGTTTAAGTACTCTAGGTCAAGTTGTCATACGGAAGGGGGAAGTTTTGGGTATTCTAAAAGACATTAAGGTGGACAAGTCCCCAGGACCGGATGGGATCTATCCCAGGTTACTGAGGGAAGCGAGGGTCGAAATAGCTGGGGCCTTAACAGACATCTTTGCAGCATCCTTAAGCACGGGTGAGGTCCCGGACGACTGGAGAATTGCTAATGTTGTCCCTTTGTTTAAGAAGGGTAGCAGGGATAACCCAGGGAATTATAGACCTGTGAGCTTGACGTCAGTGGTAGGCAAACTGTTGGAGAAGATACTGAGGGATAGGATCTATTCACATCTGGAAGAAAATAGACTTATCAGTGATAGGCAGCATAGTTTTATGCAGGGAAGGTCATGTCTTACAACCCTAATAGAATTCTTTGAGGAAGTGACAAAGTTAATTGATGAGGGAAGGGCTGTAGATGTCATATACATGGATTTTAGTAAGGCGTTTGATAAGGTTTCCCATGGCAGGTTGATGGAAAAAGTGAAGTCGTATGGGGTTCAGGGTGTACTAGCTAGATGGATAAAGAACTGGCTGGGCAACAGGAGACAGAGAGTAGTGGTGGAAGGGAGTGTCTCAAAATGGAGAAGGGTGACTAGTGGTGTTCCACAGGGATCCGTGCTCGGACCACTGCTGTTTGTGATCTACATAAATGACCTGAAGGAAGGTATAGGTGGTCTGATTAGCAAGTTCGCAGATGATACTAAGATTGGTGGAGTTGCAGATAGTGAGGAGGACTGGCAGAGAATACAGCAAAATATAGATAGATTGGAGAGTTGGGCAGAGAAATGGCAGATGGAGTTCAGTCCAGGCAAATGCGAGGTGATGCATTTTGGAAGATCAAATTCAAGAGCGGACTATATGGTCAATGGAAGGGTCTTGGGGAAAATTGATGTACAGAGAGACCTAGGAGTTCAGGTCCATTGTACCCTGAAGGTGGCAACGCAGGTTGATAGAGTGGTCAAGAAGGCATACAGCAAGCTTGCCTTCATCGGACGGGGTATTGAGTACAAGACTTGGCAGGTCATGTTACAGTTGTATAGGACTTTGGTTCGGCCACATTTGGAATACTGCGTGCAGTTCTGGTCGCCACATTACCAGAAGGATGTGGATGCTTTGGAGAGGGTGCAGAGGAGGTTCACCAGGATGTTGCCTGGTATGGAGGGTGCTAGCTATGAAGAAAGGTTGAGTAGATTAGGATTGTTTTCGTTGGAAAGACGGAGGTTGAGGGGGGACCTGATTGAGGTCTACAAAATTATGAGACGTATGGACAGGGTGGATAGCAACAAGCTTTTCCCAAGAGTGGGGGTGTCAGTTACAAGGGTCACGATTTCAAGGTGAGAGGGGAAAAGTTTAAGGGAGGTGTGCGTGGAAAGTTTTTTATGCAGAGGGTGGTGGGTGCCTGGAATGCTTTACCAGCGGAGGTGGTAGAGGTGGGCACGATAGCATCATTTAAAAGGCATCTGGACAGGTATATGAACGGGCGGGAACAGAGGGAAGTAGACCTTGGAAAATAGGAGACCGGTTTAGATAAAGGATCTGGATCGGCGCAGGCTGGGAGGGCCGAATGGCCTGTTCCTGTGTTGTAATTTTCTTTGTTCTTTGACATTTTTTTCCTTTGGACCCAATGCGAAGAATCACTGAAATAACTACACAATGACATCAATAAGTTCCATCCCACCATCAGACTCACCATGGACTATTCTCCAAAATCAGTTGCATTCTTGGACACACTCGGCTCCATCAAGGACGGTCACCTCAGCACTTTGCTTTACCGCAAGCCCACGGATAACCTCACGATGCTCCACTTCTCCAGCTTCCACCCTAAACACATTAAAGAAGCCATCCCCTATGGACAAGCCCTCCGTATACACAGGATCTGCTCAGACGAGGAGGAGCGTAACAGACATCTACAGACGCTGAACGATGCCCTCGTACGAACAGGATATGACACTCGACTCATCAATCAACAGTTCCAACGCGCCACAGCAAAAAACCGCACCGACCTCCTCAGAACACAAACACAGGACACAACCAACAGAGTATCTTCGTCGTCCAATACTTTCCCGGAGCGGAGAAACTACGACATCTTCTTCGCAGCCTTCAACACGTCACCGATGAAGATGAACATCTTGCTAAGGTCATCCTCACACCCCCACTACTTGCCTTCAAACAACCGCGCAACCTCAAACAAACCATTGTTTGCAGCAAACTACCCAGCCTTCAGAACAGTGACCACGACACCACACAACCCTGCCATGGCAATCTCTGCAAGACATGCCAGATCATCGACATGGATACCACCATTACACGTGAGAACACCACCCACCAGGTACGCAGTACATACTCGTGCGACTCGGCCAACGTTGTCTACCTCATACGCTGCAGGAAAGGATGTCCCGAAGCGTGGTACATTGGCGAGACCATGCAGACGCTGCGATAACGAATGAAAAGACATTGTGTGACAATCACCAGGCAGGAATGTTCTCTTCCAGTCGGGGAACACTTCAGCAGTCAAGGGCATTCAGCCTCTGATCTCCGGGTAAGCTTTCTCCAAGTCGGCCTTCAGGACGCGCGACAACGCAGAATCTCCGAGCAGAAACTTATAGCCAAGTTCCGCACACATGAGTGCGGCCTCAACCGGGACCTGGGATTCATGTCGCATTACATTCATCCCCCACCATCTGGCCTGGGCTTGCAAAATCCTACCAACTGTCCTGGCTTTTGACAATTCACACCTCTTTTACCTGGGGCTACCCCTATCTCTGGATCTGTAATGACTTAATCACCTGCTAATACTCGCATTCTAAGCATTGTTTCCATATAGAATTTACAGTGCAGGAGGAGGCCATTCAGCCCATCGAGTCTCCACCGGCTCTTGGAAAGAGCACCCGACCCAAGGTCAACAACTCCACCCTATCCCCATAACCCAGTAACCCCACCCAACACTTAGGGAAATTTTGAACACTAAAGGCAATTTATCATGGCCAATCCACCTAACCTGCACATCTTTGGACTGTGGGAGGAAACCGGAGCACCCGGAGGAAACCCACGCACGCACGGGGAGGATGTGCAGACTCCACACAGACAGTGACCCAAGCCGGAATCGAACCTGGGACCCTGGAGCTGTGAAGCGATTGTGCTATCCACAATGCTACCGTGCTGCATCTTTGAATTTGTCTATATATAATGTTTCTGGAACATACCTCTTCATTCCCTGAGGAATGAGCAGTGCTCTGAAAACTAGTGTTTGAAACAAACATGTTGGACTTTAACCTGGTGTTGTCAGACTTCTTACTGTGCTCACCCCAGTCCAATGCCGGCATCTCCACATCATGGCTTCCCTGGGAGTGTACACGAGAGCTACATCCTGGTGTAGTCGGAGATCCCCGGCATCTTCAAAGGGCACCCCACGATGATCGGTTGGCTGTTGGGGGATAAGGGGTATCATTTAAGTCCTGGCTGATGATGCCAGTACAGAGGTCAGTAACCAATGTGGAGATGCGCTATAACGAGGCCCATGTGGCCACCACGGCTGTCATTTGAGCGATGCATTGGATTGCTCAAAATCGGGTTCCGATGCGTCGACCACTCTGATGGTGCCCTGCAGTACACCCCCCAGAGTGCCGCCTTCTTTGTGGTGGTCTGCTACTTCCTCCACAAACTGGCACAACAGCAGAACTACGTGCTGGAGGTGGAGGAATGTGCGGCCTTTGAGGAGGAGGAGCCAAACCAAGAAGGGCTGGAGGACCCGTGGGATCAGCTGGAGGACAGCTGGCAGCGAGGGTACGGAATGCCCGGAGGACCTGGGTGACCCTCATCCCCGCCCGCTTCACATAGGATGTGTCTTTGTCCATCATCTCTTCCCCTCTCCCCTTCCTACACGCCCACTGCACCACCCCCACCCCCCCTGCCTTGTTCCACCCAGGGTGATAAGCCTGTGTTGGCACTGTCAGTGGGTCTATATACAAGGCAGGAGGGTGATGATAACCTGATGTGAACTGAGCTGTGGTACTCATAAATCTATGCCATAGTCTGACCCCTGTCTGTTCGCTGAGCACACTTTCACACGCAGCACATTTGTGAGGGTGGTGGGGGGCAGTTCCTGTAGCAGGGAACCCGGGGCCTTGGGCCCTCTGAGCCCAGGGGAGGGCAAATGGGAGAGGGAGGCACAGACCGGCTCACAGTGCGGAATAACATGACAGAGGCTTCACATGTTTCAAGTACAATAGTGACCCCCAACTCTCCTTAACTACCAATGGTGCCACCCCCTCCCCACACAGTGCCCTCTCTGTGATCCTCAATCTTCCTTCCCCTCCGAGCTCTACCACTACCTGTTTCCCAAGGAGGCACATCAGAGGTGGAGGCAGCCTGCTGTGACCTTCGATGCCCCTGCCGGGTGCCATCTAAAGGCCTTGGGGCTGGAGGGCCCCTGCAAATTTTCCAATGGCACATGCCTTGCTCTGCCACCCTCTTCTGCACATTGACCACAAGACGCGCCACCATTGGGTCATGCTCAGCAGCGCCTCAGCAAATACCCACCTGAGACTGGGACATGCTCCACAGCACCTCGGAAAGGTCGACTTGCGTCTGGGACATGTACCCCAGTGACTGGGACCTGCTGGCCAGGCACGTAGCAATGGTTATCACTGACTGAGCTACACCTTGGACACCGCCACTCATGCTGCTGATGTTGTGATCCAGACTCTCCACTTTGGTCACCATCCTAGCAGTGTTGGCATCGGTGCCACGCATTGCCCGTTGCCTTTTGGATTCCAGTCGGCTTTGGAGCTTCTGGTTTGTTACTGACAACTGCCTCTGAATCTCACGACCACGCCCTATCGATTGCGTCAGCTCTGGGATAGCCTTGGGTGACGGTCTGACACATTCTCTCTGTGTCTCCATGGGTTTCTCTCGGTGCTCCGGTTTTCTCCCAAAGTCCAAAGATGTGCAGGTTAGATGTTTTGCCATGATAAATTGCCCCTTAAAAAGATGAGCAGGTTAGATGGCGTTACGGGGTTGGGACGGGGGAGTGGGTCGAGATAGGGTGCTCCTTCAGAGGATCGGTGCAAACTCTATGGGCCGAATGGTCTCCTGCACTGTAGGGATTGTTTCTGTTTGAGTTTCTCACCCCATGGCAACTGGATCATGGGCATGGCTTTGAGCTAAGGTGCTTATCTTCAATTCACCATCCCCTTTTAAAAACATTCTTTTTCACCTTTTGTTAATGGGACCATTTAAACTCGTGTAACATTTAGTGTTCATAACAATATGCACAAATGGTAATTCAAGTGCTATCAATTGTACTCGACTATTATTAGAACAATGGGGAAAATTGTATACCTCTCCAGTTGATGCATGATTGTGCTGTATTTGATTTATTTGCACATGGAGTGAAAGAGGGCTTGTGCTTCATGAAGGAATTTTAAACTGAAGACATATGCTTGATGCCTAGACCTGTACACAAGCCTAGTGTTGTGATTCCTTTCATTTCTATCAAGAGCATATGTTACTTCTTGGCTGTAGGTCAGTTTCCCCAGAACAGAGATAACATTCTTGTTGAGTCCCTGCTCCTTATTTCTTGCTCCTCTGAATTACAGGCACATTTTATGCTATTTCAGCTGTGTTATGTAGGTGTATTCCTGAAAGCCTACTTTATATGACCTCACACCTAATTTGGGCCATGGTTTCCTGCTGACCCTGCTTATGTTCCTTCCAATCTTCCTTCATTGATCCTTCAATACCCATAAAACTGGGTTTACCAAAAGATCATAAGAGTTAGGAACAGAAGTAGGCCACTCAGCGCATCAAGTCTGCTCCACCATTCAATGAGATCATGTCTGATTTGACAGGATAATGTTCTTTCCTGCCGAATCCTCATTATCCTTGATTCCCTTACCGATTATAAATCTGTATATCTCAGCCTTGAACATACATAATGATCTAGCCTCTGCAGCTCTCTGCAGTAAAAAAAAATCCATAGATTCACAAGCAGACTCGATGGGCCGAGTGGCCTAATTCTGCTCCTATGTCTTATGGTCTTAATAAAGTCACCTCTCATTCTTCTAAACTCCAGTGAGTACCAATCTACTCAACCTCGCCTCAGAAGAAAATCCCTCCATACCCAGGATCAACCTGATGGAACTTCTCTGGACTGCCTCCAATGCCAGTATATATTTCCTTAGATAAGGGGGCCAAAACTGTTCACAGTATTCCAGGTGTGGTTTAACTGCCTTGCAGAGTTTTAACAGGGCTTGTTTTTTATATTCCATTCCCTTTGAAATAAAGGTCAACATTCCATTTGCCTTCCCAATTACCTGCATGCTAGCTTTTTGTAATTTATGCATGAGGACCCCAAAATCCCTCTGTGCTGCAGTTTAGTGCAGCTTTTCTCCATTTTAAATAATATTCAGCTCCTTTATTCTTCCTACCAAATGCGTAACTTCACATTTTCCTACATTATGGGTGCAATTCTCCGGCCTCGTTGCGCTCTCGCTCGAGTGGTAGAGGCCGAAAACAAGAACTGCGCCAGGCACCAAACAATTTGCAGTGCAACCAGCCCGCTCCCGTAGGCGAAATCTGGATCTCGCCGTAGTGTGGCGAGAAACCAATTATCACCACTTAAGCCCTATTTCCATACAATTAACAGGAGCAACCCCATATCCAGCGGCCTCCCATCATTCATCGGCCTCCCCAGCAAGTGTTCACACTGATGCCGATCAGTACACATTTTTAAATATGTGAACCTGGCGGAAGGACTTCTGTGGGGAGCCAAGGAGGTGAGTAGCCATCTTTGTTCACAGGCAAAGAGCCCGGAGGCTTGCCACCCCAGTGCTGGGAGGTGGGGGGAGGAGAGAACGACCCTCTTCAGGGGTGGGCTGCCATGAGGGGGGTGGGGAAGAGGAGGAGGAGGCGGTACCGGAGGGCAATCGCATGTGGTACCCCCATGCCAATCCTTGGATCCTGTGTATCCGTTCCAGGGGCAACCCTCGTACCTGCCTGTCTGCCCCACTAACCACTCATAACCCCCATGACTGCCGAGGCCTCTGGCGACGCGGCTGAAGGCTATTGCGAATAGGGAATTGGCAATCGTGGTTGAGTGAGGACTTCATGCAACCCTAGTGGATTCCAATGAGAGGGTGGGCCATGTAGCATATGGGGGTCATTGCCGAGCATCCCAATCACACCTTGATGCCTGAAGACTGTGCCTGAACACAGCGGAAGGCAACACCACACGTGCAGAAGCCAACATCCGAACCGGACGACATGCCCACGGCCAGAGGGTGGGTGCGTTCTACAGGTAGGGGACTTGCCTGGAGAGATGGACTAAGGGTTCGGAGGTCGGCCCACATTGTGCATCAAACTGGTTGTGCACAAAGGTGTTTATTGTGTTTACAATTCTCCACTTTCCCGATGGTACCTCCACCCCACCACCCCCCTTCCATCCCCTCCCCCGGTGCACAATGTTATCCTCGATGTGCTTTGCCTTCCTAGGTCTACCGATATGTCTAGGTGTGTCCCCAGGATGCACATCAGTGGTGAATCATCATAGAATCATAGAATTTATGGTGCAGAAGGAGGCCAAATATTGTGGATATTGTAAGGCGTGGAGGGTTGAAGGGAGAGGGGGTGGAGGTGGGGAGAGGGTTTGGAGTCGCATGGAGAGTTGGGAGGGGTGGATGCTCACGTAGGGGCGGAATGGTCTCCGGGGAGGGGGGGTGGCATTGGCACCTACTCGCTCATGCTGCCGGTGTAGGCCGTTGACCTTTTCCGGCACTGGAGGCCAGTTCGCCTGGTGCTCACAGCTGTCGCCATCACCTTGTCCAGTCAGTACTGGCTGGCCTATGACTGACTCTCCGGGACCCTGGGGGTAACAGGATATCTCTCCTGACCTCCACTGGGTCTAGGAGCATCTCAAGATCTGCATCCCCGGTCTTCTTGGCGCCATTGTTGTGAGCTGGCTGGGGTTGGCTGAGTAAGTGCTGCTTAAGTGTTACAACCTTGGACCTCTAGATTAATGGAGAAAACCTCTGTTCTACTTAATGTGATTGTGTTGATTAGCATATTGTATACAGGGCTGAACATTTTAACATAACAGTGTAGATCTGAATCCATCTCACTTATAATCGATTGGCTCCACTTTTGAGTTTGCTAACTCCTGTGAGACCTGGAATTATTGCCACTGGCAATTAAAATTAAAGTGGTTTTATAAAAGCTAACAGGAGAAGTTAAAGGAGACTGATTGAGAAGGGAATATGAATAGCGATTCATATGTATTCAGCAATGTAAAAGTAGCCACAGAAGTTAAAAGGATGGATGATGTACTATTAAGTAAAGCTTATTATTCCCATGGAAGTGATTTTTTGAATTGTCAGGTTATTTTAAAGGTGATCACATTGTGCATTTTAAGCATCCCTAAATAAATTGCGATCCATTAATCACAAGATCACAAGAACTGTTATATAACAGACTATTATTCTATAACTGGAACTGAAATGCATAAAAATTACCGATTTGTTTTCTGCCTACAGGTGAATTTATGGCAGCCCAGCAGTATCCCATCTGTTAAACTTGGTGTTGTTGCAGATTTACATGTTCTCAGAAGCAGTTCTCAACAATTCTTTTGGTCGCTTCTGCAAACTGAAATTGAATTTAAGCAAGTCTATCATTTATCTTTTAAACTTGTATAGTCTTGTCTAAATCTATGTTGGTTTTATTTTCTACAAATTCAATTCAGTAACATAAAAAGAAAGAATGAGAAAATAGGAGCAGGAGGAGGCCTTTTGGCCCTTCAAGCCCGCTCCACTATTCATTATGATCATGGCTAATCATCCAACTCAATAGCTTAATCGCGCTTTGTCCCATATCCTTTGATCCCTTTCGCCCTGAGTGCTACATCGAACTGCTTCTTGAAACCATACAATGTTTTGCACTCAACTATTTCCTGTGGTAATGAATTCCACAGGCTCACCACTCTCTTGGTGAATGAATTTTTTCCCATCCCTGTCCTAAATGGTCTACCCATATCCTCAGACTGTGACCCCTGGTTCTGGGCACATCCAACATCGGGAACGTCCTTCCTACATCTACCCTGTTCAGTCCTGTTAGAATTTTATAGGTTTCTATGAGATCCACCCTCATTCTTCTGAACTCCAACGAATACAATCCTAACCGATTCAATCTCTCCTCATACGTCAGTCCTGCCATCCCAGGAATCAGTCTAGTAAACCTTCGCTGCACTCCCACGAGAGCTAGAAAAACCTTCCTCAGATAAGGAGACCAAAACTGCATACAATATTCCAGGTGTGGCATCACCAAGGCCCCGTATAATTGCAGCATGACATCCCTGCTCCTGTACTCAAATCCTCTCTCAATGAAGGCCAGCATGCCAAGAGCAGCACGGTAGCAGTGGTTAGAACAGTTGCTTCACAGCCCCAGGGTCCCAGGTTCAATTCCCGGCTTGGGTCACTGTCTCTGCGGAGTCTGCACGTTCTCCCTGTGTGTGCGTGGGTTTCCTCCGGGTGCTCCAGATTCCTCTCAGTCCAAAGATGTGCAGGTTAGATGGATTGGCCATGATAAATTGCCCTTAGTGTCCAAAAAGGTTAGGTGGGGTTACGGGGATAGGGTGGAGGTGTGGGCTTAAGTAGAGTGCTCTTTCCAAGGCCATGTGTCGAGTCGATGGACCAAATGGCCTCCTTCTGCACTGTAAATTCTATGATTTGCATTCTTTACCACCTGCTGCACCTGCATGTTTACCTTAAGTGACTGATGTAAGAGGACACCCAGATCTCATTGCACGTTCCCCTCTCCTAATTTATGGCCATTCAGTTAATAGTCTGCCTTATTGTTTTTGCCACCAAAGTGGATAACCTCACATTTATCCAAATTATACTGCATCTGCCATTAATCTGCTCAACTTGTTCAAATCACACTGAAGGATTACTGCATCCTCCTCACAGTCACCCTCCTACCCAACTTGGTGCCATCTTCAAATTTGGAGATCTCACATTTTGTTATCTCAGCTAAATCATCAATATATATTGTGAATAGTTGGTGTCCTCGCACCGATCCCTGCGGTACCCCATTATTCAAAGCCTGCCAATTTGAAAAAGACCTATTAGTTACTGCTCTTTGTTTCCTGACAATTTAACTTATTTTGTACTTCCCATTTTCAGGGTTTTTTGTGTAACACATCAAATCCTCATCAAGGGGGCTGGGCAGGCCAATTTTCTCCAATACTTGTCACTCTGTGGCTTTGTGACCAGCTGCCAGAAGACAAATTAACTGGTCTGGTTTGTCCTTCATTGGAATAACTCTGATTTTCCTATGGAACAGATGGTTCATCTTGGCTGGGCATCTTCCCGAGTGGCACTGATGAAATTCTGACTTTGCTTGTGCACAGAAACTAGTGCCCCACCCCCAACTTCCCTTTCCTTTCCAAAATCCTTGAATATGTCGCAATAGAGGTCTACAGCACATCAAAGGTCCTTCGGTGTGCTGCACCGGTCAAAATCAACCACCTAAGTATTCTAATCCCATTTGCAGCACTTGACCCATAGCCTTGTATGCCTTGGCATCACAAGTGCACATGAAATGAAATGAAAATGAAAATCGCTTATTGTCACGATTAGGCTTCAATGAAGTTACTGTGAAAAGCCCCTAGTCGCCACATTCCGCGCCTGTCCGGGGAGGCTGGTACGGGAATACACATCTAAATACTTCCAAAATGTAATGAAGATCTCTGCCTCTACCACCCTTTCAGCCAGTGCGTTGCAGCCAGCGCGTTCCAGACACCCACCATCCTCTGGGTGAAAAAGTTTCCCCTCACGTCCACTCTAAACCTCTTGCTTAAATCTATGCCCCCTGGTCATTCCCGCCACCAAGGGGAAACGTTTATTCCTGTCTATTCTATCAATGCCCCTCATAATCTTGTACATCTCAGACATGTCCCCACATAGTGTCCTCTACTCCAAGAAAAACAGCCCCAGTCCATTGAATCTCTCTTCTAACTCAAACTCTCCAGCGTAGGCAACATCCTGGTCAGTGTCCTTTGCACTCTTTCCAGGGGGCAACCTCCTATTAATGTAGTGCTGCCCGGGGTCCTGTTGCTCATAATGCATTCCCTTACCTTGTTTGCCTTGCCCAATACCTCACCTCACGCATTTTCAGTTGAATTCCATTTTCCACTCATCAACCCATTTTTGACAGTTTATACGTAGTTGACAGCGTTGCCAAGCAGTATGCTCTTTATTGCAATCAACTATTTGCAGGCTTGGGCGGCACGGTGGTGGAGGGGTTAGCACTGCTGCCTCACGGCGCTGAGCTCTCAGGTTCGATCTCGGCCCCAGGTCACTATCCGTATGGAAATTGTGTTTCAGTGGTGATAATTGGTTTCTCGCCACGCTATGGTGAGACCCCGATTTCGCCTACAGGTGCGTGCAGATTGCATTGAAAACTGTTTGGCACCTGGCACGTATCTCGTTTTTGACCTCTCCCACTATTCACCGGCCTCGTTTCCTTTGAGCGAGAGCGCAACAAGGCGGGAGAATTGCACTCAGAAACAAAGTTACTTGGAGGCACTGGGTGGGCAACCGGGGGGGGCCACCACACACGACACCACCATGTCAACCCCTAGATCGTATATACCTGTTCTGGGGGCAACCCTTGTCCCTGCCCGTCTGCCCCACCGACCACCCATAACCCCCACCGACTGCTGAGGCCTCTGGTTGTGTGGCTGAAGGCTATTGCTAATAGGGAATTAGTAATCGTGGTTAAGTGAGCACGTCACACATCCCAAGTGGATTCCTGTGGGTGTGCGGGCCATGTAGCATGTGGGAGTATTCGCCGACCATCCCAATCAGACTGTGATGCCAGTCCAGGTGATGTTATGAGCGGATGTCTGGGGTACAGGGTCTAGGGTCCGGTGAGGAGAGCCCACTGCAGCCGGGAGTGCATGGGCAGGGCGTTCTGGCTGCATGTTCCTCATTACCAACGTCCAGCTTGTTGCCCCGCTGCTGTGCAAGGTTATGGCCGGAAAAACAGACCACCACAAAGCGGGCGGCCCTCTGGGGGGTGTACTGGAGTGCACCACTGGAGCAGTCAAGGCATCAGAACTGCATCTTGAGGTGTCCAATGCCCCACTCAATCACAGCCTGAGTGGCTACATGGGCCTCATTGTACTGGGTCTACACTTCAGCCTCCAGCCTCAATCCTCAGTACTGGCGTCATTAGCCAGGTCATTAGCAGGTACACCTTAACACCCCAAGAGCCAGCAGTCCATCCTGAGGTAGTCCTAGAAGAGGCCGGTGATGACCGACTGCCCCAGGATTTAGTTGTCTCTCCCGGGAAGGGTGCACTCACGTGCATGATCTTCATCTGATGGTCGCACACGTGCTGTATGTTCAGGGAATGGAACCCCTTTCTGTTAACGTAGGGCACACCCAGATGGCCCGGTGAGCGCAGGGCAACATGCGTATAATCTATTACCCCATAGACCTGATGGTGAAGAAACCTGCTGCCGGAGCATCTTGTTGGGCTTGGTCCATGTCAAAGATGATGTTGTTTTCCATCCGGACAAACAGATCACCCGTGACCTGTTGGATGCACCTGTGGCCTGTCAGATGCCACACAGAGGTCCCCACTCAAGCCCTATAATGATCCTGAGACATAAAAGTTCAAAGCTGCAGTGACCTTGATGGCAACCAGGAGGGGGTGTTCTCCTCCACCAAGTGATGCCAAGTACGCGAGGAGATGACACAGGTGCCGCATCATCTCCTTGTTGAGGCCGAGTTTCTTGTGGCACATGCTGTCTGTCATCTGTCAAACGACTAATGATGCCTGTACACCCTAGGTTGTTGCGAGACTCCCCCTGTGGGTCCCTCCATGGCCTGATGGGTGGCCGAATCCTCAGGGTGTGGTGTGGGGTCCGGCACATGGTCTGCCGCATCGAGCATCTGCAGACGCTGCTGCTGCTACCGCTGTCTCCAGCGTCTGGCCACCCAGCCGAGCAGCAGCACCGCTAGGGAAATTTCTGGGTCTAAAATCCCTGCCGTAGTATTCAATATCTGGACGGCATTGGGAGAGGGTGTTAGACTGACAAAAAGCGGCGGCTCGCTGGCGGCCACTGTCGCCAACCCATGGGACCATGTCCGGGTTGGCACTCAGCAGTCCTTCCTCCTGCCCAGAGCCTACAAGGCCCTGGGGTTCACCATGTTGCGGAGAGGCAGATGGTTCAAGGCCCAGCTGACCCTGCATCATCTGGCTTTGCCGTGGTTCCCCATGGTTTGCACCATCGCGTTGATGCACTCTAACATCTCCCAATCATTTCCTCAGACCAGCATTCAGCAACACTACCTTCCACAGGCCATCAAACTACATTAAACATCACATGACCTCTGTTTAGCAAAGGATTAAGTCCAAAGACTTCCAGAGAATTACTGTTTTCTCCAGGGTACTATTCTTGAGATGTACCTGCTGCTGAGGTCTCAGCATTTGAAGCCGATTATTATTTTCATCAGTAAGGATTAACACTCGCTAAATGAAGTAACAATCTGCAATGTTAACTAATGGTTCTGCATGTAAACTCTTCCAAAGCAAATGTACAGACATCAGGGATTACTTTTCATAGCCATGGAAGAAGATTATTTTTAAAAGTTCAATTAATGGTTTAGAAGTTGCAGCTAACTTGTATCTGACTTTCAGCATTGGTTCCCAGCAATTTATTGTGTCATGTAGTTTGTCTAGGAGGTGAACCATTGCTGCATGTTGACCAGGTCCCTGATTTCGTCATTGACCTCACCAGGCCGTAGATGGATTGAGGTTCCAGTAATTAACAATGGACATATAGCTGTGAAAGGGAAGCTGCAAAATAACATTTTGCACCGTCAAGCAACTCAGCAAATTCAGTAACAATATAAACTATAGTTCCTGTACCAGCCTCCCCGAACAGTTCCCACTAACTTCATTTGAAGCCTACTTGTGACAATAAGCGATTTTCATTTTCATTTCATTTTCATACAGTACTGCACTTAAGGTTCAGTCTCAAGAGGCCCTGAAAAAGGTGGTGGGCTTTGAGGTGAAGGCTGGGGGTGCCAAGGAAATAGTGGGGAGTCTGGTTAGGCTCCTGACACATTCTGGGCTGGGACGTTACCCAGGGATGGGCAAGTGGATTGGCTGCCCGCACCACGGGGGCAGGTGGCCAAATCACATAGTTAAGTTCCCAGTTAGGACCAATTATCCAGCCACGCCAGCACTTTGCCTGAAGCTGAGTGTCCCCAGCCGTTTCGGGAGAATTCCAGCCTAATGATGGCAGCCTCCCTGGGTGGGCTAATGTGCTGTGCCATCAGAGCTGGAAGCTCTCTCTGGAAGCAAAGGGAAGCATCAAAGGCCATCCCCGTAGTCCCGACAATCTAACCAAAGGGATTTCTTCTCTGATCCAATGGACTTGCAGCCACCTTCCTTCTGAAATATTTAATTATTTTTATGCTTCCGAGGACACCTCCATTTTGAGGAAGCCACAAGGTCACGTACCTGATGCCGGCGTTATTGGGAGCTTGCTGGAGGTGATGAGTTAGGACGCTGCCTCCGCGAACATTGCTCTGCTGGTGTTGCTGTAGATAAGAGCGGGCTAGGGACCCCCATTTAGCCGTGACATTGCAATCCTGAAGCCCTCAGGAAAATCTTGGGTGAGAAGGAAAAATAGGTAGAAAACCTAGATAGTTTTCTTCTTAAAAAAGCTGACGGGACTTCCGGTGGCGGCTATGAAGGAGTAAGTCGCACATTTGGTGGCTCCCCCTCTGGTTGGACTTTTGGACATTTCCCCCCGATTTTCTACCGGACTTGAATTGTAAAACTGATGACAGAGGCAATTGTGTACTGAATTCCCACATTGGTGCATGGAGAAAAAGACTAGACGTGCTCGTAAAGGCAGAAACAGAAAGACAGAGAAGGCTTGGGCTGAAGCTGCAGCAGGAGACAGCATGGCGGAGGACCGGACCTCTAGTTTGCCGACCCAGCGGTCAACGGAGCAGCTGATGCAAGTTATTCTGGAAGGCGTTGCTAAGCAGAAACGGGACTGCTTGGACACGATAAAATAGTCAATTGAGCGGCTGGAGCTTAGATTGGACGCCCAAGATCGGGCGATCCAGAAGGTGGAGAAGGCGCTGGCTGAGCAGGAGGGACATCAAACTGCGGTGGGGTTGGAGGTGGGGATGCTGAGAGACCAGCAGAAGAAGCTCCTGGAGAAGGTGGAGGACCACAGAATAGGCCCCGCCGGCACTTGAGAATCGTTGGGCTCCCGGAGGGGTCCGAAGGAGCGGACTCTGGGGCATACATCGCGGACATGTTTGAGAAGCTGCTGGGGGATGGGGCATTCCCCCAACCCTTGGAGATGGACAGGGCTCACAGAGCACTCGCAAGGAAGCCGTGGATGCGAGACCCCCCCCCCCCCCGAGGGCAATGGTGGTGGGATTCCACAGGTACTTGGATAAGGAAAGCATTCTACAGTGGGCCAAGCAGACACGGAGCTGTAAGTGGGTCAACAGTATCCTGCAGATTTACCAAGACCTGAGTGTGGAGGTGGCCAGGAGAAGAGCAGGCTTCAACCAGATTAGGGCGATCCTTTTTAAGAAAAAGGTTGATGCGCTAACAATTGCACACAAAGACTCGAATCGGTACAAGAGAGGCTTTATTACCATGAGATGTTATTCCTTCGACTGCAGCTGTAGAATGGCAACTCAGGAGAAATCATGAATATTTATGCTGCTCCCTGTGGGCGGAGCTAGCCGGCAGGGGCTTACTGGCAAACCTGTAATAGCAGGTACTGCTGTATATCCCCTAATACAGGCACACACATATATATACAGTGGTGGATCACCACATTCACCCCCTGTTAAGAATGAGTCCGGCGGGGGTGACGTGAAACTATGTACATGATCCGTGATTTATTTACAGAGGGGAGGGGGAAAAAAATCAAGTGTCCATCTTGCAACCCGGTGCCCGTCATAGGTTGAGTCTGACCGGCGGTCGGTCGGTTCGTTGAGAGCGACGCAGCAGTGGTGGCGACGTCTGCACAGGCGGTGTTGGCGTCAACGGCATCGGTGGTGGCGGTGTTGGTGCTGGCCAGTGGCTGGACGACTCCGGGAGCGTGCCAAAATCTTCCATGTCCTCTAGTGTGGACAGGGGAACGAGGGATGGGCCTGGTATGATTAGCATAGTTGCCTGCCATTGGTGCAGAACATCGGCTTACCATTGGCCCTGGTCGGTCATGTGTCTTCTCGACCGGTTGGTTGAGACCAGTCATGTGACGGCTCCCCGATTGGTCGAGAGGCTGAATTAATACCCAGTATTAATACATAATAAATAATAATAATTAATAAATACCCAGTACTCCCGGCGGTCGTCCTTCTACTGTAATCGACCGCAGGGCTAACATCTAGTAGATTAAAGCCATACTTTTGTTCAGCAACTCGTCTCGCGTTTAATTGATGGCCCTGATGACGATGGCAGACGTCATATCCGGGCATGGGATGGCGAAGGGGAACCTCGAAAATTCATCGACCACACTAAGGATGTAGGTGTTGCGGTCAGTGGAGGGGAGGGGCCCTTTGAAATCCACGCTGAGGCATTCAAAAGGGCGGGACGCTTTCACCAGGCGCGCACGGTCTGGCCGGTAGAAGTGCGGCTTGCACTCCGCACAGACCTGGCAGTCTCTGGTGACTGTCCGTACTTCCTCGACGGAGTAGGGCAGATTGCGGGCTTTGATAAGGTGGTACAAGCATGAAGGCTACGACTTCCGGTTGCGGTGATGCGGAGCTAAACCGCACGTTCGGTAGCTCCCGCTATTTTTGGTCTTATGGGCTCTTTTTAGGGCCCCCAGCGGTGCTGGTTGGACTTTTCCCCGGGTGGAAACGCATCCACTATGCTTATCTGCCGGTGGATGGACTGGACCAGGAGCGGAGCGGTCAAAAAATCGGCTTTGGAGCAGAGGAAGGTGCGAGGCAGGAAAAACAAGATGGCAGCGGGCGGGGAACAGGCAGCGTGGCAGCAGTAGGAGCTGCTCCATTGCTGCTTCAGAGAGCTGAAGGCTGAGATCTCGGAACCGTTTAAGGCCTCGCTGGACAAGCTCATGGCGACTCAGACGGCTCAGGGTGCGGAGATCCGAGAGCTACAGCAAAAGGCCTCGGAGAGCGGGGACGAACTCCTGGGCCTGGCAGTGAAGGTGGAGTCGCACGAGGTGCTTCACAAGAAATGGCTGGCAAGGATGGAGGAGATGGAGAACCGCTCCCGTCAGAAGAACTTGCGGATTCTGGGCCTCCCGGAGGGGCTGGAAGGTTCGGATTTGGGGGCCTACGTGGTTGTGATGCTGAACTCGTTAATGGGCGCGGGGTCGTCCCAAGGACCCTTGGAGCTGGAGGGGGCCCATCGAGTGCTGTTGAGGAAGCCCAGGCCGTGCGAGCCGCCTAGGGCTGTGCTGGTCCACTTTCACCGCTTCGTTGACAGTGAGTGTGTGCTGAGATGGGCGAAGAAGGAAAGAAGCAGCAGGTGGGAGAACGCGGAGATCAGGATTTATCAGGACTGGAGCGCCGAGGTGGCGAAGAGAAGGGCTGGTTTCAATCGGACGAAGGGAGTGCTTCATAGGAAGGGGGTGAAGTTTGGCCTGCTACAGCCGGCTCGCCTCTGGGTCACTTACAAGAACCGCCAGCTCTACTTTGATTCTCCGGAGGAGGCCTGGGCCTTTGTTCAGGCAGAGAAGTTGGACTCAAACTGAGGACTGGGGAGGCTGGGGAATGATGTACATAGTCCGGAGGCTCTGTCCTCCTTGGAATCCTTTCGTTTTTATTGGCTGTGTTTGATGTTGCCTTTTTGCTGTTCTGCTTTTTCGCTTTTTGGGGCTGTTATTTATTTATTGGGGTGCTTTTTAGTTTTTTCACTGGTGGAGGGTTGGGGAGCTGTTCGCGGTCCCGCTGGGTCATGTGCCCGTCTTTTTCCCGCGTGTTGGGTCGGGGGGGGGGCGGGGTTTGGGATGGAAGCGCGGGTTTTCTTCAGTAGCGGGCGGGGCCGGCACTGGGAGGGGGGGGGAATGGTGGTTGTGTTTCATCGGGGGGGGGGGGGGGGGGGGGGTGTCGGGATGGCGGGAGAAGCCGGGGTCAGCAGGAGTCGGCTGACTTACGGAAGTACAATGGTAGAGGTTACGCAGCTAGGGGGACCCTAGCTTGGGGGGTGGGAGGGGGGGGCAGTAGAGGGGGGGTTCCGGGTTGCTGCTGCAGGGGCCGTCGGGGAACGCCTGGTGAAGGGGGAGGTTGGGGGGAGGGGGGGGGGGGGGTCTGCCACCGTGGGAAACGGGCCTGGGGGATTCTCCGGGCACGTGGTGAGCCGAGGGAGAGCTATGGCTGACCGGCGCAGAGGGAGAGGGAAGACCCCCCAGATTCGACTGGTCACATGGAACGTGAGGGGGCTGAATGGACCGGTGAAGTGGTCCCGGGTCTTGGCACAGCTGAAGGGGCTGGGAGCGGACGTGGCTATGCTCCAGGAGACGCACCTTAAGGTGGCGGATCAGGTGAGGCTGAGAAGAGGCCGGGTGGGGCAGGTGTTTCACTCTGGGCTTGATGCGAAGAATCGAGGGGTGGCGATCTTAGTTGGCAAGAGCTTGTCGGTTGTTGTGTCGAGTGTGGTGGCGGACAGTGCAGGTAGATACGTAATGGTGAGTGGTAGACTTCAGGGGAGCGGGTGGTTCTGGTCAATGTGTACGCCCCCAACTGGGACGATGCGGGCTTCATGCGGCGAATGCTGAGCCAGATCCCGGACCTGGAGATGGGGGGTCTGATCTTGGGAGGGGACCTTAATACTGTGTTGGATCCGGCTCTGGATCGTTCACAGTCTAGGACGGGTAAGAGGCCGGCGGCGGCCTCGGTGCTGAGGGGGTTCATGGATCAGATGGGAGGGGTAGACCCTTGGAGGTTTTTGAAGCCGGGTGGTAGTGAGTTCTCCTTTTTCTCCCATGTCCACAAGGCTTATTCCCGGATTGACTTTTTTGTTCTCAGCAGGGCGCTAATCCCGAGAGTGGTGGGGGTGGAGTATTTGGCGATAGCCATTTCTGACCATGCTCCGCATTTGGTGGACCTGGAGCTGGGGGAGGGGAAGGATCAGCGCCCGCTGTGGAGGTTAGATGTGGGGCTTCTGGCAGAGGAGGAAGTATGTGGGCGGGTCGGTCGGGAAGCCAACGATAACGGGGAGGTGCAAGTTGGGGTGGCTTGGGAAGCGCTGAAGGCAGTGGTTAGAGGTGAGCTGATATCCATTCGGGCGCACAGGGAGAGGGGAGAGAAGGTTGAGACGGAGAGGCTGGTGGATGAAATGGTAAGGGTGGACACGAGGGATGCGGATGTCCCGGAGGAGGGGCTTTTGAGGTAGCGTCGCAGTCTCCAAGCGGAGTTTGATATACTGACCACCCGGAATGTGGAGGCACAGTGGAGGAGGGCGCAGGGGGCGGTATGAGTACGGGGAGAAGGCAAGTCGGATGCTGGCCCACCAGCTCTGGAAGCGGGAGGCAGCGAGAGAGATAGGGGGAGTCACAGATGCAGGAGGGAACTTGGTGCGGAGTGGCAGGGACATTAATGGGGTGTTCAGATCCTTTTACAAGGGGCTGTACCGGGCGGTGCCCCCTAGGGAGGGAGGTGGGTGGGATGGACCGCTTTCTGGATAAGCTGGAGTTCCCAAGAGTAGAGGATGATCGGGTGGAGGGTCTGGGGGCCCCAATCGAGTTGGAGGAGCTGATGGACGCGTTGGGGAGCATGCAGACAGGGAAAGCACCGGGACCTGATGGGTTCCCGTTGGAGTTTTATAAGAAGTTTTCAGATCTGCTGGGCCCGCTGCTTGTGAGGACCCTGAATGAGGCGAGGGAAGGGGGGGCTCTGCCCCCGACGATGTCTAGAGCAATAATCTCACTGATCCTGAAGCGGGATAAGGACCCCCTCCAGTGTGGCTCTTACAGGCCGATTTCGCTCCTCAACGTGGATGCAAAGTTGTTGGCTAAGGTACTGTCCAGGAGGGTGGAAGATGTGGTCCCGATGGTTATTCATGAGGACCAAACGGGGTTTGTGAAGGGGAGGCAGCTGAATGTCAACGTACGGCGGCTTCTCAATGTTATGATGATGGCGTCGGTGGCTGGGAAGGCGGAAATAGTAGCATCGATGGATGCGGAGAAAGCTTTTGACAGGGTGGAGTGGAGCTACCTGTGGGAAGTGCTGAGGAGGTTTGGGTTTGGTGAGGGATTCATCAGCTGGGTCAGGTTGCTGTATAGCTCCCTGGTAGCGAGTGTGGTGACGAATGGGAGGAGGTCAGAGGACCTTCGGCTTTCCCGGGGACGAGGCAGGGGTGCCCCTTGTCTCCCCTGCTCATCGTGTTAGCGATTGAGCCCTTGGCCATGGCGCTGAGGGATTCGAAGTACTGGAGGGTGATTGTGCCGGGGCGGAGGGGGGGGCACCGGTTGTCGCTGTACGCATATGATTTACTGGTGTACATCGCGGATCTGGCGGGGGGGATGCCAGAGGTGTTGAAGATACTTGGGGAGTTTGGGGATTTTTCGGGCTACAAGCTCTATGTGGGGAAGAGTGAGCTGTTTGTGCTGCACCTGGGGGACCAGGAGAGGGAGATAGGAGAGCTCCCGTTGAAGAGGGCGGAGAGGAGCTTTAGATATCTTGGTGTCCAGATAGCTAGGGGCTGGGAGGCCCTGCACAGGCTAAACTTTTCGAGGCTGGTGGAACAGATGTAGGAGGAGTTCAGGAGGTGGGATGTGTTGCCACTCTCTTTGGCGGGTAGGGTCCAGTCAGTTAAGATGACGGTGCTCCCGAGGTTTTTGTTTCTTTTTGAGTGCCTCCCCATATTGATTCCGAAGGCTTTTTTAAAGAGGGTTAATAAGAGTATTCTGGGATTCGTGTGGGCGCGGAAGACCCCGAGAGTGAGGAGGGTATTCCTGGAGCGAGGAAGGTAGGTAGGCGGCTATGCATTGCCCAACTTGTGTGGGTATTACTGGGCTGCGAAGGTGGCAATGATTCGCAGGTGGGTGATGGAGGGGGAGGGTGCCGCATGGAAGAGGTTGGAGATGGTGTCCTGTGTGGGTACGAGTTTGGAGGCATTGGTGACGGCCCCGCTCCCACTCCCCCCGGCAAGGTACTCTACGAGTCCGGTAGTGGTGGCGTCCCTCACACTTTGGGGGCAGTGGAGGTGGCATAGGGGGGAAGTGAAGGCCTTCACTTTGCACCAGGGAGAATAGATGGTGGGTTTTTGAGTTGGCATAAGGCAGGCATCAGGCGGATGGGGGACCTTTTCCTCGACGGGAAGTTTGTAACTTTAGAGGAGTTGGAGGGGTAGTGGGGCCTCCCCCCGGGAATGCTTTCAGGTATATGCAGATTAGGGCGTTTGTTAAGCGGCAGATGGCGGAGTTCCCGCTGCTGCCGCCAAGGGGGGTGCAGGATAGGGTGCTCTCGGGGACGTGGGTCGGTGAGGGTAGGATCTCGGCAATTTATCAGATGATGCAGGAAGAGGAGGAGATCTCGGTGGAAGAGCTGAAAGCGAAGTGGGAGGAGGAGCTGGGGAAGAGATCGACGATGGGACGTGGGCGGGGGGTGGGGTGGTGGTAAGAAGGGGTGGGATCAGGGTTTGTTAAGGGGGTTTGTTTTTGAGTCGGTGTGTTTGCTATTTTCTTCTTTTTTGTATTATTAAGTTATTAATTTATTGCTTTGTACTGGGGGGACTTCTCTTTTGATTTATTTCTACACCTGTTTACTTTATTGTTGGGAGAAAATTTGTTGTTGAAAAATTTGAATAAAAATTATTTTTAAAAAAACATGAAGGCTACCGACCGTTGGTCAGTGAGGAGGGAGAACCCCCTGCCGGCCAGGTAATGCCTCCAGTGCCGCACCGCTTCAACGATTGCCTGGGCCTCCTTTTCAACAGACGAATGACGAATTTCGGAGGCATGGAGGGTGCGGAAAAAGAATGCCACGGGTCTGCCTGCCTGGTTTAGAGTGGCGGCAAGGGCGATATCTGAAGCGTCGCTCTCTACTTGGAAGGGCAGTGTCTCGTCTACTGCGTGCATCCCGGCCTTGGCTATGTCTGAGCGAATACGGGCGAAGGCCTGTTGTGCCTCGGCCGTGAGGGGAAATTGCGTGGACTGGATCAGTGGGCGGGCCTTGTCCGCGTATTGTGGGACCCACTGGGCGTAGTAAAAGAACCCCAGGCAGCGTTTGAGGGCCTTGGGGCAGTGGGGGAGTGGAAGCTCCATGAGGGGGCGCAAGCGGTCGGGATCGGGCCCTAATAGTCCGTTTTGGACTACGTAGCCGAGGATGGCTAAGTGGTCTGTGCTGAATACGCACTTCTCCTTGTTATGAGTGAGGTTGAGGAGAGATGCGGTGTGGAGAAATTTGGCAAGGTTGGCGTTCATGGTCCTGCTGGTCGTGGCCGCAGATGGTGACATTATCTAACTATGGAAACGTGGCCCGCAGTCCGTACCGGTCAACCATTCGGTCCATTTCTCGTTGAAATACCGAGACCCCGTTAGTGATGCCGAAGGGAACCCTAAGGAATTGATAGAGGCGACCGTCCGCCTCGAAGGCAGTGTAGGGACGGTCCGATTTATGGATGGGGAGCTGGTGGTAGGCGGATTTCAGGTCAATTGTTGAGAAGACCCGGTACTGTGCAATCTGATTGACCATATCAGATATGCGAGGGAGGGGGTACACGTCGAGCTGTGTGTACCGGTTGATGATCTGTAGTCCACGACCATCCTGTGTTTCTCCCCAGTTTTAACCACCACCACTTGGGCTCTCCAGGGATTGTTGCTGGCCTCGATAATACCCTCCCGAAGCAGCCGCTGGACTTTGGACCTGATGAAGGTCCTGTCCTGGTGCTGTATCGTCTGCTCCTGGTGGCGAAGGGCTTGCAATCTGCAGTCAGATTGGCAAAGAGGGAAGGAGGGTCAACCTTGAGGGTCGTGAGGCCGCAAACGGTGAGTGGGGGTAGGGGTCCGCCGAATTTGAGGGTGAGGCTCTGGAGGTTACATTGGAAGTCCAGGCCCAGTAAGAGTGTCGCACAGTGGTTGGGGAGAACGTACAGGCGGAAACGGCTGAATTCAACGCCTTGTACGGTGAGTTTGACCAGACAGAAGCCCCGGATCGGGACAGAGTGGGATCTGGAGGCCAGGGAGATCCGCTGGTTGGCAGGATGGACCGCGAGGGAGCAGTGCCTTACCGTGTCTGGATGGATGAAGCTATCGGTGCTCCCGGAGTCAAGTAGGCAGTAGGTCGCGTGGCCGTTGATGAGCACCGTCGTTGAAGCGGTAGCCAGGTTGCGAGGACGGGATTGGTCGAGCGTCATGGAGGCGAGTAGCGGGCGATCGTCCGAAGAGTCCGTTGAGTAGTGGCAGCGACCCGGGTCCCGTGGTCCAGTCCCGAGGGGAGGACAAAATGGCGGCGTCCGAAGTACCTGCGGGGAAGAAGATGGCGGCGCCCATGCAGCACATGTTGTGGTGGCGGGCCACGATGGCGGCGACCATGGAGCGCACGTTGCGGGGGCGGGGCAAGATGGTGGCACCCACTGATCGCACGTGGAGTCGGGGGAGGAAAATGGTGGCGCCCATGTTGCGCACATTGCGGGGGCGGTGAATGATGGCGGCGCCCACTGATCGCACGTGGACCTGGGGGGAGAAGATGGCGGCGCCCACTGGTCGCACGTGGTCCCGGGAGCAGCGGATGGCGGGGCCCATTGCGCGATTGGCTGAGGAGAGGGGGAGAGGTCGGGCGCGATAGCGGTAACTGCGCGGGCCTGACACACATGCTGCAAAGTGGCCTTTCTTGCCACAGGATTTACAGGTGGCGGCGCCGGCCGGGCAGCGCTGGTGGTGGTGCTTCTGCTGGCCGCAGAAGTAGCAGCGGGGACCCCCAGGGTGTGCGGTGTGGCGAGCAGCGCAGGCATACTGCGCGGGAGCGGCCCCTGTCGGGGGGGTCGGTTGCGGGGTCCACGAGGGGTAGGATGGGTGGGCCACGCAGCGGGCGAGGTAGGATTGCACGTTACGGGAAGCGACGGTCATCGAGAGAGCTAAAGTCTTAGTCGCCGCTAGATCGAGCAGTCGTTGCCGGATGGGGTCTGATGCAATACCCGTCACAAAAGCATCTCGCATGAGGAGGTTGGAATGTTCCGTAGCCGTGACGGCCTGGCACTCGCAGTCCTGTACTAGAGGGATAAGGGCCCGCCAGAAGTCCTCAATCGACTCACCCGGTTGCTGGACGCGAGTGGAGAGTACATGCCTCGCAAACAGTGTTCATCGACTGGACGTAATTTTCTTTGAGAAGTTCCATAAGTTGGTCGGCGCGTCCTGTATCAGCGGGAACACGCTGGAGCTCAACCTTGAGTAGAGTAGTTGAATTTTCTGAGCTTCCGATGGTGTAGGGTCCGCTGAGGTGATGTAGGCCTCGAAGACAGCCAGCCAGTGGTTAAAGTCTTTTCTGGCTTTCGGCGATTGCGGATCCAGCTGCAAGCGGTCGGGTTTAATTCTGATGTCCATGATGCGGAAAATCTCACGGTAATAAATTGATGCGCTAACAATTGCACACAAAGACTCAAATCGGTACAAGAGAGGCTTTATTACAGTGAGATGTTATTCCTTTGACTGCAGCTGTAGAATGGCAGCTCAGGAGAACTCATGAATATTTATCCTGCTCCCTGTGGGCGGAGCTAGCCGGCAGGGGCTTACCGGCAAACCTGTAATAGCAGGTACTGCTGTACATCCCCTAATACAGGCACACACATATATATACAGTGGTGGATCACCACAAAGGTGAAGTTCGGACTGTTGTATCCGGCCCGTCTCTGGGTCACGCATGAGGAACAGCACTTTTATTTCGAGTCGCCTGAGGACAAGCTGGACTTCACGAAAAAGAAAGGACTGGTGGTGGACTGAGAACTTTTGAACTTTGCTGCAACGTTCTTGTTTTTTTTTTGTTTTTCTGTTCTGTTAAAAAAAAATGTTTCTTGTTTTTCGTTTTGTGGAAGCTGTTTGTAATGCCTTTTGCATTGATTTGAGACCAGTGGTAGAGCTGAGTGAGTTAAGATTTTCATTTGCACTGTTGGGGGATGGAGGTGTGCTTGTTTAGATCTTGGTCTTTTTCTGTCGGGCAATTGTGTGGGGATTGTTTGATGTTGGAGTATGTTTGTATAAGCGGGAGGTGGAGGGTGGCGAGGGAACAACAGGGGTGGGAGAATATCCAGTGCCACGATGGTGGTAATGTTGCAGGAGACACACCTTAAAGTAACCAATCAGATTAGATTGAGGAAAGGCTGGGTCAGTCAGGTCTTTCACTCGGGGTTAGACTCGAAGACTAGAGGGGTCGTGATCCTGATCAATAAGCTGGTGGTGTTTGAGGCGGGTAGAATAGTCTCGGATGTGGGATGTCGGTACATTATGTTCAGTGGAAACTTGAGGGGGTGCAGGTAGTATTAGTAAATGTGTATGCGCCAAATTGGGATGATGTGCAGTTTATAAAGAGGATGCTGGGGAAGATACCGGACCTGGACTCGCACAGGTTGGTCATGGGAGGGGACTTCTGCACAGTTTTTGACCCTGGCTTGGACTGGTCAAGCTCGAAAATGGGCAGGGTGCCAGCAATGGCAAAGGAACTAAAAGGGTTCATGGAGCAGATGGGGGGGGGGGGGGGGGGGGGGGGGGGGGGGGGGGGGTTGGATTCATGAAGATTTGGGCAGCCGAGGGTGAAGGGGTTCTCCTTCTACTCGCATAAAGTATACTCCCGGGTTGATTTCTTTATTTTGAGCAGGGCCTTACTGGCAGGGGTGGTGGACATGGGGTACTCAGCGATCACAATCTCAGACCATGCTCCACTCTGGGTTGACCTGCAGGTTAGTAAAGACAGTAACCAGCGCCCGCAATGGAGGTTAGATGTGGGTGACGAAGGGGTCTGCGAGCGGCTGAGGAAATGTATTCAGAACTACCTACAGATCAACGACACGGGGGAAATTTCAGCAGCTCTGCCTCTGGTGGTCTGGGAAGCACTGAAGGCGGTGGTCAGAGGGGAGGTGATCTCGATACGGGCCCATAGGGAGAAGGTAGACAGGACAGAGACGGACCGACTGGTAAAGGAGATACTACAGATCGATAGGAGGTATGCGGAGACCCCAGAGGCAGGGCTTTTAAGGGAACAGCGGAGGCTACAGGCGGAGTTTGGCTTGTGAACCACAGTCAGGGCGGTGGAAGAGCTGAGAAGAGCGAGGGGGGTGATCTATGAGCATGGAGAGAAGGCCAGCAGAAAGCTTGCACAGCAGCTTAGAAAGAGGGAGACAGCCAAGGAGATAGGGAAAGTAAATGATGGAGATGGGAGCCTGGTTGGAGATTCAGCAGGGGTAAATAAGACATTTAGGATTTCTACAGTAGACTGCACAGGTCAGACCCCGCGAGTATGGAAGGTAATGCTTGAGCAGAGTCGGGGAGAGGGCGGGCTGGCGCTGCCAAATTTTAGTAGCTATTACTGAGCAGTGAATATAGCTGATGTACCATCAATTGAACGCAGTTGCTGTACAAAAGTATGGCTTTAATCAGCTAGATGTTAGCCCTGCGGTCGATTACAGTAAATGGACGACCGCCGGGAGGACTGGGTATTTATACCCCACCCTGGAGGCGGGGTTAACTCAGCCTCTCGACCAATCGGGCAGCCGTCACATGACTGGTCTCAACCAACCGGTCGAGAGGCACATGACCGACCAGGGCCAATGGTAAGCCGGTGTTCTGCACCAATGGCAGTCAGCTATGCTAATCATACCACCACAATAGCCATGATCAGGAAGTGGGTGGTGGGGGAGGGGTCGGCATGGGAGCGTATGGAGGCGGCTTCATTCAAGGGCACCAGTCTGGTAACTGCGCCTCTGCCGTTCCCGCCGGCACGGAACTCCACCAGCCCTGTGGTGGTGGCGGCCCTGAGAGTCTGGGGGCAATGGAGGAGACGTGGGAGCAGCGGGAGCATCGGTCTGGTCCCCAGTCTGTAATAACCACCGGTTTGCCCCGGGAAGTATGGATGAGGGGTTCCGGATATGGCAGAGAGCAGGGATTGAGAGGATGGGGATATGTTTATAGAGGGGAGCTTTCCGAGTACGAGGGCGCTGGAGGAGAAGTTTGGATTGGCGAGGGGAAACAAATTCAGGTATCTGCAGGTGCGGGACTTCCTACGTAAACAGGTGTCAACCTTCCCGCTCCTACCGCTAATGGGGATTCAGGACAGGGTAGTTTCCAGAGGGTGGGTCGGAGAAGGGAGCGTCTCTGACATTTACAAGGAACTTATGGGGTCAGAGGAGACGCAGACCAAGGAGCTGAAGTGCAAGTGGGAGGAGGAGCTGGGAGGAGAGATAGAGGATGGTCTATGGGCGGACACGTTGAGTAGTCAAAACGTCCGCAACATGTGCCAGGCTTAGCCTGATACAATTCAAGGTCATTTATCGGGCTGACATGACAGTGGCCTGGATGAGCGGATTCTTTGGGGTGAAAGACAGGTACGCAGAATGTGCGGGAGGACCAGCAAACCATGTCCACATGTTCTGGACATGTCCGAAGCTTCGGGGAATTTGGCAGGGGTTTGCAGATGTCATGCCCACGGTGTTAAAAGCAAGGGTGGCGCTGAGTCCAGAGGTGGCGATTTTCGGAGTGTCGGAAGACCCGGGAATCCAGGAGGAGAAAGACGCAGATGTTCTGGCCTTTGCTTCCCTGGTAGCCGGAGACGGATACTATTAGCTTGGAGGGACTCAAAGCCCCCGAAGTCGGAGTCCTGGCTATTGGACATGGCTAGCTTTCTCTGTTTGGAGAAAATCAAGTTTGCCTTGAGAGGGTCACTGTTAGGGTTCGCCCGGAGGTGGCAACCGTTCGTCGACTTCTTCGCGGAAAATTAATCGTCAGCAGAAGAGGGGGGTTAGTTTAGCTTAGAGTAGGGGGTTAATAAAGGTGGGACCTGGAAGGAAGGGAGACGGCTTTTGCACTATGTTTATAGTTTCATGTACATTGTTTATTTTGTTGTTGTTACAATACCAGAAATACCTCAATAAAATGTTTATTGAAAAAAAAAGCTGACGGGTGTGAAAATTAGAATACAAGCCTATGAAAGTAATAGACAGGAAATGACCTAACGGTCTATCCACCCTGTCCCCCACAGTAATGATGCTTATACATCCAATTGGAGCCATGTAATCACAAGAGAGAAAAGAAAATAAGATTAAAAATCAAGGCTGATCATAGAAAAGCAAAATGGAAAACCCCTCTCCTTGGGCTTTTGGAATTCGTTCAGAAATTGCATTGGTCCTGATTTGTATTAGAGGAACAGAAGTGTGAAGATCAAGCAAAAGTGAATAATATTTAAAGAATAAGACTTCATTGCAAGTGATGAATTTGAGGGTGGGAATACTTGTACTCCTTTGTTTATTTGTATTAAATATTTGGTTCATTGATATTATGAACGAAAGGTGTCAACTTAAGATTTTCACTATTGAAAGGGTTGAAGCCATCTCCCCACTTAAGCTTTGACAATGTAATTTCTAAAGAGTTGATCAACAAACATTCTAATTCTATTTATCCATTTCTATTCCATTAGAAAATACATCAGATTTCACACATTGTTCATCTGAACCAGGTGCTGTGCTGCACACATTTTAGTTGCAAATTCCGTGTCAGCTGGCTGGGAATTTAGGCTTTGTTAAATTTCTTGTGGATTGCCATCTGTGCCTTGCCATGAATCTTGTTTGATGAATTTTTCTCGCTTGCTGATCTTTATCTGCTCCATGCAAATGTTAATACTGTATAATGCAATCAATCATTGCACAATCAATCAACTCTTTCACATACAGTATACAAGATAATTTTTGTAGCACTGAAAGAGCATTCTATTTGATTGCACATGTCAATTTAATAGTGATCATAAAAAGTTTGAAACTGTAACTTACATTTCAATCGGGATTTACTTATGTATACAGTACTAACTTCAATATTGTTTAGTTTCTGTCTAAAAATTGAATAATTTATTGAAATTTAATGATCAGCCACTATCGGACTTTGTGAAAGTGACAATTATCAGATTTTGAAAAAAAATCAAAAAAGCTTTTAAATTAATTTGGTTGTTAATCCTGATTTTAATTTAATCTACCTGGCATTAAAGGGTAAGTTTAGGGTCAGACCATCCAATATCACTTTCCATTGACCCAAATCTGCCTCATTCCAATGGGGCAGTTTAATTAAAATCTGAACTATGGTGAATTAAAGGATGAGCCGTGACTCAGTAGTAGCATTTCCCTCTGAGTCTGAAGGCAGTGGGTTTTATCCCCAGTCCAAATAGTGTTGGCAAGCATAGATTAAAGTTCTGGTCTTTGGCTATTGAGTTGACATCCAACACGGTATGACATTGGATCATCGAAGGCCCATAGTGCCTGTCAACTATCCAATTCAACACATTTCCCTGCTCCTTGCTCACTGCCTGCCCATTCACCCTTTCAAGTGTATATCCGATTTATTTTTGAAAGATACGATTGAATCTGCTTTCTCCATTCTTTCAGGCAGTGAATTCTGGATTGTAACAACTCACTGTGTAAAATAAAAAAATCCTTCTCATTACCCCTTTGGTTCTTTTACCAATTGATGGTGCACTCCATCCTTGAGGTAGACCACCAGTATTCACTTGCCCCTACCCCAAAGTTGCTTGCAAGTAGAAAAACGCTGCAGGCGCAATTGAATTACTGTCAACAGGTAAGCCAGCTGTGACATTCGGGGAGGAGGGGGGGCTTTTTATGAATTCTGGGAGAAGGCCAGTCGCCTTTTAGCTCATTAGCTGAAGCGGAAGGCTGATTTCTGGGTGATTATGCAGATATTCATACATTCAATGCGGCTTTTGAAATATTCTATTGAGATCTCAATAGGTCAGAGTCCCGGCGAAGAGTTCAGCCATGTCGGAGTTTTTGGATGGGTTATCCTTCACACTGGGGGAGGGGGAGAGGCGGGAGGAGTTGGAATCCCCATTGGGCCTTGTGGAAATTAGGAAATTTATTGGGTTAATGCAGATGGGTAATGCTCATGGCCCTTATGGATTCCACACTGAGTTTTCTGAGAGGTTTGTATGGCAGTTGATCCCTTTAATATTTGGTATGTTCAATGACTCTCTTTCCATCCGGAGGTGATTGTTTCCATGGACACCGAAAAAGCATTTGATAGAGTGGAGTGGGGAAGTCTCTGAGATTCTCATGAGATTTGGTTTTGGGCAAAAGTTAGTACCCTGGATTTGTTTACTGTACAGGGCCCACACTGCTAGTATTCGCATAAATGCCTTGATCTCGGGTTATTTTCCGCTGAATAGGGGTACACGGTAGCTATGTCCATTGTCTCTGCTTCTATTTGATTTGACAATTGTAACACTAGCCATAGCGTTAAGACTTTCCAGTAAGTGGAAGTGGGTGGGGGGGAGAAGGAGCATAGGCTGTCCTTGAACGCAGATGATCTGCTTCTTTATATTATGGGCCTAGTCTCCACTATGGATGAAATAATAAAGCTACTGAAGAGTTTTGTCTGCTTCTCTGGGTATAAGTTGAATTTGGACAAGAGCGAACACTTTACAGTTAACCCCCCTGGGAGAGGAGCCTATCTGGTGATGTTGCCTTTTCGCCTGGTCAGATCTAGCTTTCATTATCTGGGAATCCGGGTGACCCACTATCGGACCTCGCTCCGTAAATTATATTATGTTGGTCTGGTGAATGGGGTCAAATCTGATTTGCAGAAGTGGGATAACCTCTCCCTGTCCTTGCGGGCAGGGTTCAGACCATTGAAACGAATGTTCTCCCGAGGTTTTTATCTGTTTTTCAATGCCTCTCTACTTTTCTCCCCAAATTCTTCTTTGTCAGGGTTTACATATTAGTGCCCTCTTTTACTTGGGCAGGCAAGACCACAAGGACCGTAGGGCATTCCTCCAGAGAGATAGACAGTCAGGTAGTTTTGATTTATCCAATTTGTTATTTGATTATTGGGCTGCCAATATTGCGAAAGTACTGGGGTGGTTTTATGATCCATGTTCCATATGGGGTGATACTGGAGGCCAGTTCTTTGTCAGGGCTTGAGTTTGCATGCTTTAGTACCTGCCTCACTTCGGTTCTCTCCTGCAAGATTTTCTTTGAATCCAGTCGTGGTGTCCACCCTGAGAGGTTGGATGCTGTTCACACGACATTTTAAATTAAGCTCCATGTTGTTGTTGGCCCCTATCTGCAGTAATCATCTCTTTGTGCGGGCGGGCTCAGACTCCAATTTAAGCCTTGGAAGGAGACGGGTTTGGAGAGGGTTTGGGGACCTGTTTGTGGAGGGAAGGTCTGCTAACTTTGAGGAGCTGTTGGAAAAATTTCAACTCCCTGGGACCTATTTATTTAGATATTTCCAGATTCATGATTTTTTGCAGAAGACTTATCCTTCTTTTCCCTTGGCACCACCGTCCTCCTTGTTGGGGAGGATTTTATCTTTGGCCGAGGCTGGTGGAGGGAGTGATGGAACCATCAATTCCACGGACACGTGCTTGTAGGATTAGAATAGCGGTTTTAATATACTTCCAACAGAGCCAGCCTGTTAGCCGTTGAACTGGCTGACTCTGTGGCACGAATCTTTATACAGCAGCTCCAGGGGGAGGAGTTCTGGGCGGAGCCAAGGGGGGGAGACCAGTACAAACTCTCGAGTACTCCCAGAGCTACTCCCCCGGTGGTCAGGTAGTGCAACTTCACTTACAATATCGGTACATATATGCAATGGGAACAGAGTGACATTGGTAACTTATAATACCGTGTGAATCTCATTCACCACATTCACCCCCTGTGAAAAAAATCAAGTCCGGCAGGGGTGGTGGCTCACAGATTTAGTCTGTCCGGTGGACGAATTGTTCATTGCGATCTGTGGAACACCGGGGTTGCAGCCTCTTGCGGTGGCTGGGTGGGTGTTGAGAGCTGGGGTACGATGGCAGACGCCGGGGCGAGTCTCGTCCAAACTTCATACACCTCTGGCTCGACCGGAGACTGGGGGCGGGCTGGTGCTGGCGCGTGGAACAGGTGGGGCGAGCTTGCGGGATCGGGGGCGCGAGGAGGCGGCAGAACGGGGTAAGGGGTTCCTCAGTGGGGGTAGGGGGGAACTGGATCCAGCGGGAACTCCACAAATGCGTACTGGGGGTTGGAATGGAGGAGGCACACCTTTTCAACAAGGGGGTCGGTTTTGTGCGCCCTGATGTGCTTCCTCAGGAGAACCGGGCCTGGTGTCCTCAGCCACGCCGGAAGTGAGACCCCCGTGGTAGTGCCCCTAGAAAAAATGAAGAGCCGCTCGTGAGGGGTTTGATTGGTCGCTGTACAGAGGAGTGATCTAATTGCGTGGAGCGCGTCTGAGAAAGCAAGCAGGTGCAAGGTTTGTCTGTTGATTGGAGCTGTAGCTCCCAGACAAGACCGATACTGCAAAGCCATTACCAGACTAATGAGCCATCTCCGGGGACAAAAGGCAACATTTAAGTAACTGATACTAAGGCAGACACCCCGGCGCCAGAGGAGACTAGAACAAAGCAGGCCAACGGCCACCTAGGACACGCCCAGCAATCAGGGCACCCACCCTTTATTGGAGGAAATCGCTAGGAACGATCAAGGTGCGGGCCAATTAATTGGGACCAAGTTCAAGGCTCACCCAAAAGCGCGCAAAGCCCCCTTTGGGGATGAGAAGAAGCACCCAAGAGAGAATCGCTCTCTTGGCCTTCGCTCTCAGCGAGGAGAGACCTGCCTAGCAGCTGCACCAGAACAAGTAAGTCCAAAGTCAACGCACGCTATGAGACAGACGCTCTTAGCTACTATTCCGTACCAGCTCAACCCCAGCAGCCTCAGAACCGGACAACGGCCATTGTTCCTCTGACTGAGTGGGTGCCCGAAGCTAAGTATTGGCTTTAGTAGTAGTGATAGTTTAGTTGGTAGAGTTTTGTGCATGAGTATATTTGACTGTGTGTGTAAATAAATGAACATTGATTTCGAACTTACTAACTGGTATATCGAGTCTTTGATCAGTATTCGGTTTTGAACCTTGTGGCGGTATGAAAGATACCTGACGACTCTTGAGCAAACGTAATTAGAATTAAGGAATGCGACCATATTAACCGCCATAAACAGATCCAATTAAAGAGATAACACAATTAGCAACAGGGTCCTCGGCTTTGTCTTGTTAATAGCTCGGAGGTGGGTTCTGCTTGGGTGGAGGTCTCCTAGTCCACCCAGTACATTGGCCTGATTGGGTGACCCCATAGAGTTCCTACATCTGGAGATGGTCAAGTACATCATTAGGGAGGCAGTATAAGGGTTCTACCTAAGATGGCAGCCACTCATGTCCTTTTTTAAAGAGTGTGTCACCGTCATTTGTTAGAGGGGTTTTAGTTTAAAGTTGGGGTTAAGATTGGATGTGTTCTTGATTGTTGGTTGTGCTCTTTTTACATTGTAACTTGAAGCATCTGTTTTATATTATTATGTTATTTTGTTTTAATGAAAAGGTTTTCAATAAAAAAAAATGTTTTTCAAAAGTTTATCCCCGACTTGGGATGACACAAATTTTAAAAGTTGATACCCCTATTTGGGATGATACAAATTTTATCAACTGTTAATATCCCTCCCCAACCTCGACTCACACCAGCTTATTTTAGGAGGCGACTTGAACTGTGTTTTGGACCCTAAATTGGATTGTTCCAAACCTAAATCTCTTGTCCCATCTGGGGTGGGCAGGGCTTTGTAGACCTTTATGGCACAGATGGGGCGGGGGCCGGGGGGGGGGGGGGAGGGGGAGGTGTAAATCCCTGGGGCTTTTTGCACCCGAATGTCAGGGATTTTTTGTTTTTTTACATGTCCACTATGTACAACCTCGCATTGAGTTTTCATTTTAAATGGGGATCTCCTCCCTTCGGTACACTGCAATGATTATTTCTGACCAAGCCCCACATTTTGTTGATCTGTTGCTGAAGTCCTACCTCACCCAACACCCACCCTGGAGATTAGATACTACTTTGCTGACAGATGAAAAAATGTTGGGAGTGTGTCCTCCTCCACAGATGACTGTATTAAAGTAAACTGGTCCATTTCAATCTTCCCCTCCAAGGCCATCCTGAGGGTTTGGAGATTATTTCTTAAAGTGTGTGACAAATGCAGAATTTTAGATAGGCTAGATTATAAACATTTGGCGTGTTTGACTGCAGTAGTCATGTATTTTTTTTAATGAATCTTGTTTTGCACAATCAGAAAGCTTTTAGGAGCTAGAGGTGAAATTGACCAGAGTAAAAATCCTGGGCTAATGCACTGTTGTTTGACCAGGGGGAGTACCTGGGAAGTATGTGTTTTCAGCCTGGGGTGATGATTTGTTTTCAGCTTGGGGAGCTCGCCAGCTTCTGGGCTTCCATTTTTCACAATATGTCGGAGATAATCTGGGTGGATTTAAACCCATGTCCTCTAGTAGTGATATTTGGGGATTGGATTCACCTGCATTTGACTCTTGGGGTAGAGACAAAGGTTGTTGTCATTGCCTCATTGAAAGTCTGGAGGCGAATATTGTTTATTTGGAGGTCTCCCATTCTGCTCAGTGCCTCTGCCTGGTTGGGCAACTTAATGTCATTCCTACACTCAGAGAAAATTAAATTTACCATCAGGGGGTCACGGAGAGGTTCTACCTGAGATGGCAACCATTTATTTCCTATTTTAAGGATCTAGACACCAGATATTAGGTGTTTAGTCATAATGTTTGTGGTAATTGTGTGTAGTTTTGTGGCCTGTAAGCTTGTAGGTACATTTTTGCACTTTTGTGTTCTCTACAAATTTTGTTAGGTAAAACTCCAACAAATATTTTTTTAAAAGAGAGACGGGCACTGTGTGTCTGAAATGAGAACACCGTTCTCCCGCAGTACACCCAGTTTTAATACATTTGTGAGCTAGAGATCAGAATCACCACTCCCATTAAAACTAACAAAAAGTAGGGAAAACGTGAAAGCATTTTTGAATATGATAACGTTGTAATTACGTAAATGTATGCATATAAGACAAAGAAAAATCTTTTAAATTTGTTTTTGTGTGTTTGTAGTTATTGTGCAATCCTTTTTTTGCGGTTTATTTCTTCATATAAGAATTTTCTTAGGGGTTCCATCGGTCCTCTTTGGAGGTCAAAATAGTTCTGTCGCTGGAAACATTTGAGAAACCAATGGGATAGATCATAAATATTTGACGCTCCAACACTGATCCATGTTGCAATCCACTGGTTGCCATTTGCCAATCTGAAAATGATCTCTTTATCCCAATTCTCTGTTTCCTGTCAGCAAGTCAATCCTCTGTCCATGCTAATACATCAATCTCAGTATCTTACTGAGCTCTTATATTGTGTACCTTTCCTGTGACACCTTTTGAAATGCTTTTTGGAAATCCCGATACATTACATCTCCTGATACTCATTTATCCATCCTGTTTGTTACATTCTCGAAGAATACCTTGCCATACACCGTGGACTGGATTCTCCGATTCTGCGGCTACATCCGCAGGATCCGTCTCGTATTACAACCAAAAAGTCGATGCCGTCCCCGCACCGATGCTGCGCCCAGTGGGGAGCTAGCAGCCACGCCGAGTAAAGCCGGTTTTACCTGCCGAAACAGACACGGAATGGCCAGGTCCGTAGAGCATGGCATCGGCCACGCCATACCACATGACACAAGGACCCAGCCTGACAAAAGCTGCCCCCATGTAACTCCCCTCACCACCCCGGATCCCCCCCCCCCCCCCCCACCACCAATACCCCAGCCCCTGCCGAAACCCCCCTGCCAGCAGAATGGCTCCCCCCCACCCCCAAACTGTGGCGGCGCTGGACACAGTCCGCAGCTGTCACGCCAGATTTACGTGAAGTGAGAGGACATGTGTCCTACGCCGTCGGGAAGTCAGCCCATCGGGGGAGGAACATCGGGGGAGGGTCTCGGGGACTGAGGCCGACCCGACGGCATCAGCATACTCCTCGAGTACGTAATTTTTGAGGGGGCGGTGCATCAGTAAAACAGCACCGTCCCCAATTTCTGTATAAAAATGGATTCTCCGGCCGATCGTCGAACGCAATATTGGCGTGGCTGATCGGAGAATCCCGCCCCATATCCCTTTCACAAAATCACCTTGAACCTGTCTGATTGTATGGTGATTTTCTGTTGCCCTGCTGCTATCCCTTTAATACTGGATTCTAACATTTTTCTAATGACACGACGGATGAAATTGAACTGGCCTATAAATATTTGCTCTCTGTTCTCCCCTTTCTTGAATAGAGATGTTACATTGCTGTTCTACAGTCCTCTCTGTAGAACAGGGGCTGTTTAGCTCACAGGGCTAATCACTGGCTTTGAAAGCAGACCAAGGCAAGCCAGCAGCACGGTTCGATTCCCGTAACAGCCTCCCCGAACAGGCGCCGGAATGTGGCGACTAGGGGCTTTTCACAGTAACTTCATTTGAAGCCTACTCGTGACAATAAGCAATTTTCATTTTCATTTTCTCTGCCCCTTCCAGAATTGAGGGACTTTTGGGAATTACAACTAATGTATCCACCATCCCTGCAGCCACTTATTTTGAGATCAGGGGCATGATTTAACCACTGGATTGCGCCCGGCATGGATCTGGGTTCGCCGGTTAAATAGCGGGAAAGGCCAAAATTGTGATTTGTGGAGGACCAGGGAGGCCCGCATTCTCATCCGATTCTCATAGGACGGGGCTTTATCCATCAGCTCACCCCCTCCCTCTCCCCAATCCCCCCTCCCCATCAAATTGGGGTATATAGATGATAAAATGATATGGATAAAGAAGATATGGAGTGGATGCTTCCTCTTCTGGGAATTCTAGAACGAGAGGTCATAGTCTCAGGATAAGATGTAGCAAATTTAGAACAGAGATGAGTTCTAAGAAATAACTATTCTGTCCAATTTCACCTTCCAGCTCTTGGCCTGTAACCCTGTAGGTAACCAGCTCAAGCACAAAACTGATGCTCATGATTAAAAAGGGAATACCTTGATTAATCAGGGGATATGGGGAGAAGCAGGCGAATGGGGATGAGGGAGAATGGGGATGAACATAGAACATTACAGCACAGTACAGGCCCTTCGGCCCTCGTTGTAATATTTTTTTTATGTCTACCCTGTCAGTTCCATTTAATATCATGAAAGCTTTAACGTCATCTCACCTGAACATTCTAAATTCGAGGCAATATAATCCTTTTTTTTTAAATTTAGAGGACCCAATTCGTTTTTTCCAATTAAGGGGCAATTTAGCGTGTTCAATCCACCTACCTTGCACATCTTTGGATTGTGGGAGCACAGTAGCATTGTGGATAGCACAATCGCTTCACAGCTCCAGGGTCCCACGTTCGATTCCGGCTTGGGTCACTGTCTGTGCGGAGTCTGCACATCCTCCCCGTGTGTGCGTGGGTTTCCTCCGGGTGCTCCGGTTTCCTCCCACAGTCCAAAGATGTGTGGGTTAGGTGGATTGGCCATGAAAAATTGCCCTTAGTGTTGGGTGGGGTTACTGAGTTGTGGGGATAGGGTGGAGGTGTTGACCTTGGGTAGGGTGCTCTTTCCAGGAGCCGGTGCAGGCTCGATGGGCCAAATGGCCTCCTGCACTGTAAATTCTATGTAAAACCCATGCAAACACGGGGAGAATGTGCAAACTCCACATCGACAGTGACCCAGAGCCAGGATTGAACCTGGGATCCCGGCGCCGTGAGACTGCAGTGCTACCACTGCGCCACCATGCTGCCTCTTGTTCCTTGGATGAAGAACATATCGACCATAATCGATTGGCAGAGCAGATCTGATAGAATTGCTTCATTCTGATCCTATATCTTCTGGTCTTATTCTCTTCATTCTCACCCAACCCTCCCCACCCCTCTGTTCCCCGCCTTCCCCCAATCCTCCTCTCTCCCCCACAATTCCTCCGTCCCACCCAATCACCCGACAGCCACCTTATCGGTGTTACAGGCATCCCTTGGCACCCTGTTCTGCCCGCTGCCCTTGAGAGGCGTCGGTGTCGGGAGAGGGGGATTAGGGGGAACTGGAGACTGCCGCAGAGGTTGGCCTCCAGTGCTTCCTCCTCCCTGACGGTGTCCATATGGCCTTGGGGATCTCCATGGGATGAAGGGGCAGCTGGAGTGAGCTCCAGAGGCCTCTGAGTCATCTGTCACTGCCAGTCCTGGCGGCTCCCCATTGTCTACATTACGGTTTTGACACCCTCAGCGATGATCCTCACAGACAGTGCCATGATCTGCAGTACCTCAGCAATGTCCACCTGCGTCTGGGATATGTCCCTCAGTGACTGGGACATGATGTCAAGGCCCTCAGCCATGGGCATCACAGACTGAGCCATGCCTTGGACACCACCACTCAAAACGTGAAGGAATTGTTGGTGTCAACTCCAGCGCCCGTAGCCTTTGAGACCTGCTAATCTGCTATGCACTTGCTGGAATGGTGCTGATATCCCCTCCTGAATGTCACGGCTGTGTCCTATCATCTGCATCAGCTCTGGGATAGCCTTGTCCAGAGGCCACGCATCTGACTAGGACCCAGCTGAGTCCTGGGATCCGACAGACCTCCGACTGTTGTCTTCCTTGGATGTTCCTACCTTAACATGATGTGCATCAGCAACTGTCTGGTGCTCACCAGATTGTGTCCCAGAAGCCTGTCCACTAAATGTGCCCCCTGAGGTATGGGTCTTTGCTCTGATGGAAGATGAGGATGATCGCTATGGTGCTTTGATGATGGTCTCCTCGGAGCTCTCCTCCAAGGTGGTCTCTTGGGTGGTGGGAGGGGATGGCTCCAGATGACCTGGCCACATCAGAAGGATATCCTGGGTTGTGCAAGTGGATGCCGGTGGGTTCTGACGAGCAAGTATGAAGATCGGATGTGAGGATGGTGCGAAGTGTCAGCCAGTGATTTGTGGGGCGGCAGGCAGAACCAATGCCAAGGAAGAGGTGGTAACTTACCATTGCAGCTTGGTGGAAGTCGTTGGTCTTGTTCCAACATTGGACAGCGGGCCTCCTTGTCAGGCTGCCTGCACTGACAGCCGCTGCTACTGCCTCTCAGGCAGGACCCTGCTGCCTGTCCTTCCACCCTCTCAGGGGAACAGGATATCCCATCTTAAATCGACAGTGTCGAGATGCCTGGCCAGGTCGGCATCCCAAAAGCGAGGAGCAGGTCTGTGCGCTGCCATGCTTGTGTGTTGACTGGGGGTGAGAGGTGAGGGAGCATTTAAAAGTAGCTCTTCCTTGAGAGTGGCGAGACACTGAGGCACAAATCTGGCAAATGAGATGGTGAGACAGCTAATAACAGCGTGAAGCTTGTGGGGGCTAATTTCCAGAACTAAGTGCTGTCAAATATGGGCTACGATCTCGCCAACGTGACTATCAAGAACCACACGCCCATTGTGCCCAAAATTACACTGAGAAATGTTTCTGTTAAATTGTGCCCCTCATATCCAGGGAACCTGTCAACATTTCATCCAGTTGGCTGGGATGGGTGGTGGAGGATTGGTAGCAGGGAACTGGTATAATTTGCTTTTAATACTTGATCAGCCCACATACACAAGGGACCAAAGGCTGACACCTGAGGGTAGGGAGCCTGACAGCCCAGCCAAATTGGTGGTCAGGTGCCAGATAAATTCACACATATACTTCAACCTACTTAGCCTATGCAAATTAAGCTCCCTCCCACTGACTCCGCAAACTCCCAGGGCACCAACATGCACAATCTTGGCGAAACTGTCTGGATCACATCCTGCAAGTTGTTTCTTGCAGTTTGTTTAAATGCAAGTGCTCACTATCTACATTGTTTTTTAGGACATTTGTTTCTGATCTTCAGGGACTGATAGCAATACAAAGTGGCTCCAGACCCCGCTTGCGCCGGTCAAATCCTCTCTACGGCTATGAAGTCTATCACTCTTTAAAAGAGGTATGTAAATAAAGCCACAACACTTGTAAACACTGGTTTTATTTGTTCTTTATCTGGAAGAAATGCGTGGATTTTTGCTGCACAGTAAACCATGACCTTAGTCTTGGGTTTGAGGTCCTGGTCCTCAAATACAAGCCAAATGCTGAGCGGGCACATTGGACGCTTTGGTGAATTTCATGGTCCCTGTCTTCATTGAGAGGAAGCTCCCAAGATATTGTAATGGTCCTCCTTTTCTAGGATCCCGCATTGACCTTTACCGATGCGGGGAGGTGTTGTGCAATGGGCATTGGTTGGAAGAGGACCTTAATTATCCAGTGTTTAATGAAAGGCCCATTTTCTGATATTCCTTGGCGAATGAGTTACCAGTGATCTGGCGTTTAGTTTCTGGAGTGCGCACACAAATATCATCTGCACAATGACTGACGTTGGAGTGATTTTGGTTTTGGATTGAATAGAGTGTAGTTTGAACACTTTCCTGTCTGCATTATCAATTATCTCGAAGCTCGAGGGTAATTTCCTGGAGTTGCATTATTGTAGTGAGGAAGGTGGAGAAGAGGGCTGTTGCAATGATACAGCCTTATTTGAATCTAGTATTTCCAGAGATGGGATCTGTGATGGTTCCGTTGATGAGGAATCAAGGGTTGCATGTCAATCTGGAGTAGGCAGAGGGCACTGACAAATTTCTGAGGGCAACCAAATTTGAGGAGGATATTCTATATATTTTCATGGTTGACCGAGTTAAAAGCCTTTATGAGGTTGGTAAAGGTCATGTGCAGTGATGTTCTTTGTGTATTTTGTGGATTTACAACAGTGTCTCCCCTACCCTATGATTTGGAGACTTGGACAACGTGCGCAGACATCTCAATGCACAAAAGCAGTACCCTCATGAGATATTCCAAATCCTGTGGCCAGAAAGGCAGTCCAACAGTGGCATCTACTCCCAAACCAACTAGCACTCATCGCTCAAAATCACCTCCGCTGGTCAGGACACACCTCGCCCGCCACTACTTGAAAATTATTGAATATCAAGAGTATTAATGATTAATGCCCACTTAATGGAGGTAGGGGAGAGGGGAAAGTAGGATGTCCACCCTCCACCCTAATACCTAATTAAGTCCCACATCCACCTTGCTCCCCCTCCCACACACAACCGATCTTGCCTCCACGGAGGCCATTAAATTCCATCCATGATCTTGAGTCACTCCAACTGTTTGCAACGGAGGACATTGATTTCTACCAGAGTTGAATTAATTCAGGTGTACTCAGCCCAAAGGAAGTCCTTGGCTTATTATCCACTGGTGCTTCATCCTAAACTCTATTCTTGACTGTTTTTAAAAAAATTTAGTGCCCAATTTTTATTTCCAATTAAGGGGCAATTTAGCATGGTCAATCAACTAGCCTGCACATCCTTTTTGGATTGTGGGTTGACACCCACACAGACACAGGGAGAATGTTCAAACTCCACACAGTGACCCAGAGTCGGGATCGAACCCAGGTCCTCGGCGCTGTGAGGCAGCAGTGCTAGCCACTGTGCCGCCCCTCATTCTTGACTGTTTTTGTCAGTGCTGCTTAGCCATTGCCTTCCACTCTGAGGGGCAGGTATGGAGGCAGGTTCCGACTCTACCTCAACCAGAACAGGAATCGAACTGTACTGTTACCATTATTCTGAACCACAGGCTGGGCTAACCATCCAGAGTTGAATCCCCAACTCATATTTGCTGCTCGAGCTGAGAATGAAAACTGGGTATTTGTTTTGGCAATGAGAGGTGGTAATGATCAGTGGAACTCTATCTCATCAATGCACCTAGGACAGGAAGAAAAGTCAAGGTCATCTTCTTTTAATATCAGCAACTAAAATATACAAATTGTCATTAATTAGTTAACCATTGATAGTACAGTTCGCAGCACTCACACGCATCTCTGGGTCAGAAGATTGTCAGTTTGAGATCATACTTTGGTTTGTGTTCATAATCCAAGATGTAATTCCAGTACTAAATGAGCACTGTGTTACTGGAAGTGCAGAACTTCCGATAAATGTTGAACACAGATATCACCAACCTGTCTGATGGCTCAGATGGGCATTAAAGATTCCTTGAAACCGGGGATGTGGGTGAGTGACCTGCCAGAGTTTCTTCGCTGGAAAAGATAAAGTTTGCCTTGAGAAGGTCCGTGGAAGGTTTGCCCAGAGATGGCAGCCGTTCATCGACTTCTTTGAGAACAGTTAAGATGTCAGCAATGGATGGGGGGGGGGGTTAGGTATTTAGTTGAGTTGGTTATTTGCAACCTTGTTGGCTTGTTTTGTGATTATGTTTGATGTGTAAATATATAAATGCCTCAATAAAAATATATTTAAAAAAAATTAAAGATTCCTTGCCCCAAATACAAGACTATTAAATTTTCCTGGTGTCGTAGCCAATATCCATTCTTCTTTTTCTTAGAAAATATTCTATTGAGGCATTTTATATTTTAAACAAAGAGGTCCAACACACGCAAACACCCCACAATAACCGACCCAACGCTCCCCCCCCCCCCCCCCCCCCCCCAGCATAGACCGCCCACACCTGTCCTCCACCTCCTCAAAATACCTACTCATCCGGGCCACAGTCATATGAGCCCTGTGGACCACCTTGAATTGGATCAGACTAAGTCTGGCACATGACAAGGATGCATTGAATCTCCTCAGGGCCTCTTCCCATAACCCGACTTCCAACTCTTCCTCCCACTTCCTCTTCACCTCCCCTATTGGAACCCCTTCCTACTCCATCAGTTCCTTATATATTTCCAAGACCCTCCCCTCCCCGACCCTTGTTTTTGACATCACCTTATCCTGTAGTCCCCTTAGTGGGAGGCGAGGAAAGCCTGGAACCTGCCTCCGGAGAAAATCCCACACTTGTAAGTACGCGTCCCCCGCCCCCTCCCCCCGGAGCGAACCGGTGAATGTCACAGATCGATGACCACACCGACGCCCCCTCCAATCGCAAATGCTGTCTCCATTGCCCCCACACTCTCAGGGCTGCCACTACCACTGGGCTTGTGGAGTACCGAGCCGGCGAGACCAGCAGAAGTGCCATTAACAAAACCTTCAGACTTGTGCCCTTGCAAGATGCCGCCTCCACTCGCTCCCACACTGACCCCTCCCCCACTACCCACTTCCTAACCATCGGTATGTTAGCCGCCCATCCAATATCCATTCTTCAATCAAATTAATTAATGTGAGCTGACATTTCGGTTGGAAACTTAGAATCTCAAGAACAGCTATCCAACAGCTCAAAAAATTTTATCTGATATATATGCATAAGTAAAGGATGGAATTTTTATCTTAGGTTTATTGTTTAAAGTTCTCAGTGGTAGATAATGATGCTGGAAAAGATTGGGTGCGATTCAGTGGCCTTGCTGCGCACTAGCGAGAGCCAAACTAGGCCAGTGAATAGCGGGAGAGGCCAAAAACGAGAACCGTGCCCGGTGCCAAACCATTGGCATATAACTGCCCTGTGCCCGTAGGGGAAATTGGGATCCCGTTGTAACATGGCAATAAGCACCACTTTGGAAGGGAAATTAATGAGTTGCCAACTTAGAAGCATGCTGGGAAATGCTTGACTATAGTTCAACACTGCTTTTGAATGAAAATAAGTAGGTCAGGTAACTTAAATGAAATACTGCTTAATATTCTGGTCTCAGCCTTATTATGAAAATACATTATCCTCCGAAAGATAACAAAATGTGTACTTGAGTTGTTTTCAGCCAAGGGCAAGAACATGCGTACTACGTATTTCATTGTACGTACTTTACAAGGTCTATTTAATATAAACATGCCTGTTTACTTCAAGCTGTTATTTCAGACTATAAAGATATGCTTCCTTCAATCGAATCTCAGAGTTCAGTGCATTGGCTTCGCAGCTGGAACACTCTCTCTCCGCAAATATATTTGTGTAAATAAATTTCCTTAAATCGAACCTCGAGGAATTTGTCTTTATTGTAATTTCCACGACAACCACTTAAGCCCTATTTCCGTACAATTAATGGGAGCCACCCCATATCCAACAGCCTCCCGTGATCCAGTAGCCTCCACAGCAAGTGGTCACGCTGGGTTAGTACTTTTAAAAAAATTGAACCTGCTGGAAGGGCTGCTGTGGGAACAATAGGAGATGAGTAGCCATCTTCACTCACAGGCGGCGAGCCCGGAGGGCACTGGGCTTGCTGCCCCTCTGCTCGGAGGAAGTTGGCGGGTGCACAAGAGGGGGCGGGATGGGGGGGGGGGTGGTGCAGCCCCAGTTGGAGTGGTCCACCATGGGGGTTTGGGGGTATTGGGCCTTGGGGGAAGGAGGGGCAACTATGCACGGGTCCTCCATGCCAACCCCTGGATCATGTGTACCTGTTTTGGGGGCAACCCAAGTCACTGCTCGTCTCCTTCACCGACTACCCATAATCCCACTGAATGCGGAGGCCTCTGGCTGTGAGGCTGAAGGCCATTGCTGATAGGGAATTGGAAATCATAGTTGAGTGAGCACTTCACACATCCCAAGTCGGTCCCGTGGGTGGGTAGGCCATGTAATATGTATGGCTTATTGCCTAGAATCCCAATCACACCATGATGCCTAGACTCAATGCTTGTACACTGTGGGAGGCAGCCCACAATGCTGCAGCCAACATCCGAACACCCAAAGGATGGGCCCCAGCCCCGGGCACATTTCCTCAGTTGGGGTGTGGCAACATTCTGTTTGGGTGTCTTGGGTGCAGGGTGTGTGATCCGGTTAGCAGGAACACACAACCCCGTCCCCCCCCCCCCCCCCCCCCCCCCGGCACCCCGCTGCGTGGCCGGGTGTGTGTGAGCAGGGTGTGACGGGTGGGGGGTGGGGTGCTGGGACCCCATGCCTGGAGGGATTGGGGCATGGGGTTGGTGGTCAGCAAAGCAAAGAGCCAGAGGCGCTATATTGCTTGTGGTGAGAGTTTGGAAATTTGTGACAGACATGTATACACCGCCGGCCCACCAACACCCCCCCCCCCCCCCCCCCCCCCTACCAACCCTTCCTTTCGTCTAGGTGTATCCCCAGGATGTATATCAGTGGTGGAGGCAGTCAGCTGCTTTCCACATCTTGTGTCCTTCGATGCCCCAGTGGATGTCCCATAGGACTCTGGAGCCAGAGTGCCCAGCGCACCTGCTGCAGGCACATGCACAGCAGTGCTGCACTGTTCCGGGTTCTGACTGCAAGACGTGGTGGGGTAGAACCCGGGGGACCTGATGGCCACTGTTGCCAGTCCAGAGGATGGGTCCAGGTTGTCACCCAACAGTGCCTCGGCCATTCACATCTGAGACTAGAATATGTCCTGCAGGGTCTCATCAAGGTCTGCTGGTACTGGGTCACGTCCCCCAGCAAGTCGGACAGTCTACCGAGACCCTCAGACATGGCCGTCACCGACTCTGCCATGCCTTGGACACCTTCACTCTAGCTGCCGTCACCATGCAGCAGGCTCCCCATTGCGTTCGCCATCCTCACAGTGTTGACCTTGGTGCCACATATTGCCGGTGCTCTCTCCTGTGCCCATAGCCTCTGGGACTCCTCCAATTGGCTATAGACCTGCTGGAGTGTCGCTGACATCCCCCTTTGAATATCACCGCCGCACCCTAACATCTGTATCAGCTCCACGTCAACACTCTGACTGGGACCCACGTAAACTTCAGAGAATCGTGAACACAGCCCAGGCCATCACACAAACTTGCCTCCCATCCATTGACTCTACCTACACCGCCTGCTGCCTTGGGAAAGCGGGTAGTATAAGCAAAGACCCCTCCCATCCAGCTTACTCACTCTTCCAACTTCTTCCGTCAGGCAGAGGATACAAAACGTCTGAGAACACGCACAAACAGCTTCTTCTCCACTGTTACCAGACTCCTAAATGACCCCCTTTTTGCACCGACCTGATTAATACTACACTCCTGTATGCTTCACCCGATGCCGATGTCTACGTATTTACATTGTAGACCTTGTGTTGCCATTTTATATATTTTATTTTAATTTTATTTTCATGTACTAAATGATCTGTTTGAGCTGCTCACAGAAAAATACTTTTCACTGTACCTCTGTACACGTGACAATAAACAAATCCAATCCAATCCGATTATGATGTCTGGCATGCCGCTGCCACTGTGGGCCCTCTCTCGACAGTTGTGGGACAACTTCTCCTGCGGGGACACACAGAGGGCATCGTTAGCATGGTTCACCGAGGTGGGGGAGGCGTGGTTTGTGTGGGGCGGATTGGTGCCAACTCACATGTGCGGCCCGGTGTAGGTCGTTGACCTTCTTGCGGCACTGGAGGCCTGTCCTGCTTGTCACGCTGCCCGAGCTGACTGCTGCTGCCACTTCATCCCAGGCAGCACTGGCTGCCCTGTGGCTCACCCTCCGGGACTCTCGGGGGAACAGGATATCTCTCCTGGCCTCAACCACCTCGAAGAGCCTCCTAGGTCTACGACTCCAAATCTTGGGGCCAGTCGTCTCGGCGCCATGTCAGCAAGCTGAGTGCGGGTGGCCATGCAAGAGCTGTTTAAGTGCTGCTCGAACTTGTTAGCAGGGAACTGGCGATTGCAGTCCCCGTGAATTGGCTGTCGAGCCTTTATTTGCGGCGTGAATCCTGTGGGACCTCCTTAAGTGGACCGCGGACCAATTAAGGTTTTAAATCGGTGCCGGCCACGCCTGGGCCGAGCGCTGAAAAGCTCGCAGCAATTCCTGTTTGTTTATACTCAACAGTTCAGTTGCTGACATTTTGGTAATGTCAGTGGTAATTGGCACAATGCCAAATGGTATTTTAGTTGAATATTTTTCAAGCTGCGGAGAGGTTACCCTAATTGTACTGCACATGCCACGCAGCAAGTCCTTGGAGCGAGGTTTCAAATCAGTATCATTTTGTAGTTATAATTTCATTCACTCATCAGTTTATGACTGTTCTATGCCATCGAGAATATATACTGGATTCACTGTGTATGCACCTTTAACAGCTGAGACCACTACACACCTCCGCTGGGTCCCAGACTTCAACTTTGGACATTCTCATACTGTCTGCTTACATTTGTATGTTTCTGACCAAAGCATGTCATAGGAACTGGAATAAACCATTCTGTTAGATCACGACTGATCTGTATCTCAACTCCATTCACCCAATCGTTCTCCATGTCCCTCATTTTCTATCCCGAAAAAGGCTTTATCTATTGCAATCTTGAAAATTTCAATTTACGCTACATTTTTCAGGGGCGAGCTCCAGTCAGCTGTCATCTGTTCTCGTCTGCCTAAAGTAGCCAAGGGCTAAATTGAGAACAAATAGATTTGAAAGTCTGGTGCAAATCTCTGACTCTCCTGAAGATAGTTTTAATGCAGCAATATGTGTTTCAGTTGATATAGATATAGAACAGTACAGCACAGAACAGGCCCTTCGGCCCTCAATGTTGTGCTGAGCAATGATCACCCTACTAAAATCCACATATCCACCCTTTACCCGTAACCCCCCCCCCCCTTAACCTCACTATTAGGACACTATGGGCAATTTAGCATGGCCAATCCACCTAACCCGCACATCTTTGGACTGTGGGAGGAAACTGGAGCACCCGGAGGAAACCCACGCACACACTGGGAGGACGTGCAGACTCCACACAGACAGTGACCCAGCCGGGAATCGAACCTAGGACCCTGGAGCTGTGAAGCATTGATGCTAACCACCATGCTACCATGCTGCCCATTGTGGCACAACACCAGTTGTGGCGTGAGCCTGTGTTAGGCAGTGTCTGACAACTGTTGTCAGCTAGCATCATACAAAGAATAGGTCATTCTGTCATCTTTAGTTGTACAAATAAATGTTTGAACTTCCAATAGGTCTCTGTGTGGTTGCTAATTCTCAAGTATTTGAGGATGATGCATTAGATTTGCGACTGTCTTTTGAACCTCACCCTGCATATTTAGTGCACATTATGAAATTCTACTTCTTGAATGTAGAGATGAGAAAATGCATGTGTTTATTTTTTCCATATCCTCAGGTTTTGAAATCCGCTGTGTAAAATCTAAAAGTGTATTTGAAATGATTTAATGATATTTTTTTAGATTCAAAGCTGGATGCATCAGATGAATGAGTCACATTCTCATCTCCTTTCTCTTTGGAAAATCCTATGAAGGGTGACCTTTCTTTGTTCTTCAGGTAGTTTACTCAGATTGCCAAAGCTGTTACAATACTCGAGTAATCAGTCAAATTGAGCATTTACTGTTTGATTTTTATTTCAGCTTGGCAAGAGATCACATTCTTTTAAGAAAGCAGTATGGATAGATTGTAGCATTCATGCAAGAGAAATGGATTGGTCCAGCTTTTTGTCAATGGTTTGTCAAAGAAGTAAGTATTCAAACTTAACCAACTAAAATTATCTGCATTTTCTCTTGAAAATGTTTGCTCTAGATATTGCAGTCAGCGGCAAAGCAACAACATTTCTGATGTTGACCTAGCGTTGGGAGAGGAGGGAGGAAAACAAGGTGTGGTGAATGTGATTCACACTATATATAGTTGCCATGTATATATATGTTCGTTATCTACCCATTGTGAGTGCAGTTGCACTATCTGACCACCAGGGGGAGTTGCTCTGGGAGTACGCGAGAGTTTGTACTGGGCTTCTCCCTTGGCTCCGCCCAGGACTCCTCCCCCTGCGACCGATGTATAAAGATCAGTGCCTTAGAGCCAGCCTGCAGTTCACCTGAAGTTCAACGACGAATAGGCTGGCTCTATTGTAAGTGTATTAAATCCTCTGTACAGATCCAGCTACACGTGTTCGCTGAATTGATGGTTCCATCACAAGGAAATTAATGTCAGCAGAGAGAAGTACTTGAGAAATGTTATGGGACTAAAATCAGGCAAATCCCCAGGTCCTGATGGCCTACATCATAGGATTCTAAAAGAAATAGCTACAGAGATGGTGGATGCTCTGGCTATGACTGTTCAAAATTCCCTTCATTCTTAAACGGTTCCAGCAGATTGGAAATTAGCAAATATGATACTGCTATTCAAGAACGAAGGGAGAGACAAAACCGGAAACTACAGGCCAGTTAGCCTAACATCAGTCGCCACGAAACGCTGGAATGTATTAAGGAAGTTTTGACGATGCACTTGGAAATCATAGTGTGATCAAAGTTAATATGGCTTTATGAAAGGGAAACCATGTTTGAGAAATATGTTAGAGATTTATGAGGATGCAACTGTTCGGGTAGATAAAGAGGAACAAATAGACACTTGGATTTCCAAAAGGTTTTCGATAGGGTGCCCCACAAACGTTTAATAGGCAAAATAATGACTCATGGAGTTGGGGATAGTGCATTAGCATGGATAGTGGATGTTATTAGTGGACAGGATGCACAGAGTAGTGATAAATAGCATATTCTCAGGTTGGCAGGCTGTGATGAGTGGAGTGCCTCTGGAATCAGTGCTGGGACCTCAGCTATTTATAATCTATATTAATGATTCAGACAAAGAGACAAAGTGTCTAAGTTGAATGTTGATACAAAGCTAGATGGAAATATAAATTGTGGGGAGAACACAGAGATTGCAAAGAGCAAAAGAGAGGTTAAGTGAAAGGGCAAAACAGCAGATTGAGTATAATGTGGGCAAGTATGGGGCTAGTCATTTTGGTTGTAAGAATAGAAAAGCAGAATATTTTTTAAAAAGGTATGAAACTTGTAAATGTTGATTTTCATAGAGACTTGAGTATGCTATCCAAACAACACAGAGTTAGCATGCAGGTACACAAGCAATTCAGCAAGATGATCAAAGAAGTCATCAACAGTGCTATCAAGTGTAGAAGGATAAGGACCCCACAGAGATCCTTAACATCCAATCTCTCTGTTAAATGTAGAAACCAAGTTACAGACCAAAGTATAGGCACTAAGGTTGGAGCCTTGCCTCCCGGAGGTAGTAGGGGAAGATCAGACTTGGTTTGTGAAAGGGTGGAGGTTGTTATTGAACATGGGTCGGTTGCTGAATGTGGTGCTTACCCCGTGGCCGGTGGGTATCGGAGATAATTGTATCATTGGACGTGGAGAAGGCGTTCAACTGGGCGGAGTGGGGGTGCTTTTTCACGGTGTTGGAGAAGTTTGGGTCGTTATATGCTGATGATTTGCTGCTGTACGTTAGGGACCTGGGTCACCTACAGAGAATATTATGTGCATTTTGCATTGCTTTGGTGCCTTCTCCAGTTACAAGCTGAACATCAGGAAGAGTGATTATTTTGTGGTTAGCGCATCAGGGACGGGAGCCGGATTGTGGGGGGGGGGGGGTTCCGTTTTGGTTGGTGAGGACTAGTTTTTGATACCTAGGGTCCAGATGGTGAGGGACTGGGATGGCTTTGCAGATTGAATTATACAATTCTAGTGGGTAGAGTTGAAGCGGACTTGCAGAGGTGAGATAGTCTCCCGTTATCGTTGACGGGCCAGGTCCTGGCCAGGTCCTATCAGTTAAGATGAACATGTTGCTAAATTTTTATATTTATTTCAGTGTCTGCTGGTGTTCATGCTCAAGTCATTTATCCTGAAGTTTGAGGGGCTTATTTCTGTTTTATTTGGGCAGGTTAGGCCCCAAGGATTTGGAGAGGGCTGCTTCAGCAGGAAAGCCGGATAGCGGGAGAGGGGGGAGGTTGGTTACTATTGCCAAAATTGCTGTACTATTATTGTGCGGCCAACACAGAGAAGGTGTTGGGCAGTGCGGGGACTCTCTCCAGAGTATTGCTGTAAGAATCTCTCGAGGTAATATCCTCAGCTCAACAATGTTTAGCCGCTTCATCCATGACCTCCCCTCCATCATAAGGTCAGAAGTGGGGAGCTCACTGATGATTGCTTAATGTTCAGCACCATTCATGCTATCTCAAGATACTGAAGCAATCCAAGCCCATGTATAGCAACATTGAGGCTGGAAGTAGCAAGTAGCATTTGCATCACACTAGTGCCAGGCAATGACTGGCCCCAACAAGAGAGAATCTAACTATTTCCTCATGACATTCAATGGCACTACCATTGCTGAATACCCTACAATCAACATTCTGGGGGTTACCATTGACCAGAAACATGACAAAAAGAGCAGGTGAAAGGCTGGGAATTCTGCAGATGGTAACTCGCTGTCTGACTCTCTAAAGTCTCTGCACCATCTACAGGTGCTACAACCAGTCCCTGTGCAATATGTTTTGATTCTGGCCGGGATACTCCCATGTTTGTATTCAACCCCCTTGGTTTAAAAAAAAAAATCCATTGGGAAAGGTTTTCAAATGTAACACATTCACAACCATATTCAAACAACAGTTAGAATGTTTCAACAACCCCTTCCCCTAAAAAGAACAAAAAGCAACCCCCCCCCCCCCCCCCCCAACTTCCATCTGACGGTGACCAGCTCCTTGAAGTAGGAAATGAACGACTGCCATCTCAGAGAGAACACTTCCATCGATCCTTCCAGGATAAAATTAATTTTCAATGTAAGAAGTCCACCAGGTCACTTCTTTAAAAAAAATGTTTTTATTGAGGGTTTTACATTTTGTACAAGTTACATTCGGTAGGGATAAATGTGCCAGTTACAATGTCATTTTCCTCTGTGCCAACACGCCCCTTTCATTCGTTGTTTAAAGTCCTTTCCTGGGTCCCTCACTGTACAATGGGCAGTTATCTGCTCTTTGCACCTGGTCGGTGCCCCCCCCAATCTGCTTTTGTCGTTTGGCCTGGCCTCCCCCCACTTCTTCTCTTCTCTCCCTATCCTGTTCTTGTCCTTTCCTTGAGGGCTCCTTTACTTGTGGCCTTGTTCTCGACCCCATGGCATCTGTATCGGCTGTTTTCCAGCCTCCCCATCCTTTTTCCCTAGCCCTCCTCCCCTTCCCCTCCCCCCTCCCATTCCTGCCTGCTCCCTGTGGTCCTGTTGGCCCCCATGCAAACCCCCCCCCCCCCCCCCCCCCCCCCCCCCCGGCTCTATTTGTTGTTGGCTTCGAACAGGCCCTGGAACAAGTTGGTGAATGGCTCCATGCTTTGTAGAAGCCATTCTCTGACTCTTGGATGGTGAACTTGACCTTCGCCAGGTGGAAAAATTCCAATCGGTCTGCCAGCCAGCAGACTGCAGCTGTGGGTGGTGCTGCTGATCGCCAGTCGAGCAGGATTCTCCGGGGGCGATTAGAGAAGCGAAAGCAAGGGCGTTGGCCCTCTTCCCCATGTGTAGTTCTGGCTGGCCAATACCCCGAAGATTGCCACTCTTGGGCACAGCTCTACCCTCACAACCATGGACATTGCCTCAGAGAAGGCTGTCTAGAACCCGTCAAGTCTGGCGCATGCTCAGAATATGTGGCCGTGGCTGGCCACGCCTCCCTGGCACCGTCCTCCACCTCTGCGAAGAACCTGCTCACTCAGACCGTTGTCAGGTGTGTTCTGTGCATCACTTTCAGCTGCATGAGGCTTAGCCCTGCGCTTGAGAGGGTGGCCCTGCACAGTGCTTGTCTCCAGAGTACGCACCCTATATCTGTCCCTCTTAGCTCTTCCTCCCATTTTTCCGTAGCTTGTCCAGTGGGGAGCACGGCCTTTCTAAAAGTCATCCGTACGGGTCCCTAGTTTCTCTTCCCCCAGACTGTCCACGCAGAGTAACTCTAACATTGTGGTTCTTGGAGTTCGTGGTTATGCTGTCATCTCTTTGCAAAGAAAAATTTTGAGCTGCAGATGTCAGAGTTCATTTCCGTTTGGCAGTTCCAGTCTCTCCGTCAGTTTCCCTCAGGTCGATAGTCTGTCTCCATGTAAAAGTCCCCAACCGTCAGTGTCCACCCCCCATCCTGTCTCCATCTCTTACTGGAGCTGCAGATGGCGACAAGCATGGCTGGTGGAAACGTATGGTTGCCTCAGATGATGGATATTTCGGTCAGTCCGAAATGCTGCCTCATCTGGTTCCAAGTTCTCTTGTAGCTACCCCACTGGGCTTGTTGAGTGCTTTGCTAACGGGGATAACTTTGCTGCCATGGCAAGGGCATGGAGGGTCATTCCTTTACAGGAGGACTCCTCCATCCTTGCTCATTCCGTGTCTGGGTCCTTCGCCTATTCCCTCACTCTTTTTCCACTGTGGCTGCCCAGTGATAGTAATGCAAGCTCGAGAAGGCCAGACCCCCCCCCCCCCCCCCCCCCCCCCCCCGTGTTTCTTCTTCTTTGTAGTACTGTTTTGGGGATGCTTGGATCCCCCCCCCCCCCCCCCCCCCCCCCCCCCACACACACACACACACACACACACACAAACACGAGAATCATCTTATCTGTTGAATGGAAAAAGGCCTTGTGGATGTAGATCATCTCCCCGCCAGGGAAAGTGGGAGTGCATCCCATCTCAGTAGGTACTTTTTAACTTCCTCAGCCAGACTGGTCAGATTCCACTTGTGGATCCGTGTCCAGTTGTAGGCTATCTGGATCCCCAAGTAGTGGAATTTGCTTTGGGCTACTTTAAATGGTACTCTCCAGCTTTGCACCTCCCTGTCTTAGGTTCACCGGGAATAATTCACTTTTGCCCAGGTTAGGTTTGCAGCCCGAGAAGGCTCTGAACTCTCCGAGGAGCTTCATGAATTCTTCCATCCGCTTTGTGGGGTCTGAGATGAAGAGGAGCAGGTCATCCGCATAGAGCAAGACTTTGTGCTCTCTGCTTCCTCTTTGGATTCCCTTCCAGCCTCTTGCCGCTCTCAAGGCGATAGCCAGCAACTCGATCGCCAGGGCGAACAAGAGCGGGGACAGCGGGCATCCCTGCCTTGTGTCTCTGTGCAGCTGGAAATATTCAGAGTTGGTGCCATTGGCCCGTACACTCGCCTTGGGGCATTGTACAGGAGTTTCACCCGTGAGGTGGACCCTGACCCGAGCACAAACCGCTGTACTACTCAATGAGGTACTTTCACTATACTCTGTCGAAGGCCTTTTCTGTATCCAAGGTGGCAATCACCTCTGGTGTTCTTTCCCTGGGTGGGGTCATTGTCACATTCAGTCCATCAGGTCATTTAACCACAGCACGACATTTGGCGGGACCAAAGACTTCCATCCAAATAGTAGTCGCTTTCGCATCCGACTGCAGCTCCAGTAAATCTGAAACCCCAAAGATAGCCACCAAAGGGCAAGGCTCCAACTCAACCCAAAAAATTCCTGACATGGTGCTGAAGGAGACACAAAAGCTCATAAGCTTAGAACAAGACCAGAACATGTGCATATGATGTGCCGGACCCCTAGAACACAACTCACATGTACCATCTATTTCCAAGAAGAACCCACTCATCCGTGCACTTATCAAATGTGCCCAATGAACCACTTTATATTGAATTAGGCTGAGCCAAGCTCACAAGGAGATGGAGATAACTCTGTGTAGAGCCTTGCTCCACACACCCCTTCAAACACCTGGGCCGGGATTCTCCCCTACCTGGCGGGGGGTCCCGGCGTGTTGAAGTGGCATGAGCCACTCCGCCGTTGGGCCGCCCTAAAGGTGGGGAAGTCTCTTTTCTTTTTCTGCTGCCTGGTCCAGTTATGTATTCGCTATCCCCTTGATGTGGGATACTTAACCCATCAATAAAAACAAACTTGAGCCCAAATTTCCAACAATAATCAGGCTTAAATAAAGTCTTCTGGCAAGAGCCTCCTCATGTGTGGTTTCTCCCCTACATGCCGCCACCAGACGTGACCCCCCCACTCCCACTTGGTTGGTCGCAACAAGGTTAATTTAAAATGAATCTCTTTGTGGATACTTCCTTGAGTTAAAGAAAGAATGAGTTTTTTGTTACAGGAAAAATAATGAAAACATGTGCACAGATTAGAAATGTGTTGCACGTTTTGGTATGAGGGCAAAACGCGTTTATTGGGGTGTATTAACTTCCAAGTGCTTAACACCACTAGGCTCTGTTCTATGTATTTATTCAGCTTAGGAGTCGCCAGGTGCCGTATAGACACCGTCACGAGTATTCCAAGGTCAAGTTCAAAGTAATAAAGACGATACACCGATTAGTAAGGTCCAAACGATAATATTTATTATACAGTTATAATAAATACTCATGCACACACTAAGAGACTAAGCTATGACTAAACTAAAGTAATCAGAATACTTATCTAACAGGAACAGGCAAGGTCAGGGAGCGAGGTCTTCGTCCTGGTGTTGGGCTGCAACCTTCAGCAAGCGTTCTGGTCACTGGGGGTTCTAGCGGGCTTAGTTCGCGTAGCGAGCGTCGTACTGGCACTTATGGTTCGGCGGCTGGTGCTCGACGGCTGGAGTCAGAGTGGATCTTCAAGTTCTTGGTCAGGGCCGGAGCACGGAAAAACAGACCTTGACCGAAGTTAAGCCGGAGCACAAAACAACAGACCGGACAACACGAGGTCCCTGTCTTTTATAGGGATCCCATTGTCCTTCCCTCTTCTTGGGCGGGCTTTAACCTTTGGATATCTATTGGGTCAATTCCTCATCGATACTGTTTTAATTCCCCAATGCGAGGGGGTCTCTGTGATGGGGGGGGCGTTTCTTATGCCCTTTTGTTTGGAGGTTTTCTGGTGCCTCGATGTCTGGGCCTTGGTTCAAATGTGTCCATTCAGAGTCAAATGTTTCTATTGTGTGGGTGTTCAGGTCTGATTGCCTCATTAGCATGCAAAGCGTTTTGCCATTTGCACCTAGCTAAGGTCTTCTCACCTGAGCCCAAACTGGTTTCTGCTACTCGCAGAATGCAAAATGCTCTCTTTGCAGACTGCTGTTCTGGCTAAACTGCCTGTTTCCCTGCAGTCTTAGCGCTTGGCTTATTTTGTAGCTCACCGTCCATTTTAGGTGGCTACAAATGAGAAGTGAGTCCAAAAATAAAAGTTACAAAGTTGGGGCAGCGCGGGAGCATGGTGGTTAGCATAAATGCTTCACAGCTCCAGGGTCCCAAGTTCGATCCCCGGCTGGGTCACTGTCTGTGTGGAGTCTGTACGTCCTCCCCGTGTGTGCGTGGGTTTCCTCCGGGTGCTCCGGTTTCCTCCCACAGTCCAAAGATGTGCGGGTTAGGTGGATTGGCCATGCTAAATTGCCCGTAGTGTCCTAATAGTAAGGTTAAGGGGGGGAGTTGTTGGGTTACGGGTATAGGGTGGATACGTGGGTTTGAGTAGGGTGATCATTGCTCGGCACAACATCGAGGGCCGAAGGGCCTGTTCTGTGCTGTACTGTTCTATGTTCTATGTATACAAATCAGGTGTTTGGCTTGTCCATGAGGAGTAGATGGTAAAATGTTGCATCCGTTAAGTTGGATGATTATGGTCGCACTGACTTTAGCAGTTGAGCAGATGGTTTGGAGATTATTGGTCTTGCAAGTTAGTTAGAACATAGAACATAGAACAGTACAGCACAGAACAGGCCCTTCGGCCCTCAATGTTGTGCCGAGCCATGATCACCCTACTCAAACCCACGTATCCACCCTATACCCGTAACCCAACAACCCCCCCCTTAACCTTACTTTTATTAGGACACTACGGGCAATTTAGCATGGCCAATCCACCTAACCCGCACATCTTTGGACTGTGGGAGGAAACCGGAGCACCCGGAGGAAACCCACGCACACAGGGGGAGGACGTGCAGACTCCACACAGACAGTGACCCAGCCAGGAATCGAACCTGGGACCCTGGAGCTGTGAAGCATTTATGCTAACCACCATGCTACCCTGCTGCCCCAAAGGATTGAAAGGATTTTTCCTGCTTCTTTTTCGGCTGTGGCTTTGCAGATTCGACTTGCTTCCAAGAGGTAGTCTGTCAGCCGCTATCTATATATTTTGCCTTTGTTTCTCCCTGATATTTTCAAACTGATATAATTCGAGGCTTTCTGCTTGCTTCAAAATTTTAATTTGATTTTCTTTGAAAGATTTGCTGCACTCTGAAGTAAAAAACTCCCACAAGCACGTAGTCTTTCAGCAGAAGTGGTACTATTCATCAGGTGATTAAAGTTATCAGGATAATGTTGAATACTGAACCTTCCAGACAATGGTCCCAGAAGCATGCTTAAAGTTCTTGATTTTCTGGACACGGGCATAAAACGTTTCTGTCCATGCTAAGTGAAATTATAATCACAGCGCTGTAGATTAGTTG